>NW_008355380.1:1486417-1487332 GCF_000622305.1 Nannospalax galili
TCCCCAATGTTTTCTTCTAATAGTTTCAGAGTTTCAGGCTTTACGTTGAGGTCTTTGATCCATTTGGAGTTGACTTTTGTGCAGGGTGAAAAATAGGGGTTTAGTTTCATTCTTCCAAAGGTGGAGATCCAGTTTTGCCAGCACCATTTGCTGAACATGCTGTCTTTCCTCCGGTGAATGTTCTTGGCCCCTTTGCCAAATATCAGGTGGCTGAAATTGCATGTACTCATATTTGGGTCTTCAATTTCGTTACATTGATTTACGGGTCTATTTTTGTGCCAGTACCATGTTATTTGTATTACTATAGCTCTGTAATACAGTTTAAAATCTGGTAGAGTAATCTCCCCAGCATTGCTCTTAGTGCTCAGGGTTGCTTTGGCTATCCAAGGTCTTTTGTGCTTCCATATGAATCTTAGGATTTTTTTTATCCATTCTGTGAAAAATGTCATGGGGATTTTGATTGGCATTGCATTGAATCTATAAATGGCTTTTGGTAGGATGGTCATTTTCATAATATTAATTCTTCCAATCCATGAACATGGGAGGTCCTTCCATCTCCTGGTGTCTTCTTCAATCTCTTTCTTTAAAGATTAAAATTTTCATTGTAGAGATCTTTAATGTCTTTGGTCATGTTTATTCTAAGATCTTTTAGTTTTGTGCAGCTATTCTGAAGGGGAGTGTTTCCATGTGCTCTTTCTCTGATTGCTTGTTATTGGTATATAGAAAGGCTACGGACTTTTGTAGATTCATCTCTTAGATATATTATCATATCGTCTGCAAAAGGGATAATTTGATTTCTTCTTTTCCAATTATTACTCCTTTAATTTTCCACTCTTGTCTTATTGCTCTTGCAAGAGTTTAAAGCACTGTGTTAAAGAGAAGTGGAGATAGTGGACAGCCTTGTCTGGTTCCTGA
>NW_008355380.1:1487779-1488296 GCF_000622305.1 Nannospalax galili
TTGTGATTCATCTGGTCCTGGGCTTTTTTTAGTTGGGAAGTTTTGTATTACTGTTCCAATTTACTTATGTGTTATGGGTATGTTTAAGCTGTTTTTCTCTCCTTGGTTTAGTTTTGGTGGTTCGTGGTTCTCATGCTTTTAGTTATCCCATTTCTTATAGGTTTTCAAATTTAGCAGTATATAGGTTTTTAAAGTATTCCCTTATGTTCTGGATCTTTTTGGTGTCTGTTGTGATGTTTCCCCTTTCATCTCTGATTTTGTTGATTTGGAGGTACTCTTTCTTTCTTTTGGTTAACTGGGCTAGTGGTCTGTCAATCTTGTTTATCTTTTCAAAGAACCAGCTCTCGATTGGTTGATTCTTTTTATTGTTTTATTTGTTTCTATTTCATTAATTTCTGCTCTGATTTTTGTTATTTCTTCTCATTGGCTGACTGGGTTTCCTTTGTTCTTGCCTTTCCAGAATCTTGAATTGTACTAAGTCATTTATTTCTGCTCTTTCTGGTATTTAAATAAAGGT
>NW_008355380.1:1488675-1489747 GCF_000622305.1 Nannospalax galili
CTTAGGTCCATTTGATGTATGGTATTGTTTAATTCAGATGTCTCTCTGTTAATACTCTGTCCTGTTGGCCTATCTAATGGAGACAATGGGGTATTGAAGTCCCCTCCTATTAATGAGTTGGGATTAATCTCAGTCTTAAAGTCATGTAGTACTGTTTTTATGAAGTTGGGTTCACCAGAGTTTGGTGAATATATGTTCATGATTGTAAAATCTTCTTGGTTTATTGTTCCTTTGATCAGAATGAAGTGGCCCTCTTTATCTCTTCTGATTAGTTTTAGTTTAAAGCCTATTTTGTCAGATATTAGAATTGCTACACCTGTTTTTTTCTTAGTAGCATTTGCTTGGTATATATATTTTTCCATCCTTTCACTTTAAGGTAGCATCTGTCCTTGAAAGTGAGATGAATTTCTTTCAGTCAACAAAAAGATGGGTTTTGTTTCTTAATCCATTCACCTAGTCTGTGTCTTTTGACTACGGAGATCAGTCCATTGATATTTAAAGTTATTAATGAAAGATGTGTATTGATTCCTGTCATTTTTATTTCTGTTCACATGCTTGGTATAGCTGTGCATTTCAACAGTTATACCTTCATTGAGTTTCTTTCCGTAACCCCTTGGGTATAGTCATTCCTTTCTTTAGCTCTTTGTATTGCTTCCAGAACTCTCTGATGGGCTGGTTTTGTGGACATGAATTCCTTCAGCCTATTTATGTCATGGAAGATTTTTCTTTCCCATTTGACTATAATAGACATTTTGTCTGGGTATAGTAATCTGGTTTGGCATTGTGGTCATTTAAAACTGGGAATACTTTGGTATAGGCTCTTCTGGCTTTCTTAGTCTGCACTAAAAAGCCAGTTGTAATCCTGATGGGTTTTCCTTTATATGTGACTTGTTGTTTTTCTTTTGCAGCTTTCAGTATTGTCTCTTTGTTCTGTACGCTTAGTGCTTTTACTATGCTGTGCCATGGAGAGTTTCTTTTCTGGTCCTGTCTTTTTGGTATTCTATATGTTTCTTGTATTTGTATGGGCATGTCTTTCTTTAATTTGGGGAAATTTTCCTCCACAATTCTGTTG
>NW_008355380.1:1490079-1505949 GCF_000622305.1 Nannospalax galili
CTATCTTCCTTCAGCTCTATGATTACCTTGTTTGTGTGTTCTTTAAATTCACTGAATTCTTTTATCATATTCATCATTGTTCTTTTGAATTCTATGTCGTGTGTTTTCTCTAGGGGATTCTCATTGTACTCCTCTAGGGGACTATTGGTATTTAGTGGGGATATATTATTTTTGTTTTTTGTGTTATTATTTTTTCTCTGTGACTTTGACATGTGGATTTTTTTTTTGTAGTTTCTGATTCTTGTGTGAGACTCAAGCCTTCCTTTGTTGAGTTTAGATCTGCTTCTGTTTGTGTGTTTATGGTTTACTTTTTGAGCATGAAAACCTGGTTTGCCTAAGCTTCCGGTTCTCTCTTTTGATTTTATATTGGAGTGGCCAGATTGCTTTTGTCTTCAGGAGTTCCCACAGGGGCCCAAGTCAGATGAGGATCAGATGCTCTCTCTCTTTTGCCTAAGGTCTGGATCCTTCCAGAAAAGATGCTGCCCTCAGGAATTTGGGGGCTGGGCTGGCCTGGGAGCAGGACTCAGGAAAGATGCTGGTCTCAGGAAGCTTGTGGCTGTGCCACCCAGGAATGCAAAGGGTGAGAGACCAGGCCCAGAGGGCTCCTGAGGACTACTGGAAGGAACTGGATTGCTCTGGATGCAAAGGATCAGGAAGCAGTGGGGACTCTGGGCCAAGAGGTCAGCCCAGGTATCTGGGGTGCCAAGACAAGAAATGGGCCAGTACCCAGGCTAGGAGGAGAGACTCAGCAGGTGAGCTGGGAGGGTGAAAGAGGCTGGGGGGAGTCAAGGTGCGGTGGGTGGCATGGGATCCACCCAGGAAAGATGCTAGCACCAGGAAGCTGGTGGCTGAGCCGCCCAGGGAAGCAAAGGTAGTTGGAGGCCCAGGCCCAGAGGGCTCCTGGGGACTGCAGGGAGCCAACTGGGTTGGTTTGGATGCAAAGGATCAATAAGCAGTGGGGACTCTGGGCTGAGATGTCAGCCCTGGTGTCTGCGGTGACAAGACAAGAAATGGGTGAGTACCCAGGCCAGGAAGAGAGATGGGGTAGGGGGCCTTGGAGGGTGATTGAGGCTGGGGGAGTCAAGGTGTAGTGGGTGCTGCTGGGTTTCCCCAGGAAAGACATTGGCACCAGGAAGCCAGTGGCTGTGTAGCCCAGGAAAGTAAAGGACATTTTTATTCTTTTTTTTGGGGGGGGGGCTACAGTGCTGGACTTTTTTTTCAATGCATATTTTTATTGAATTTTTGTGCATTGTTTACAATACATCTCAATTATATTTAGGCCCCCTATCTACACCCCCATAGTCTGCATACAGTTTTCATGCATTCTGTCATATATGTCAAGCTCTACTGAGTCAAGCCTGTGTACCCAGATGTTCTTTCGTATGAGTTCATCCACTGGAGCCCGTTCAGTCTGTCCAGTATCACACTCTTAAAGAAGATCAACTGTTTTTCACCCAGCAATTATCAGCTCCCAATACTTCCTCAGCTACGGCTGGGGGCTTCTGCCCGTTTCCCCAGTTCTATGCTCTGTTTTTGTCTGGTTTGTGTTTGCCTGGGTCATGTACATGCTGTCACCACTGCTACAAGTTCATATGGGCAAGTTCCCAGAAGCCTGGGAGACTCTGTTTCCTGTGGTCATGCACCACCCCTGGCTCTTACAATCTTTCCATCTCCTCTTCCACAGTGGTCCCTGAGCTCTGGGCGGGTGAGGTTTGAGTCCTATACAGGGACGTACCCCCGAAGTGGCTTATTCTCTACACTCTGGCCAGGTGTGGCCTTCTGTGTTCATCGCCCTCTGCTGCATGAGGGAGCTTCACTGGTGCGAGCTGAGAGATGCGTTCGTGTTCCCTCTACCCTGATCCACTATGTTTCATGAGCCTTAGATGTAGAGGTACCATTGAAGATGTGCCGCTCAGGGCTGGGCATCTCAGAGACACTTATTCCTGTGTGTGACCGGTTGTGGAATCTGTAATAGTCTTTGTCTGTGGCAGAAAGTAGCATCTTTGATGAGTGCTGACAGGTATACTTAGCTGTAAATATAAAGATCCATATTTAGCATATAGTAAGAAATTACATTTGTCTAGGGATGTGACAGACTTAGGGTTTTCTCTAGGATCTGTGACCTCTTCATCCATGTGCATTTGGCTATGTTTACAGAACCACACATGAGTTCCTTCCTCCTGAGTAGACTTTTAAGTCCAGTCAGATAGCTGTTGGTTACCCCCAAGATAAAAAGTGCCACTAATGCACGAATAGAGTTTGTTGTGCAGGTCACTGCTGTGATTATTAGTCTTGAGAGCTGGGTTGGATCATTGATTGATTTTCTCTCTTAGCAGCTTGTATAGAGGCCTCTAAAACTATGAAATCCAGCAGGAGGCTTCCAGGTCAGTTCCAGCTCCATTGCTCCAAGTCTTGTGTCTAAAGTATGTCCTGTCCTCAGCAGTAGGGTCTTAGCTTCCAGTTCTGGCAAATAACCAAGAACTCTGGCAACAGCCTGTGTTATTTTGGGCATTTCATGAACTAAAAAGGACTAGTGTTATCGCATTTTTTTGCTACTTTATAATGAATAAAACCATTTCTAACATCATACTAATAGATTCTTATAAGCAGTGCTTTAGGCACAACACCTATGGACATTTTTTGAGGGACCAGCTATAGAAACTAGGTCACTGCTGTGATTATTAGTCTTGAGAGCTGGGTTGGATCATTGATTGATTTTCTCTCTTAGCAGCTTGTATAGAGGCCTCTAAAACTATGAAATCCAGCAGGAGGCTTCCAGGTCAGTTCCAGCTCCATTGCTCCAAGTCTTGTGTCTAAAGTATGCCCTGTCTTTAACTTCCTGTCTGACCTTCAAGTTCTGGGATGTAATCAAGGGCTGTGGCAATAGCCTACGTTATTTTGGGAGTCTCTTAAACTACTCTGACCAATAACTCGAAGGACGGTTTCGCTGTGTTTTTTTGTTACATAGCCTTCGGCTATACACATGCACCCGTGTACAGATACTGCACGTGCGTTTTCCAGTAGTCTTAATACTTTTCCTCTGGTTTTTCACACCACCTAAGCATTATTTGTTTATTCTCATCTCTCTCTCCTATTCTAAGCCTCCCTCCCCCTCCCCAGTTAAAGTAGCCCCATTTCCCCTTGATAATACTTATCTTCTATTATCTCCCTCTCCTGAGCTCCTTCTTCCTCTGTGAATTATGTGTATGTGTGTATGTCTGTGTGTGGGTTTGTGCATGTGAGTGCAGGAGGCATCAGATGCCCCAGGAGCTATAGTTGCAGGTGGTTGTGAACTGCCTCACACGGTTGCTGGGAATTTAACTGCAGTCCTCTGGAAGAGCAATGTGTGCTCTTAACCACCGAGCTGTCTCTCCAGCCCCAGCTATTTCTCTTGAGCCTTTAAATGTGAAAATTGTCCTGTGGGCGTCCATAACTTGCTGGACATCTGACGCAGCGGCCTCTGAGGATAAGCCGTGAAGGTATGTGTTGTGTCAGTGATCTCATTAAGACAAAAACATCACATCCATAGTGTGGGGAAGTAGAAGACAGGAGCCCTCATCAGCTCCTGATGTGACTCCTCCTGGAAGCTCTGGGAGAAGGGGGCTCCCAGGGTTTAAGATGCAGTGGTCACGGTGGGGAGGCTCAGAACCCCCAGAGGAGGCTGTGCCAGGCAGCCTTCCAAGATGGTCCTAGTGGCTTCAGACTTGTGCCCTTGGCTGGTAGGTCCCCTGACCTTGAGCATGGGTGGTATTGATGGCTGAGAACACATCAAACAAAGATGGCCACCCCTTGCAATTCTATACAGAGGTTCCTCAGCACCTCTTTATTGCCATGGCTAATATATTTGGCCTTAATTCTACCATTTTACTTAATTTTCATATTGCCGTTTTCAGAAGTTTATGAAAAATTTAAAATACACAGTAAAATTGAAAGAGTTTTGTTATAAACACATGCATCTGTACTTTGAGTCTACTGTTAGCCTTTGACTCCACTTGCTTCGTGGCATTTTCCAAAGTCTACCTTTTTCTTTTTGATGATTGAACTCAGGGCTTTGAGGTATACCTCAGCCTTCTGTTGTTTTTTTTTTAAAGTATTTTATCTATTATTTTTATTTTATGTGTATGAGTGTATTGCTTGCATGTGTGTAAGTGCACCTGTATCATGTAGTGCCCACAGAGGTCAGAAGAGGGCGTCAGATCCCCTGGAACTGGAGTTATGAATGGTTGTTAGCTACCATGTGGGTGCTGGGAATTGAACCTGCAAGAGCAGTCAGTGCTCTTAACTGCTGAGCCATCTCTCTGGTCCTTCTTTTTTTAAATGTGTGTGGTGTGCATGTTTGCATGTGGGTATGCACACGTGTGGAAGCCTGAGGCTCTCCTTGGAAGTCTTTGATCGCTCTCCAGCTTATTCATTGAGGCAGGGTCTTTAAGTGGAACTCAGAACTCACCCATAGGGCTTTTCCTGTCAGCAGGATTGCTCCAGGGACTCTCTGTCTCTACCTTCCAAGCACTGGACTTACATGTGGGCTACCATTGCCATCCAGCATTTACATGGGTTCTAGGGATCCATCTCTGATCCTCAGGCTTCGTGGAGTGATGACTAATCTTGATCCAGCATTTACATGGGCTCTGGGGATCCATCTCTGATCCTCCGGCTTCGTGGAGCGATGGCTAATCTTGATCCAGCATTTACATGGGCTCTGGGGATCCATCTCTGATCCTCCGGCTTCGTGGAGCGATGGCTAATCTTGACAGTCCACTTGACACATCTGGGAGGAGGAAACCTCAGCTGAAGGTTTTCCTCCATCAGACTGGCCTGGGGGCATTTCTGTGGAGCATTTTCTGGATTTCTAATTGACGTAGGAGAGCCCAGTCCACTGCAGACTGGTAAGTGGGCCCAGGCTGTGGAGAGGTAGCTTAGCAGCCAGGGGAAACAAGCCAGTAAGCAGAGCTCCTTCGTGGTCTCTGCTTCCGTTCCTGCCTTCAGGCCTCTGCCTTGAGCTCCTGCCTTGGCTCCCCTTGATGGGCTGTAACCTGTAAGCCAAATAAACACTTTCCTCCCCACGCTGGTTTTGATCAGTGTTTTACCACTTCGACAGAGAAGCACACTAGGACACGCAGCAAACACTCTAATCACCAAACTGCCTCCCCAGCCCCTCTATCTTGTTTTCAGAATATCAAAGTCAATGTTGACATCACTGTCTCCCTACATCCCAGCATGTTTGCTGTTTCCCAGAGCTCACTGTGTGTTCACACTTTATTCCTTTGGACAGTGCTCTGGGCCATGGCCACTCTGGGAGGAGTGCAGTGGTTGTGGTGGTTGGTGCAATGTCCTCTCCAGGCTCGTGTGTAGACACAGTACCCAGGTGGTGGTGCTGTTTGGAGGCTGCGGGCTCTGGAAAGTAGTGTTTGGCTGGAGGATGTAGGTCAGTAGGGGTGACCTTGAGGGTCATAGCCTGGCTTTGGTTCCAGTTTGTTCTGCTTCCTGAGCCACCAAGATGTGAGGAGCTGTGGCCTCACACTCTGAGTGCTATGGACCGTGGTACACCTACGGTTTTGCCTTCCTTACCACGATGGACTGTATCCCCGGAAACTCTGAGCCAAGATAAGCCTTTCTTCCCTGAAGTCGCTTCTGTCAGGTATTTCGTCTTAGTGAGTGTTGTTAAAATTCCTTCTGGGAGGCACAAATGCCAACTGGCCCCCTCTTCCCACCGTCCTTACAACAAACTGAGATAAAATTTCTCCAGACTACAGTTCAGGAAACTGAAGAGTTTGCTGGAGTCACTTACAGAGCAGTAGGTGAGGGGTGTGAGGGCTTCCCCCACCCCAAGGTTGCACTGGAAAGTCTCCATAGCCTGACTTTCCAGCAGCCGTCCAAAATGGTGAAAGGCATTTTCCACTTAGGTACCCTTAGTCCCTCAGCCTGGCGTGACTCGGGCTGACCGAGTGGCTGGGAGGTGTGGCTGACTCTTCTGGCCCCTCCTTTCTTGAAGAGTGTCAACAGTCAGATTTTTTGGTGATGATTCTAAGCACCTGGGTGCAACCAAGCTTGACATTTGGACAGTTTTACGCCACGGTGAGAAAAAAAAGGGAACGAATATATTGGATAATCTTTGCTAGGACCGAAGTAGCTATGGTCAGGGGTCAGTGGCATGGCGGCATTTACGTCCACAGTCCCGGCTCCTCTCTTGCTGTTTTCTGTTCCCCTTTCTGTTTCTTTTGGAACAAATATTCTCTGACTGCCCTGCTCTGCACCCCGATGGCACGCTGTGTGCTCACTCTTCGGATGCTGAGTAACGTTAATGTGGATTGGAAAACGCCATTGTCTCAGACCTGGTAAAGTCCACTACAAAGGCTACTATGGCCACGTCCCAGATGACTTTGAGCTCACACACTTCTGGCCCTCTGACCACTGCACCGCTGGCCTTATCGCTACACGGTCTATGTGAGCAGCTGTACCTGGCTGTCCCTCCTTTGTTCTCCACAGGGCTGTCTGTGTGCCTACGATGCCACTGGGTCTGTGTATCGACAAGTGACTTCATTGTGGCCATTTACTCTGGCCTTCAGATAGCTTCTGTTTTCCCAGCTCTTCATGGATGTTCCAGACATGAGCACTGGTATGTGTGAGCTACTCTGACTAGGCAGAGCTCCGAGTGAGATTGGACCCAGAAGGGCTGCAGGAAGGGAGTGCTGACTTCCTGTTTCCCTGGAAGCCAGATTCTTGCCATGAGCTTATGTGAATCTTGATCCTTTAAGTATCTCTGGATTCACACAGAAACAGCTCTTTCCAGTCTCATTTTATGAACAGGGAAACTGAGGCAGAGGTCTAAAGTCCTGACTTGTCCTGGCCACGTGCTTAGTGGGGCTGGATGCTGGTGTCAGGGGGCTCTCAGACACCCACCCGGTGTGTGACTTCTTCAACAATCTCCACCTTGCCTCTGCAAGGTCAGACCAGGAGGTCAGACAGCACAGGCCCAGTGGATGGTGGGCGGCCAGCTTAAATGTCAGGTTGGCAGAATGCGGCCCACAGGAACTTACCTCCTTCCACACACACACACACACACACACACAGGGAGGTGTGGCTGAGCAAGGACTAAATCCATAGTCAAGTGACTTTAACAAGAGAGCCCCATTTGATTGGCAGAAGCCCTGGCCAGCACAGCGGGGGTCTCCCTGAGCAAGAAGCTCTGCCTGCCGGCAGCAGCAGCATCTGATGGCTCCAGCCAGCTCTTCCCACTGGCCTGTCTCCTGATTCAGACTACCTGGCCAGGCTGAAAGCCGGTTCCCTGCATATGCACTCAGAGAGTCCAAGGGCCTCTGAGAGGCTGTGCCTGGAAGGGAGCAGGTCCTATCTGAGGCAGCCGAGGAAGGCCACAGTGGCTCTATCCGCACAGGTGCAGATGGACTGAGGCTGTGGGAGAGAGAGGCAAACTGCAGGGCGCTGGGCCACACCGTGAAGCGTGCTGCTGTCAGAGCCCCGGATCTTCACTCAGGTCCTGCCCTTCTTCTTGTCTCTGACTGGGGACAGGGGTCCATGCCATCCTTGAGACATACTGGACAGAGATGAGTCAGTGACCAGGTACATGCTCAACCAAGGGAAGGCAGACATCGTGATAACTGTTAGCCACACTTACAGGTGCTGGCTTCCAGAGCTATTTCAACTTGACAGTCACTCAAAAGAAAAAAGATTTGGTTTTCCTGGAAACTGGAGGCCCTCTGTGGGCTCCGCAGGGGTGGGCCCCTGATGGCTGCATGAAAATACAGTGTTACCACTTCCAAGCAGGAACTCAGAACTGCAGGGCCCTGGCTGGGAGCTGAGTCCTGAGTTGCTGGGTGCTCAGAAGGGCACGAGGTGGGTGAACGCCTCTTCATCTTCCCATTGGTCAAATGTGGAATTGGCCAGCCCCAGCCAAGTGCAGCTGTCCTGGAATTTCTCCATCCACAGAACACAGCATCTGTATTTACCATTGACATGAGAGAAATAAGCTCTCAAGCACAAAAATAGATAGGGTGGGCCACCGTGCTCTAGAACACTAACCCAATCGTGTAGTGCACGAGTCAGGCTTGTGGGGAGAAAATGGGCACTCTGTCGGCAGCTGAATATTGAGGGCAAAAAGTAATAACCAAAACGAATCACCCAGGTTTCCTTCAAAGCCAGGCTGTCTGCTGAGCACCCTGAGCAGCTGTGACCACGCGGCTCACCCAAAGTCCTAATGCCCTGAACACTTACACAGGACCTATCTGCTCCTTGTCCCCTCATTGCCCCCAAAGCCCCTCTGCAAAGCAGGCCCTGACTTTTCAGATAAGACACCAGGAAGGCCTGGATGGTCCTTGCTGCTCAGCAAACCAGCCCCCACCGTGGGAGCTGTGGTGTCTGGGGATTTTCCAGGGCTTTCTCTGGAGGCTGTCTTTGCATGCCCTGCCTTCATGCCTCATCAACACCTGGGTGCTGCCTGAGGCGGCGCAGTGATCACAGGCCTGTGCACCCCTGCCTCTGTCTGTCATCACTTACCTCCAACGGCCTGCACACCCCACCCCCTGTGCCTGCGCTCACTGGTTTATGGTTCAAAAGACCAGATGCAGCCGCTCACCGCCCACCTTCTCCTCTTCCTCCCCCTCTTGGCACTGGAGCCAGTGCCCGAGGCTTTGGCAGATCCAGGTGGCTCCTTGGTTACACTTAACTGTCTAAACAGAAAGTAAAGAAAGAAATACAGACTTCTTCCTCAGCCCCCACCCCACCCCTTTCTGCCTTTCAAGGCTCGGGCCCTCAGCTCTGACATTAGGAGAGACAGTAGGTCATCATCAGATGGTGGTGATTCCTTTTAGCACTGGGAAATTGTCAACATCACAGAATGAGGCTGGGGACATAGCTCAGGTGGTTGCTATGCAAACATTAGGACCTCATGTAAAAATCCAGGCATGGTGGTGCATGCTTGTAATCCCAGGGCTGGGGAGGTGGAGATGGGGAAATCCCTGAGGCTCCCCAGCCAGACATCTTGGTCTAATTGGTGAACTCCAGGTTCCAGTGAGAGACTCTGTCTCCAAAAAGCAAGACACATAGTCATCCGGAGGATCATCAGCGACAGTTTACCTCTAGCCTCTTTATGCACGTGCACACATATGCACACATGTGCAGTGGCACACCCGGGCACCTGTGAGGACATGCACCCCTGTTCTCACACACACAAGGCACCACACAGAGCAGGGGTACTCACCTCCACTCCCTTGGAGGGACTGTCTAGTCTTATGGACTATTTCTCTCTGCACACGTGCAGAGGACATCGTCACTGCAGCCTCTGAGAGCAGCGATCATGACGAATCTCGAATTTTCTGTAATAAAAACTATCAGAAACACCTAAGTTCACAGATCAAAGTTACACCCATAGAAGTGTGTTTTCTAGAGCAACTTCCACACCAACTTTAATATAGACTCTAAAGTTTCCTCTGTGCCCTCCACTGTTTTAAGCTAAATTGTCATCTAGGGAAAACTTTAATCTCTGGGATGCTTTAAAATATGCTTGAAATGAGGGGGGTTCTGATGGAAGTAAAATGTGTCACATGGTTAAGTGTTGGGCCTATTCCTACAAAATGATCTACTTATTCAGCTGACACCATGATGGGTCTGTTTGTGGGGTCCCTGCTGAGAGTGGGAATTGGCCGTCTGGGACATGGGAGTATCGTCAGGTCCTACCTGCCTTCTCATTGATGAGTGAGCAGTGCTTCAGTCTGATAACCCCAGAAGAGGCAGCCTGCTATCAGGCTTCCTACACTGCAGGGGACATTTTAAGATTTTCATTCATTCAGTATGACACCGGTCCTGATTTTTATCATGTGTGAGGAGCCAAGGAGAGAGTGGGTCTCAGAGATGTTCCAAAGTAATCAGCTCTTGTTAACTTGTCACCCAGCTCTACGTACAGACTTACCTTCTGCCAGTCACTTGTGGATGAGGTTATATTAGTACAAACATTTACCATCAGTTCAGTCATACTACCAAAGTACCCCGGGCAGCAATCAAACTGGTTGGGGACAACCCTCTGTGTGTGTGTGTTGGGGGGGGGGGTGCCGCTGTGCTAATTGGCCTAAAATAAAATGGGGTGTCTGTCCCTCGAACAAGCTGAGTGGTGTGGTCTGAACGTGCAGTTTGGAGTTCAGCATAGTCTTCATACTTTATTGAAAACGCCAGTGCCTGACACAGGTCTTGGCAAACAGTTGGCACTCAGCAAGAGCTTTGTCAAGGAGAGAGTGATTGCTCGTTCTGTTCCCCAGCTCTGCCACACAACTGAATTGGCCTGGCTCCTGTGACTTGCCTGGATAGCAGTTTGACAGTGTGCCCAGATGTCTACCCCCAGTAGGCCTGTAGGACCCACCGCTGGGCTTCTGCCTTTTAGGAAGTAGGTGTCCGGTTCCTGGGTTCTGCCAGCCAGGAAGACAGAGTGTGCGGCTGAGGGAGGTCTGGGAGCTCCTTCTGCCTGGCTCTGCTCCAGCCACACCTCCCAGCTGGGTGGCTCCGCCCTCTGTGCTTTTTGTTCCAGCTGCCTTTCCCATTCAGTAACACCTGAGGCTGTGAGGTGAGCCATACTCCTCCTGCAGACTTTAGGGAAGATTCCAGTGCGTCCCAGTACTCAATGGAGCGCAGGTGTGCACACTGGGATAACTGCCCGTGGCAGCTCCTCCTGTAAGTTAGGGACCATTCCTGAGTTTCCAGTTTGATTTCCAAAGCCCTCAAAATGTTTCCAGCACAGTGGGTTTGAGCCTCTGAAAGCACATGTAATTGGATGGTACCCTGTGTCCCTCCCAACCAGCAGTGGGTAGAAAGCTCAGTGTGTGGGCTTCCTGGGGACTGGGACCCTGGAGGACTGGATCAGGGAATCAGTTCCATCTCCAGCTACCTGAGGACCTGAAGCTCTGCCACCTTGCTTAGAAGCCCCAACCTAGGAAGGCACATCATAGCACCTCAGGATGGCACAGCAATGACAGACAAGCGGGCCCAGGACTGCTCCATATTGTCTTGTTTCCTCAGCACACCGCTGTGTAGCCAGCAAAGAATTTACTGGGTGGATTAGACAGGGAATCGCAGGCCTTCCTCCCCCAGTCAGCCTCGCTCTGGCAGCTCTAATGAACAATATGGAAAATGTTCTTTAAACTAATCTGTTGGTGTGTGTAGCATAAAGCCTGGAAAATAGTGCTGACTTAATTGAGTAATTTTAGCTGATTTCGTATATTATGCCCTTGGGAAAAAACTGAAAGAATCCAAGTTCAAAATGGTTGACTCATTGCTGCTTCCTATGGAAAGGAAACCACTTCCTGTTTCTCTGTTATAATACGAGGGTCTGATCAACACATCATATGTGCCCTGTGCTTGTCTGTGTTTTCAGGATGAAACTCAGGCTCACCATACACTATAGGCTATACCGTCAGCCTTTCAAAGTGCTGAGGCCAACAGGGATTTTGGACAGAGAAAGCTCATGAAGGTTACATTTCTACCATCCAGCTAACCACAGGTTTGTGCCACCAATCAGATTTTTCTGGGAACTGCTAAAGGCCAGGTCTTGCCAAAAGATTAGTGTGTATGGCCCTGGGGGTTTTTGAGAATGGAAAGGAGATGGCCAGTAGCCTGATGACCTCAGGATGGAGGTAGAAGGATGGAGTCCAGCCCAATGGGCTTTCAGAGTATAGAAAGGAGGCTCTGAGGCCCAGACCACCCAAAGCCCCAGGCACCAGATGACAGCTCCCATGATCATGACAGTGGTGGCTTGCAGAGAGCGGAAGCTCTCTGATTATCAGGACCGCAGTTGCTGCTTCCACGAGCAGATGCCTTTCTTTACTGTTGATCCTCTCAAGGGCCTGGACTGTGCAAAGTCCTCACATGGCCGAAGACATCTCCCAAGGTGTCGATCCTGTGCCCCCAATCCTCATCTCACCAGCAAGCATGCGCTGCTCGTGTAACAACACACACGATGTGACTAACATGTTAGATACATGTGAAATGGAGTGTGTAGCTCCATAGTCTCACCAAAAGTTTTGTGTACATTGGAGTAACTCCTCCCTCCAAGGATTCTGGAACATTCCACCACTAACTTCCTTCTGTCTCTGCTCCCTGTTCTCTGTACCGTTGTTCCCTAGCGAAGCCCCCTCATTCAATCTTCAGTCTTGGTGGTGTGTGAGGACATCTCTCCAGCACCCAACCAGCCTCCTGTTGGAACACCCCCTTCCTTCTACCAGCTGTGCAGCACAGCAATTATTCACTTCTTTAAATGGGAGAGATGGACGTTAACTATGCTTTCCTGACCCCAGGAGATGACGGACACCGGTTGGGTGTGCTGGGGCAGGGTGGGGGAGCTCAGCCAGACGGACGATGGCGGCTCTTGACAGGAAGGGGCACCAGCGGCTGGAGTGTCTGTGTCACACCTGGAACCTGACAGTGCCCACAGAGTGGAGCTCTGTAGGAACTTCAAAAATGATGTGGAAGCGGCCTTTTAAGCAGCCGCTTTCTGTTGTCAGTGTCCTGTGCGTGTCTCTCCTGGCCAGCATGCTGCAGAAACGTCAGGAACGGAGAGGAGCTGCAGCTCCCTCCCTCCACCTGCTTTGCATGTGTTGATGGCCCTGGCAGGCTGGCTGGGCGGCTGATCAAGATCGAATGAGGAGCATCATGGATGACCGCCTCGTGATTTTCAAGTGTGGCAGCCCATGCGGATCCGGAGAGTATGCTAAGGCAGCGGAACCTCTCGTGCCAGTGTTCCTGTGAGTGACAACCCGACAGCCTGAGGTGCTCTCTTGCATCCCAGGGCAGCAATTCCCCTACACCCCAATGAGGGCTCAAACGCACTGCTTGTCCCATCATCTCCTTGAAGAGAGAGAGGATTTGAAATTATAGTTAGCCAATTAAGATACTCACCCCCATTGATCAGGTTGAGAGTGCTGAGGATTCCCAGGGGGTTGTACAGGTAATTGATGATGGAGCTGGGTCGGGGAACTGGGATGACACCCCAGAGAGCCACCGCCCCTCCTCCCAGTTCTTCCCAGCTCCCTGATGAGCAGGTGCAGGGAATGGTGCTTTCTGTGAACTGTGAACCTCAGAGGGGAGCTCCAGGAGTGAAGTCCAGGCCCCATGAGCAGGATTTTCTAGTAGGAGCCCGCTGCCCTTCCAGCATTTGGGAGCATCCTGTGGGGGCCCCCTGCCTCTTGCCCTCCTGACAGTACTGTGATTCTCCCACAGAATCTGTAGACGGCGGCTTGCTGAGCTTGCTTTGGTGGTGGTTACAACTATTAATGAGATAACCCTCCTTCCTCCATTTAGTAAAGCACAGAGGTTAAGGGAAAACTTCAGGGAAGAATTACCAACTCAGAAAATGTGTAGTTCGTGAAAGTGTGATTATGACACAGTTTGGAAACTTGTCAACAAGCAGCCAGTGAGGTGCAGCTGACGCCTGCCTATGATTCCAGCAAATGGGAGGTGGAGGTAGAGGCTCATGAGTTCATGGATGACCTGGCCTCAGAGAGAGAGACTCTGTCTCAAAACCTGGTGCACAAGAGGACATATTGTTAAGAAATGTTGCATTATAATGTAATTAATTTCTCTCTGTTATAATTTTTATTTTACTTTATTTAAGCCCTGGATCATGCTTGGATTATTTCAATAAGTCTATTCCATCTGCAGTTCTAGTTTTAGACAGAGCCTCCAGCTCCCGCTTTGCCACAGACACACAGCTGCCGCCTTTATCCTGAGCCAGCCAGATCCAGCCTTCTTGTCTGTGGGCAAGCTTCCTCTACACAGAGCTCTTCCTCCCACCTCTGCTCCGCTGTGTCTGTGTGTACAAATGTATGTAGGCACCATCGGTGTATCATCTACCTATTTATCATCTAGTCGTCTATTTATCATGTAACAATCATCTGTCATCTATTTATCTATCCATCATCTATGTTTATCAGTCATCTATCAGTCATTTATCATCTCTCTGCCTATCATCTATCTATCTATCTATCTATCTATCTATCTATCTATCATCTATCTATTATTTATGTATATCTATCATCAATTATCTGTCATCTATCACCTATATCTAGCTATCATATATTATCTATGTGTATATGTATGGATCACCTATCTCTTTATGTCAATCTAACATCTATCAATCTACATAACATTTATCTATCTTTTATCTATCATCTATTGGTCTCTCTATCATTTATCTATCTATCTATCATCTATCTATCTATCTATCTATCAATCATCTATCATCTATCTATCATCTACCTATCTCTCTATCATCTATCTGTCTATCATCTATCTCTATTTTCTATCAATCATCTATCATCTATCTAATCTATCTATCATCTATCTATCTATCTATCTATCTATCTGTCTATCATCTATCTATCTATCTATCTATCTATCTATCTATCTATCATCTATCTATCATCTATCTGTCAGTCTATCTATCATCTATCTATCCTATATCATCTATCTGTCTATCATCTATCTCTATCTTCTATCAATCATCTATCTATCATCTATCTAATCTATCTATCATCTATCTATCTATCTATCTATCTATCTCTACGTATCATCTATCTATCTATCGTCTATCTATCTATCTATCTATCTATCATCTCTCCATCTATCATCTGTCTATCATTTATCTATCTATCTATCTATCTATCTATCTCTACGTATCATCTATCTATCTATCGTCTATCTATCTATCTATCTATCTATCATCTCTCCATCTATCATCTGTCTATCATTTATCTATCTATCTATCTATCTATCTATCTCTACGTATCATCTATCTATCTATCGTCTATCTATCTATCTATCTATCTATCATCTATCTATCTATCTATCTAACATCTATCTATCTATCTATCTAATCTATCATCTATCTATCTATCATCTATCATCTATCTATCTCTTTCTGTGTATCATCTATCTATCTATATCAATCAATCATTCATTGACCTATCATCTCTCTATGAATCTATCATCTGTCTAACCTTTGGGGTCCATGTTGTTCTTGTGTCTCCATAAAATGCTCTCTCATCTCCCCTGGCCCACACAGTTCCTTTTGTGTTCTGAACTCCACAGCACCCAGCACTTTGTTTTAATTTAGGAGAGCTGTTCATCAGCACATTTTCTCTATCCAACTGGTTAAAAACATACTTATTAAACTATGTTAGCTGTAAAAAAAGCATAAACACACATATTCTACACACCCTGCCTGACCAGAATGTTGAAATTTTCCCTGTGACCATTGACACTTCCTGTGGTATAACTCCGGTGTGGTGCCCAGCAGGAGATGTGGCTACACGTAGTTTTGAGCTTCATACAAATGGAACTGTGTCCGGAGTGTTCTTTCCTGACTTGCCTCTTCTATTCAAGGTGACACTAATTAGATTCGTCCTTGCTTTACTGCAGTGAATTGTTTTTCTTCCTTTCAAAAATATTTTATTATTTTTATTTTATGTGTGTGAGTATATTGTCCACATGTGTATAAGTGCACCCGTGCCCTGCAATGCCCACAGAGGTCAGAAGGTGTTGAATTCCCTGGGAGCTGGAGTTATAGACAGTTGTTAGTGGCCATGTGGGTGCTGGGAATTGAACCCAGGTCTTCTCTATAGTGTTGTTAACTACTGAGCATCTCTCTAGCCCCATCTTCTTTCATTTTTTTGCAATGTCCCTACGTAGCCCAGGCTGACCTGGAACTTAGAATCTTCCTACCTCTGGGTTCTGAGTGCTGGAGAATCACAGACATATGTCACTACACCTAGCTCAGTTTCTTTAACCTGGGTATCGTGTGTGTGTGCGTGTGTGTGTGTGTGTGTGTGTGTGTGCATGTGTATGTGTGTGTGGGGTGTGTCTGTGTCTGTCTGT
>NW_008355380.1:1506470-1509277 GCF_000622305.1 Nannospalax galili
TTTAAGGACTTGTTTTTTATTGTGTGTGTGTGTGTGTGTGTGTGTGTGTGTGTGTGTGCGTGTGTGTGTCTGTGTGTGTCTGTGTGTATCTGTGTGTGTCTGTGTCTGTGTGTGTCTGTGTCTGTCTGTGTCTATATGTGACTGTGTGTGTCTGTGTGTCTGTCTGTGTGTGACTGTGTGTGTCTCTGTGTGATTGTGTGTGTCTGTTTCTGTGTGTGTCTGTATCTGTCTGTGTCTGTGTGTGACTGTGTGTGTCTGTGTGTGACTGTGTGTGTCTGCGTGATTGTGTGTGTCTGTGTCTGTGTGTGACTGTGTGTGTCTGTGTCTGTGTGTGACTGTGTGTGTCTGTCTGTATCTGTGTGTGTCTGTGTGTCTGTGTCTGTGTGTGTCTGTGTGTATCTGTGTGTGTCTGTGTCTGTGTGTGTCTGTGTCTGTCTGTGTCTGTCTGTGTGTGACTGTGTGTCTGTGTGTGTCTGTGTGTATCTGTGTGTGACTGTCTATATCTGTGTGTGTGTGTCTGTTTGTGTGTCTGTGTGTCCATGCTTTTCCACCCTCCTGTTGGAGAGCATTTGGCTTGGCTCTAGTTTGGGGACGTCATGGATTACACCTCCAGGAGGATGCTCAAATGCCTCATTAAGCACCCCTGCAGCTGTGTTGGGGATGGAAGAGGAATTGCTGGGTCACCTGGGGTGGGTGTGTTTGGTCTCCACTTTCTAATGGGGACACAGCTCTGTCCCATGGGTCCCAGGGCACCCCCCCATCATTTCCACCCTTCACCTCTGCACCTTCTCATGCTGCTCCTACTGGAGCCCAGGGGGTCCTCAGGCTCTCCTATCTCCTCACGGTGGCTGGGAAGCTTCCACTCACACTCTCGTGGTTTACGCCAGTCTGGGCACACCTTCCCTTCAGAGTCTATTCAGCCTCAGATCAATTGGGCTGTTTGGGTATCTTTTATCTCCTTGGTTCAGAGAGAAGCCAATAAAATATAAACTACCATGTGTGAACATGTATGCATAGGAACATGTATGTATATGTGCACACAGGTGCACGTGCAGTGCTTCTAGTTGCACACACACACACGCACACGCACACACACGTGCATGCACACGCACACACACACTCCCTTCCACCGTGTTCCAAATAGCCTTCCTTCCTGCTGAGAGAAACTCCCTGTGCCCAGAGAGACTGTGATGGCAGGAGCTGGGGCCAGGTCACGGCAGTGTGATCTTCGAGTCCTACCTTCTGCCCACAGGTCCTGAGCCAGGTGCTTACACAGCTGGAGGAGTGGATGGTGCATGGCGGCAAGGGAGCTAGTCCAGGATGGCCCTATAATGTCACATAGGCAGGACTGTGTCCCCGACCCCTGGCAATGGGTCCTTCCAGACAGAAGACACCTAAACAGAGAGGGATACAGGCAGGACAAGTGAGTCCCTCATGTTCCATGCAAACTAGGCCCGTTGTTCCTCTAGAAGCCCCGTATCCAGAAGGGTTCTTCGCACTTTTCAAACATAAGAAGAGCAGTGGCTTTTGGTCTGGTTCTCAGCCAACCTTCGATCCGCTTCCTTGTGGCAAACCTCCACCTCCCCACCCCTCCAAGTGACCTTAGAAGAATGCACTTCACTCTCTCTGGGGAGGCCCAAGATTTCTTCACACCTTACTGCTGTCTAGCTCTAATGAGCCCTTTGTCTGATGGTCAATGTGACTCTGTTTCTCTTGAACCTTGTTCTAAAACCTAACAGGAGTAACAACAGCAGAATCCTGGAGATGAGGGGCTTGCAGGTAAGGGGGGTCAGGGCATGGCGGGCCAAGGTGGGGCCTCGCTGGGGCTGGGGTGGTGAATAGGGGCCCCAACAGAGCACGAATCTAAAGTGATAGCTCTGGAGCACGGGGCTTGTTCAGAAAGCGCTGTTCTCAGTAGCTGGTACAGATTGGGGCTTGAGGCAGAGGTGGAGGCTGTGGTGCCCCTAAGCCAGGTGGTTTCTGTCCTCTTTGGTAGGTGGAGAAGTTGGTGTCTTTTCCTTGGGTGGAAAAGACATTGGGGTGGGCAGGCCCTCCCCGTGACACATTGGGTGTTGGCAGTGCAGGAACAGGGCCTGATGCTTCCAGCATCTCTAGAAGAGAGAGAGGCCGAGAAGCTGCTGGTGGCCACAGAGTGCCTGGCAGAGGGTGTCACCAGGACAGTTTGAAGAAATGGCTACTGAGGGACTGTGCACAGGAAAGGCTTGGCCCTGGGCAGCCCACAGCAGGAAGGGGCGTTTGCCCTTGTCCATCTGTTCCCGTCTAGCGGCAGGTAAGGCCGGCAGGGTCAGTGTCTGCTGAGTTTCCTCTGCCAGATGGAGATCCTGCTGGGATCTGAGCCCTGCTAAGCTCTGTTCCAGACAGCCTTCCAGGGGATGCCCTTCCCCAAGACTCCTGCCTTACACAACTATGCTCTGCCCTGCTCAGCTCCTGCCCTGGCAGCATAGTCCAAGCTGAAGGAACAAGTTCACAGAGCAGTTCCCCAAAAGGCACCATCCGGCATGGACTTACGGCTTTTAAACCGAGTCTTCAAACTTCACCATCCTGCCAAGCTTTGGAAGGTGACACAGGAGAGCCATGTTGGGCTTGGGCAAGTTGCTTGAACATGTAGTAGAATTAAATCATTTCTCTGTCCCCCACAAGCACCTTCACGTTCCCCACAATCAGTGCAAGTCCAGAGGGATTACTCAGCCAGAGCAGAAGCCTGTCCTGAAGGCTATCCTCTCCAAGGAAGACATGCCATGCCTCTCCTCTCCTCCCCTCCCCTCCCTTCCCCTCCCGCCTCCTCT
>NW_008355380.1:1509374-1540411 GCF_000622305.1 Nannospalax galili
CTTTCCTTACCTTCTCTCTACCCTTTCTTGTGTTTTCTTTCTTTTCTATTTTCTCTTTAAAGTGGAACATTTAATTTTTCTTAAAAATGTGGCATATTTAACATTTTTTGAGGCTGGGCATGGTGGTGCATGCATTTAATCCCAGCCCTCTGGTGTTACAGGCATGAGGGTCTCTGTGAGTCTAGGCCCAGTCTATGTAGTGAATTCCAGGCCAGCCAGGACTACATCATGAGACACTGTCTCAAAACCAAACCAAAAACCAAACCAAACCAAACCAAACCACAACCAAAACCAAAACCAAAACCAAAATCAAACAAACATTTTCTGTGTCTCCCCGGCAGGCTTGGTGACATCCTGGCTCTTATAGGTCCCTCAGCATGATTAAGTCAGAACGGCAAGGGGGCTGGACACCCCCAACATCTGTTCCTGGAGGTGCTTTCCTGAGTGGTTTTGGTGGGGAAGTGGAGGTCGTCTGGCCTCTGTGGAAGCTCCAGACCCTCCAAGCTCAGAGGTAGGATGTAGTCACACGGATAACCTGGTATTTCCTAATTGTCACATTGAAAAAAGGAAAAACAAGTGATATACGCATTGATCACATGAGATGAATTCATTGGTTTAAATCTGTTGTATCAAAAATAACATCACTGCTGACGCACTGCCTAATTCTAAAATCTGGGATGTATTTTCCTTTTTGTTGTCAACAAACACTACAAAATCCAGGTGTATTTTCCAATTAAAGCACCTCTCGCTGGGGACCAGTCCCACCCCGAGTGCTCAGCAGCCACACAGAGGTGGTGTCACTCACTGCTCAGTAAGACTCTGGGTGGATGGGAAGACAGTGGCTGGGGGAAATGCTTTTCACATTTTTAAATGGTATGAAAAGCCCAACAGTAACAAAGAATGGTGTGGGCTGAGACCCATGTTCTCACTGTATCCAGCTAGTTTTAAATGAGCAAATCAAATACTTGTTTCTCAGTTTGAATTTATTAACAGAAAATGTAAACAGATAAAATGAAGATTCACAGGGACTTGAGAAATGCATCTCAGGGCACGGTGGCAAACCTGCGCAGGAGAACTGGTGTCTGATGAGATGAAGGGAGGCCATCCTCAGGTGGCCTGATGAAAGTGTGGCCTAGCCGTAGTTCCCCTGTACTCCCTGTGCCATCCACAGACCTTAACGGCAGAGTCAGGGGACAGGCCTCCTGCACACTGGAAGTTGTAACTGTGAGCAGCATGTTCAATCTGGTTCTCCATAGCTGCTCAGGGCTACTTTCCAGGCAAGGGAGCTGCGGGTCAGTGCCCAGATGAGGAGCTGAGGGTCAGTGTCAGATGAAGGAGCTGAGGTCAGTGTCACATGAGGAGCTGAGGGTCAGTATCCAGATGAGGAGCCAAGGGTCAGTGTCCAGATGAGGAGCTGAGGTAAGTGTCAGATGAGGAGCCAAGGGTCAGTGTCCAGATGAGGAGCTGCGGGTCAGTGTCAAATGAGGAGCTGAGGGTCAGTATCCAGATGAGGAGCTGAGGGTCAGTGTCCAGATGAGGAGCTGAGGTCAGTGCCCAGATGAGGAGCTGAGGTCAGTGTCCAGATGAGGAGCTGAGGGTCAGTATCCAGATGAAGGAGCTGTGGGTCAGTGTCAGATGAGGAGCTGTGGGTCAGTGTCAGATGAGGAGCTGAGGGTCAGTGTCCAGATGAGGAGCTGAGGGTCAGTATCCAGATGAAGGAGCTGTGGGTCATTGTCAGATGAGGAGCTGTGGGTCAGTGTCAGATGAGAAGCTGAGAGTCAGTGTCCAGATAAGGAGCTGAGGGTCAGTGTCAGATGAGGAGCTGAGGGTCAGTGTCAGATGAGGAGCTGAGGTCAGAGTCCAGATGAGGAGTTGAGGGTCAGTGTCAGATGAAGGAGCTGAGGGTCAGTGTCAGATGAGGAGCTGAGGGTCAGTGTCCAGATGAGGAGCTGAGGGTCAGTAGCCTCTTGAACTGGGCTACCTGCCACAGGCACCAAGTCATGTCAGAAGTTTCCTGAGTACTCTCATCCCTCCTCAGGCCCATACCTTAGTCTGTCTCTCCTACAAGTAGCTAATGGCCATGACAAGCCAAGGACACTCAGCTGCAGGCATGGGGATTATAACAGCGTCTGCAATTGGACATCCACCTTTCTGTGTATATCCAAGGCCCATGCTGGGCTCCAACCTATACTGCGGGTCAGTATCCAGATGAAGGAGCTGCGGGTCAGTGTCAGATGAGGAGCTGAGGGTCAGTGTCAGATGAAGGAGACGAGGGTCAGTGTCAGATGAGGAGCTGAGGTCAGTGTCAGATGAGGAGCTGAGGTCAATGTCAGATGAGGGAGCTGTGCTGATTAATATTATCAACTTGAGAGAATCTAGAATCACTGCAGAGACAAACTTCCAGGCAAGTTGGGGAAGATGTTAGATTAGCATAATTTAGTTAAAAGATTCACCCTAATCACTGCCAGTACTGTTCCATGGGCTGGGTTCTTGGACTGAATAGAAAGGAGAACTGGAGCTGAGAACCAGTAGCTTCATCTCTCTCTGTTTCTTTTTTTAAAGTATTTTATTTATCATTTTTATTTTATGTGTATGAGTCTATTGTCTGCATATGTGCCCCCGTGTCATGCAATGCCTTCAGAGGTCGGAAGAGGGCATCAGATTCCCCTGGAACTGGAGTTATGGACAGTTGTTAACCACCATGTGGGTGCTGGGAATCAAACCTAGGTCCTCTGCAAGTGCAGCTGGTGCTCTTAACTGCTGAGCCCAGGCTCCAGCCCCCTCTCTCTGCTTCTTGACTGGGGATGTGAGGTGACTATCTTTCTCAAGCTCCTGCCCCCATGACTTCTCTGTCATGATAGACTGTGCCCTTCAACAGTGAGCCAAAGTAAACCCTTCCTTCATTAGGCTGTTGAATTAGTTATTTTCCCATTGCTGTGATAAAATGTCATGATCAAAGGCAATTTATGGAAGAGTTTATTTTGGGTTATTGTTCCAGAGGGATAAAAGTCCATTATGGCGGGAGGCCAGTCCAACAAGTCTCAGGCACAGTGTCAGGAGCAGGAAGCTTGCTGAGAGATCACATCTTCAATCTCAGATATGAAGGGAAGAGGGGACCAGAAGTGAGGCAAGGCCACGAACTCCCAAAGCCTGCCCACGGTGACATGCTTCCTGCAGCATGGTCGAGCCCTCCTAAAGGCTCTGTGACCTCCCAAACAGAGCCACCAACTGGCCAAGTGTTCAGATACTTGAGCCCTTGTGGAACAATTCTCATCCAAACCACCACAGTTGCCTTTGTCACATATTTTTTTCACAGCTAAGAGAAAACTAATTTAGAAAATTGGTACCAGGAGGCTGTTCCTAATCATGTGGTCCTTAGGGCACTGGAGCTGATTTTCAGGAGTAATGTAGAAGAGTTTGTGCTAGAAAAATCCTAGAATGCTGTAAGTTCAGCTGACTGGGTCATTGTGTTGGGCATTTGGAAGACCAGAATTCATGAGAAATGCAAAGAGGCCCAGATCATAAGGTTTCACTGGGGGAACAAGGACTCGCTAGAGGCCATTCATGTGCTCTTCTGGGCAATAATCTACTTTCATTCTGTTTGTGTCCTGAGAACTTGTGTGAGGCTGGATTGAAAACCAACAGACTGATTTATTTGGTGGAGGAAGTTTTAAGACAGCACAGCATTCAGACTGTGGCCATGGCTACTGTTCACTGTTCCTATTCAGATATAGAGCGACAGAGCCAAAAGATAAGGAAAACATAAGGTTTGGCAAGGAAAGGAGTACAAGTGAATTTAAAGTTGTGGACAAGGAGGGTTCTGTAATTTTTAAAGAGATTAGCGTTCTTAAAGAAATGTCCTGCTTTGTCTTGGGGTAGTAGGAGAGCTTTCCTTGGGGGCAGGACCTCAACCACCCAAAGCACCATCTTGTGAAAAGTCCGAATTCACTTGAAAGGAGAGAGCCTAAATTGAAAATACCACAGAACGTTCTCTGCTCAAAACAAAGCCTGAGAGAAGCATTTCTCCAGGGTTAGCTGGGACAATGCAGCTGTGGTCCAAGGGGGGCAGGCTACCTCTCAAGCTGGCTGAAGAACTTGGTGTGCTGTTCACATGGTACAAGCATAATATATGCAAGCCTGTAGAGTTCATGGAGGCTTGTGTCAAGGTTCCAGGAGGGCACAGAGGCCACGCAATGTGTGGCAGGATCATAGTCCCTGGGATCAAAGGTTCCTGGGGCTGGGGGATGTCACTGTCTGTGGATATCCTAGGATGTTGGAGATGCCAGGACTATGGGATGTACATCCAGAAAACCTACATGTATGGAATAGAGTTTATCTAGAAGAGAAACTATGTATTGCTTCATCCTGCAAAGCTTAATGGGTAGGATTTCTAAGCCTTTTGGAGCCTAGGTGATTCCATCATGAACTGAAAATGCTGGACGTGGAGCTGCAGGATTTGGTGTTTGCACTGTGGGCTTTCATGCTTCGTTGTGGTCTTGCCACACCCTATTCCACCTTCTTGGAATGGGAATGTTTTCTCTATGCCATTGCGTGTTGCAAGTATGTTCTTGTGTTTTGACGTTATAGGGGCTCACAGCTAAGAGAGTGCCCGAGTCTCAGAGGAGACTCCATACACTTTTGAATAGTGTTGAACTGTTAAAGACTCCGGGGGCCTTTGGAGTTGGACTGAACGCATTTTGCATTATGAGGTGGCCATGAGCCCACTGGGGATAAAGGGTGGAAGGTTATGGCTTATGAGTGATATGTTTGAGTGTCAAGCTGATGAAGAATGGAGATGTGAGAGTTAATACTGTCAGTTGACAGGCTCTAGAATCACCTTGTGAGCCAAAGCCAACCCTTCCTTATTGTCATGGCAGCAATGAGCAAGTAGTCAATCCAGGGGCTGAAGGTTGCTGCCCGACGAAGGAGGCCTCCTGCCACTACTTCCCCAAACCAGGCACAAAGGCAACCGTTGTCTACATCTTTATTTTACAAGATTGCAGCTTGTTACCACTTATGTGTTCAGTGACGTGATATGTAACCATATCATTAAGTTTCCTTTAAAATGCCCTGGCAGGATTTGGACTCGTGAGCCCCACCCTCAGGATAGGCATGTCTGGTGGCTGTTGCCCATTTGGATAAACTTGGAAACTCTCAATGCACAGAAACTTCTTAAATCTTCTTAATTTCTGTCCACACTGCTCTCTGCCCCACAGAGTGACCCCTGAGGAAGCCTGGTTAAAGCCTGGATCTCAGGGCTTCCCAGACCATGCTTCCAAGCAGCGGCCAAGATCCATGCAGACCCCGGCTGGTCAGGTTTGCTTTAAACTTTAACCTTCCTGTGAGCATCCGGGCTCAGCCTATGGTGAGCCTGTCCTTGGGGTCCTGGACTGCCGAGGAGGGCTGTCTGGGTTTCTGTTTGGGGCCTTACCTGTGTTGCTGTGTTAGGATAGCCAGTTGATCTTTTATGACTGCATGTCAGTAAGGGTGGAGCATGTGCTCCCCGAATACTCTCTGCTGACAAGACAGCTCCATTACTGCAGGAACACTCCGACCCTTCATTAATACATTATCCTCTTCCAAGGGTAATCGCAAGTGCCATGGGCCCACTGGAACCCTGTCTCTCCAGAGGCCATACACTGAAACAAACAGTCCCTGAGAGGACACACACACACACACACACACACACACACACACACACACAGACCCTGTCACTTCCTGCAGTCCAGGACTGGCTTTTGGTGGTTCAGCAGGGTCCTCAGGGCACCAGCAGTAGCACCTGTCTGGGGCTCTGATCTGCAAACCCTCCAGTCTGCCAGGAGCTGCTGGACCAGGAAGTGCAGGAGGCCAGAGGTCTGTGTTAAGCCGCCCTGCTATGGCTGCCACTGCCTGGGCCTGAGATCCACTGCCCAGTGGTCCCCAAGACCACCTCAGCCCACCTTGCCCCAGGTCTGCCTCTTGAACTGGGCTACCTGCCACAGGCACCAAGTCATGTCAGAAGTTTCCTGAGTACTCTCATCCCTCCTCAGGCCCATACCTTAGTCTGTCTCTCCTACAAGTAGCTAATGGCCATGACAAGCCAAGGACACTCAGCTGCAGGCATGGGGATTATAACAGCGTCTGCAATTGGACATCCACCTTTCTGTGTATATCCAAGGCCCATGCTGGGCTCCAACCTATACTGTTCCTGTAGTTCTTCATACATTCAGTTGTCAGTGGAAAAATATATGAAATGGATGTATGAACTGGAGTTTGTTTTGACTTTTGTTACTAGGGATTGAACTCAGGGCCTCGTGGAGACTAAACAAATACTCTACCACTTAGTACTTCTTCAGGAGATGGGGCCAGCAAGGTGGCTCAACAGGTAAAGGTGCCTGTCACCAAGCCTGACAGCACAAGTTCAATCCCTGCTTGTCCCTGACCTCCGCAAACGTGCCATGCATTTTTACTCATGAGTGTACACAGACATGCAAATTAAATAAATAAATAAATATACAATTTTAGGATATGACCTCACTAAGTCACTCAGGCAGGCCTTGAACTTGGGATCTTCCTGCCTCAGCTTCCCCAGTAGCTGGGGTTACAGGTCTGCATGACCAGTCCCAGATCCTAATTGGGACTTTTTACAAGATAATGTAAATACAGATTTTGTATGTAAAGCAAGACTTAAGGGCATTTCAACTCGTTCTGGGGGTCCATTGTCTGAGATGGCAGCCCCAGATATCCAGAGCTCAGTCGCTGATGTTCTGGGTCCCTACCCATGGGCCCAAGAGTCTCTGCAGAAAAAGCATGTATGTCAGTAGCTGCGATTACACAGTGGGATGGCGAACTCTTGACTGCATTGGGTTAAATAAAATGTTATTAAAATTACTTTCACCTGTTTCTCATTTCTTAGTATAGCCATGGAAAATGTAATAATGTGTACGAAGCTTGAGTCTGTTTCTTTTGGACAGCTCTGGCCTACAGGACACCAAGAGGAGTAACTTGGCCAGGAAGGATGCCAAACAAGGGGAGATGGGAAACCTACCCCACCCCAAGGGGCTGGGCTCAGCCTGGCTCACAACCCTGACTGGAGGGCTCAAGGCTGGCATCTGTCACTGGTCTGAGTGATGCTGGGTCAGGGTGTGAGCAGCACCATGGTGCACGGAATCGGGCGATGCTCCTGCCCACAGGAAACTGTCTGCTCCAGCTCTGGGAACTCTGCCGTGTCCCCATCCAGGGTGATCTCTGCAGGGGATGTTCCACCTCCTGCGGGTCCCTGCACTGGGGACACATTCCTTCCTAACCTTTCTAGAACACAGAGCACAACTGGGGCAGGTGAGGAGGGTAAAAGCCAATTTTATCCTGTGCATTTCTGTTCCACAGGCTCAATGACTATGGTTTCCTTAGATAAGGACAATTGAATTTTTCCTAAAGCAAAGACAACCTGGTAATTGTTCATTTGATGAAGAATTAGGGCAAATCACGTGACTTGGATACCAGAGGGGGTGCAAAATCAGGATATAATAATGTTGTGTAGTCTGTGACTCTGAAAGTCAGTGGAACCACATTTTGGAAGAGTTTTGATTTTCGTTATTAAGAAACCCTTATACTTTTCCAAAAATATTATATGTAGAACTCCAGTGGGAGTTCAGGTGGTCACAGGAATGCAGGGTCCTGAAGTGATGGAGTCCTCGGGTCACTGTAGTCTCTGTGGGTTTTTGACAGTGTACCTGGCCAGGCACACCATGACCTTGCTGGTCATGGCCCCAGGTTGTGTGGAACCTGAGCCTGTCTCCAAGTAAAGGTGCTGTGACAAATGCATGTGGATGCTTTAGACCGAGAAGCAACCAGCAGGTGAGGCCAACTGTGGAATAATGGGGCTGTGAAGTATAAAACTGAGCTCTGTTCTAAAGTGAGGAGCTTTGAAACTCCAACAGCAGAGCATGGAGCCAAGCATGAGACCCTTCTGTGTACATGGCCCATGTGTGTACAGGACAGGGCTCCTGCCTCAGCACAGCTCCGTACAGCTCATGGTTTTTCTTGGCCAGACACAAAGAGTGACAAAGACCATATGATGACTCGGGGAGGAGGGGCAGTGGATGGGGTACGGGACTCAAGTGTCCTCCACAGGCTGGGCTTGGCATCTGTCTCTTGAATTCTGACTTAGATCAGATCAGGGGAGTCATTCCTGTTATTAGAGAATGTAAGATACATCCAGGGAACCAATCTCCCTCCCTCCGTCCCTCCGTCCTTCCCTCCCTCCTTCCCTCTGTCCCTCCCTCCCTCCCTCTATCTCTCCTTCCCTCCATCCATCTCTCCCTCCCTCCCTCCCTCCCTCCATCTCTCCCTCCCTCCATCTCTCCTTTCCTCCCCCATCTCTCCCTCCCTCCCCATCTCTCCTTCCCTCTATCCATCTCTCCCTCCCCTCCATCCATCTCTCCCTCCCTCCCTCTATCTCTCCTTCCCTCCCCCATCTCTCCCTCCCTCCCCCATCTCTCCCTCCATCCCCCATCTCTCCCTCCCTCATTCTCCTTCCCTCCCTCCCTCTCTCCCTCCCTCTCTCCCTCCCTCTCTCCCTCCTTCCTTCCTCTCCCTTCTCTTCATGGTACTGATTTTTGGCACAGGGGACTGTGGGAGGGGCATTAAGGGCAGACATCCTTCTAGTTGAGCCCCTGCACCCCATTAGCCTTTCTGAGGAACGATGGTGATGCTCTCTTCCATGTTGAGCATCTCACTTGAACAAAACCCTTAAAATCACATTTCCCCAGGCGAGTTGTTTATGGTGCTGAGATTTCGTGTTGAGTTTATGGTGCTGAGATTTCGTGTTGAGTTTATGGTGCTGAGATTTCGTGTTGAGTTTATGGTGCTGAGATTTCGTGTTGAGTTTATGGTGCTGAGATTTCGAGTTGAGTTTATGGTGCTGAGATTTCGTGTTGAGCAGTTCTGCCCTCCGCAGTGTTGTGTCTGCACCATCAGCCAGTTCAGAGCTCCATCCCACCAATGGGCTGCCCTGGTCCAGTGAGGCTGGGTGCTGTCCTGTGAGGACTGTGGGCTGGTCCTGTACGACAGGTCAGTCTTCCTGGGCCTTGTGGCCAGCTCAGGAGCGCAGCATCCTTATGGACCCTGATTCTGCCTCCGGCTTCTGGAGGGCTGATCACCGGCCACACCAGCATCTCGGCACCAGTCCTCCCGCCTGCCCCACCCCGTCTCTCTTTGCACCCGGGTTGTCTTCTTGGCGTCTCTCTGACTGTACAGCATCCATGGGCTCCAGGTGTTGGGCGACTCATTGAGTCTCCCTCAAACCAATTCATTAGGCGCTTTGGGACGCTCTGCTGTAGAGGAGCAGGACAATTAAACAGCGGGACGGCGCGAAGAAGCGGCCAGAGCAACTTAGCTGTAACTCGCCACCCGTCTTCTCTGGCCAAGGGAGGCTGGTCCCGGCCAGCACTTGGGAGTATGTGGTGCCCAGGTCATGTGACTTTCAAAATTTGGTTTATAACGAATTTCACCACATCTCCAGGGAATTCAGGAAAGAGAGAAAGAAAAATATTGTCATGCCTTTTCCCCCAGACTATGAAGCTCCCAAGGAAGGGTGCTTTTACATTTGAAAACGGCCTCACCGAGGGAAAAACAAGAGCCTGCCTTTGGCGTGTTTTCCATGCTGCCCTCCCCGGTGTGGGTCTGGCTCTGTTCTTCCCAGATGTGGATTTGGCTGTTTCTTTCCAGGTGTGGGTCAGACTTTTCTCCAGGGACACCTCTAATAAGGTTGTAAGTCCATGTACAGTGAGGGAAATTTGAAATATTTTAGACAACTACTCAAAAGTAAAAATAAATAGTCACCTTCCTCTTTACAGTGGTCCAATGGAGTCTTTCCTCTTAGAATTATGCCCTCATGTTTCAATGAAGTAACCATAAAATGATGGATGTATCTCTTGGAAACTGAGTCTCAAGTCAAACACTCCAGACTGTGTTAAGGACTTCACGGCATGCCAGTCTGACTTCCTCTGTCCTTGGGTATAATAACAGGTGCATTGTGTGTGGGGGGTGAACAATAGAGGCTTTCATGGCTGACCGATTTCTCATCCTAAACACACAGAGCAACGTAAGAGCAGATGGATGAGACTTGACATCTCCATGAAGGAGAGAGAAACAGGGCAGCTTAATGGACCCCAGAGCCACCCTGGGAGCAGGCACCAGCTCTGACCATTAAATGCTGGCTCCTGGGTGTTCATGCTGTAGCAGGCACTGCACTCCCTCAGAGAGGCAGGAATGAGGCGCCAAGCCTGCTCTCCAAACGTTTACACTCAGGTGGTGGCATTCAGTAGTCCTTGCAGACAGGACACCAAGAATGATTCTTCTACAAGCATCTTTCCTGAAGAGTACCAGGCAGCTGCAGCTCAGGGCAGGGGTGCATTGCAAATACATCTGTGATGACTGGATGCTCTGCAGGTCTAACCCCAGCGAGCCCCAAGGAAGGCCACAGTAACCATGAATTCTAGCTCGGGCCATGAGGGAAGGGGCTGTGATTTGCTGAGAGGAGCATCTGGGGATTCACTGCCCCAGGACTCACTCTGGATGACTCCACCTCCAGACCTGTGTCTTTCCTCCAGCTTCTTAGCAGAGGAGGGAAGGTGTGGCTGGGCTCACAGGGCTGGGTCGTTTCTATAGTCTGTCTTTATGAACTGTAGGCCCATCTAGGTTTACATGGATTACTTAAAGAAAGGCGTGGTGTCCATATCACCCACTACCTGTTTCACAACAGAACGCTTCTGATGCTGGCTTTTGAAATTTCAGCTAGGTGAGCTGTAGAGACGGCAAGGCCACCTGTGCCTGTCTAAGTCCTGACCAGCAGCATGTGGTAGGAGATACTACTGCTGTTCCGAGGCTTGGTGCATAGAGGAATGTGCCCTGAACTCTTTGCTCCCTAGCCATGCCCCACCCCCAAGTGATGTGTAAGAGTTCAGGGCATCTTTGATTTGAACTGAGAACTAATCCTGAGAACATTGTCCCACATAAGTACCCTATAGAAAACAGAATTATATTTATGGACTTTTTCCATCTCAGTGTGAACAATCCTTATCCTTAGCCAAAATTCTGCCATCCTCATTTTAGCTCGATTCCCCTGGCGGCTGTACCGGCATGCTGGGCTGCCTTGTTCAATTGAAGGCAAGTCAGTGTGGGGGCATTACTGAAATATACTTGAAGGGTGATTTAATTGAATTTATGCTGTAATTAGAAGAAGGGTTCTTATGACGTATCAAACCAAGTACAAGCAGCAAAGTCCCGGGAGTCATAATTCAGGGTCATGTACCTGGCGCTCACCGAGGATCACACGGCAGTTACTGTGTCCAGGGAGGAGACAGCTCTCCCATCTCTTTTCTCTAATTCTGTTTATTTAACTCCGTGTTTCTTGGTTCCATTTTTGTGAAATGGATTTCAGACATAAAGGCAGCTCCTTGGAAAACCATTTTCTAGAAAGGGACCAGGTATACAGGGAAGCCTCCCCCACCAAACCTAATGGGTGTCTTCCAATGCCCAAGAGTCCACAGCCATTCTCAGTGGCAACAGGAGTTTCGTAGAGCTGTGGTTACAGTGGAGAAGTGTCTGTGCTGCCATTGAGACACGACCTTTCCATAAGATTGTAAGATCCAGAGGTGGTGGAGGACCACAAGGACAGTTTTCCAGACAGCTGGTCAGTTACACATATGAACTCACAGCAGTGGTGACAGCAAGCACAAGTCTCATGCAAACCAGACAAAATCCCAGCATAGTCATGGGGAGGTGGGTAAGAAATCCTAACCCAACCTAAGGGACTTGTGGCTACTGATGGCTTCTGGGAAGGGGAGAGACAGTCTCTTACAGGGATGAGACTTTGGTTGGTTGATCATGCTCCGGTAGATGGAACATGTGGGGATATAAATCAGATTCTATAGGCTGTATTGTCTATATAGTGGAGTATTTTGAATTTTGAACTGGGGGGGGGTAGGGGGAGGTGTGAATGGGGGAGGGGATTTAAATACCATCAAATTATGTTATATGAAAATCACAAAAATTCAATAAAAGCAATTTAAAAATCTTAAAAAATGATATTTTGAGCCGATTATTACAACTAATATACAGAAGTGGGGGGTGCAGGAGGAAGAGTAGAGGGTGTCTGAATATGATCAGAAGACATTGTATGAAATTCTTCAATCAATAAAACTGTTAAAAAAGCTTTATAAAGAAAGAAAAGGAGGAAGGAAGAGATGGCCCATGGGTTAAGAACACTTACTGCTGCTGAAGAGAACCCAAGTTAGAGTCCCAGTATCCACAATGGGTGGCTTGCAACTGCCTGTAACTCCAATTCTAGGGGGTCCAAAGCCCTCTTCTGGACTCTGCAGGTACTGCATGCTCATGGGTGCATCTACAGACAGACAGACACAAATAAATTAAATCTACAGACAGACACAAATTAAAAAATTTTAATTATAAAAAAGAGAAGAGATGCAGAAACTAAAACAATTTGGGGAAATCTAAAACTCTGCCCCTAAATTCATGTCATGGATGTACACGTCTTGCCTGACAGGTTGGTGTTGTAGTTCATAGGGTTCACTGCTGTGTAAGACTGTTAACACAGTCTCCTCCCCCAACAACCTGCACGGTGCCCTTTCGGTATTGAAAGCTTGATACTAGAGAGGAGTTTGATCAATTTTAGCTTGATTCCTCTGCCTCTAGCAACCATGGTGTGTGCTATCTTTAGCAATAGGGTCTTATCATCTAAAGGTAAGAGTAGATGTAGTCTTGCAGTCCTGACCACCAAGTTGTATGGAGGTGTCCCACCTGGCATGGGATTCTTGTTCAGTGTTTTTCTGCTTCTGGGGGAAGCATTATCTAACCATACTGGATATTTCCCCGAAAAATTTTTTATAATTTCTTTTTTCTTTCCTTCTTTCTTTCTTTCTTTCTTTCTTTCTTTCTTTCTAGCAAATTCCTTCAAAGCTAAGCTTCTGAACTAACTACAACTAAGAAACTCTTTTTTTTTTTGAGACAGGATTTCCCTGTAGCCCCACCTGGCCTGGAACTCACTATGCAGTCCAGGCTGGCCTCAATCTCACAGAAATCCATATGCTAAGGAATTTGAATACTTTTTTAGATGTTTCCTAAATATTTGTATTTCTTATTTTGAGAACTCTCTGTAACCCATTTTTAAATTGAGTTGCTTCCTTGATGTTTAGGTTTTTAAACTCTGTGTATTTTAGACACTAAGTCTCTGTCAAATATATAGTCAGCAAAGATTTTCTCCCATTCCATGGGATCTTCTTCACTTGACTTAGTTTCTTTAGCTGTATAGAAACTTTAATTCCGTGAATCCAATTTCTCAGCTGGTCTTATTTCCTGTGCTACTAGAGTCCTATTCAAAAAGTTTTTACTTGTGTCTACAAGTGGAAGTGTTCTCCAGTTTCAGAATTTCAGGTCTTATGGTGAGGTCCACCCTCCATTGGGTGCAGGATGAGAGATAGGGATCTAGTTTCATTCTTAGACATGTCGATATTCAGTTTTCCCAATACCATTTGTAGAAGAGGCTGTCTTTTTTCCAGTGTGGATTTTGGTATCTCTGTAAAATACCAGGTAACCATATCTGCATGGACTCATATCGAGGTCCCTTATTCTATTCTATTGATTATTATGCCTGTTTTGTACCAGTATCAAGGTGTTTCTGTACTATGGTTCTGTAGTATACTTTGAAATTAGGAATGTGATACTGTCTCAAGTATTCCACTGTTCTCAGTTCTGCAATGATGGGGGTCAGGATTCCATCTTCTAGTATCTTCCATAATTTATTTCTTCAATAAAGTTTTCACTGTTAAAGTCTTTCATTTCATTGGTTAGGTTTATTACCAGGTATTTTATTTGTTCATGACGATTGTTAATGGGATTGTTTCCTTGATTTCTTTCTTAGTAAGTTTATCACTGGTGTATAGGAAGGCTACTGATTTTTGTGTGTTAATTCTATAATCTGCCACTTTCCTAATAGTTTTTTTGGTGAAGTTTTTAGGGTCTTTTATGAATAGAATAATATCTGCAAAAAGAGATACTTGGACTTTTTTCCCTAATTGTTTCTCTTTAATTTCCTCTCTTTTCTTACTACTGTAGGTAAGACTTCAAACACTATATTGAACAGGACTTGAAAGAATGGACATTCTTGTCTGGTTTACTATCTTAGCGGAAATGCCTTGAGTTTTTCTCCAATTAGTATGATATTGGCTGTAGGTTTGCTGTCTATAGCCTTTATTATGTTAAGGTATACTCCCTCTACCCCTAGCCTCTACATGACTTTTATCATGTGGGATTTTCTTAAAGGCATCTTATGCATCTATTGAGATGATCATGTGATTTCAGTCTTTGAGGTCATTTATGTGATAAATTACATTTATTGTTTTACTTATGCTGAACCAACTCTGCATCTGTGGAATTAAGCTGACTTGGTCATGATGAATGATCTTTTTGATATATCTTGAATTTGGTTAGCAAATATTTTGTTGAGGAGTTTTGCATCCATGTTCATCAGGGGGTTGGTCTATAATTTTCTTCTTAGTTGTGTCTTTGGTTTCAGTATCAGGGATGGGGGCATCCCATCCTTTCTATTTTGTAAAATAATTTGAGCGGTATTGGAGTGAGTTCTTCTTTGAAGGTCTGGTAGAATTCTGCAATGAATCCATCAGATCCTTGGCTTTTTTTTTTTAAATTTGGGTGATTTTAAAAATTACTACTTCAATCTCATTGCTGGTTATAGATCTGTTTAAATTATTTATTTAATCTTGGTTTAATTTTGGTAGGTCGTATGTGGATAGAAATTCATCCCTTTATTTTAGGTTTTCCAATTTAGTGGAATATAGGTTTTTAAGGTATGTCCTTATGATGTTCTGAATTACATTGGTATCTGTAGAAATCTCTCCTTTTTTATCTTTAATTTTATTAATTTGAATCTTTTTACTTTCTTTTGGTTAATTTGGATAAAGGTTTGTCAATATTGTTTGTCTTTAAAAATTTTTTTTTTAATGTTTATGGGTATGTGTGTGCTCCTGTGAGCACATGCAGTGCCTGTGAAGGCCAGACAAAGGCATCAGATCCCCTGAAACTGGAGTTACAGTAGTTGTGAGCTTCCATGTGGTGCTGGGACTGAACCTGGGTCCTTCCTCTGCAAGAGCAGTTAGTGCTCTTACCTGCTGAGCCACCTCTCAGGCCCCTTACTATCTTTTCAAAGAGCTGACTCTTTGCTTCTTTGATGCTTTGTTTGTGGCTGTTTGTTTCTATTTCACTTATTTCTGACCTGATCTTAATTATTTATCCCCATCTACTGTCTATGGGCTTGGATTATTCTTATTTTTCCAAGACCCTTAGTTGTATAACGGAAGCTATTCATTTGAGATCACTCAATTTTTTTCACGTAGGATTGTCTTAATTGTATTCTATAGATTTTGCTATGCTCTGTTTTAATTTCCATTTCATTTTAGGAATTTATTTTTTGTCTTTTTTTTTTTTAGAGACAAGGTCTCCCTGTAGCCCCAGCTGGCCTGGAACTCACTATGTAGACAAGGCTGGTCTTGAACTCACAGAAATCTGCCTGCCTCTGCCTGCCTCCTGAGTGCTGAGACTAAAGGCATGCACCACCATGCCTGGCTCATTTTAGAAATTTTTAAATTTACTTATTTCTTTAGCAATTGATTCATCATTTGGTAGCACGTTGAATACTATCTAAAGTTTCTTTTGCTTCTGACGTCTAACTTTATTCCATTGTGGCCAGAGAGAATGCAAAAATAATTTCAATTTTCCTATTTTTGTAAGGCTAATTTGTGTTCTAATGTGTGATCTGTTTTGGAGAAAGTCCCATGTACTGCTGATAGAAAGATGTATCCTCTAGGGTTTGGGTGGAATATTCTGTAGATGTCTATTAGGTCTATTTGGTTTATGGTGTCATTTAACTCCAGTGTTTCTCTGTTTATTTGTTTGCTTATTTGTTGATTTACTTATTGATTTATGTCTGGATGACCTGTATATTGGTGAGAGTCAGATGTTGAAGTTACATAGTATAACTATGTTGAAGTTGGTCTGTGACTTTAGAGCCATTAGTGCTCTAAATGAAACTAAGTTTTTTTTTTAATGAAACCTAGAACACCCATGTCTGGTGTATGTATATTTAGAATTATAATATCCTCTTGACGAATTGTTACCCTAATAAGTATTAGGTGATCTTGTGGCCTTTTCTGATTGTTTTTAGGTTGAAGTTTATTTTGTCAGCTATTAGAATAGTTATACCAACTCGTTTCCTAGTCCCACTTGTTTGCACTACCTCTTTCCACCTTTCAATCCTGAAGTGTTGTCTGTCCTTGATGGTGAGGCGTGTTTCTTGGAGGCTGCAGAAAGATGGATGTGTTTTCTAATCCAATCTGCTAGTCTGTTTTTACTGGGAAGTTGGGACCATGGATATTCATTTATTACTTATAGCTTTGTTTGTTCCTGTCATTTTGATGATTTTGTAGTGTTTTCTTAGATCTCTTTTCATAACAGTATTAGTATTATCCTCCCCCTGTGGTCTCTTGAGTGTGTTTGTTTTTCTCTTCAGTGCAAAGTATTCCTTCCAGTGTCCTTTGTAGAGCTGGCTGAATGGTCATAAATTCCTTTAGTCTGTTTTAATTGTGGGAAGGTTTTTTTTATTTCTCCTTCCTTTGGAAAAGAAAGCTTTGCTGGGTATAATAATGTGGAATGGCAGTTGTGCTAATTCAGAATGTGGAGTACATCTTTTTAAGCCCTTCTAGGTTTGAAGGTTTCTAATGAATAACCAGGTGTTGTTCTAAGAGACCTGCCTCAATGTGACATGGCTTTTCTCTCTGTGTGTCTACACTGTGTTTGGACTACAGTGCTTCATGGCTAGATAATTTTCCAGCTTTTCTTTCGGAGTTCTGTACAAGGATGGGCACCTCTTTCTCTAGATTTGGGAAATTTTCTCCTATGATTTAATGTAAGATATTTTCTATGCCTTAACCTGGAATTCTTTTCTTTCTATACCTATAATGTGTAGATTGGTCATTTCAGGGTGTCCCAAAGATCCTGCATGTTCCATTCATGTGGTTTTAAAAATTTGTCATTTTCTTTGGATGATCCAGTTCCTTTATCTTGTCTTCAAGCCCAGATATTCCTGTTTTCCATCTGACCCATTCTGCCGGTGAGGCTTTCTGCTGAGATTTTTATTTGACTAAATAAGTTATTTTACTTCAGTTTGGGTTTTCTTCAATATTTCTTTTCTTTTTTTGGTGATAATATTTTTATTATTTATTTATTTTTTAACAGAGCACAGGGTAGGGGTTTATTTACAGAAGAGTTGGCACCCCACATTTATGGCTGTGCTGTAAAGTCCACACTCAAATACATATCGTGTGACCTCTTGACAGACACACAGAATGGTGGGAGAGGTGCCTCTTGGTGTTCTCAGCTTATCCTTAACCCCTCCCCCCACCTGCAACTAAGGTCCACTGATTGGGTAGGAGGGGTAACTGACTACCCCCTCAACTCATTGATGAGTGTGGGAAGGAGCTGTAACTACAGCTTGCCGGCATAGTGGTCGGAGGACATTTCTAGTTAACACTCCACCCCTTCCTCTGGCTCTTACATTCTTTCAGCCAACCTGTTCCAAAAACGTCCCTGAGCCTTGGAGGGGGTGGTAAGTGTGGGATGATCTTCCTCCCGTTGTGGAAAGGCACTGAACTTTTGGGTCTCTGCATCATAAGTTTTCCATGGGCTGTTGGCTAGTTTGAGTGGGATTCCATCTACTATAAAAAGACACACAGCAAGCATCAAGAACATCTGAACAGTGGCTGCTATAATAGCTTAACCTATGGTGTCAACACGAATGCTTGGTTGATTCTTTAGCAGGTGCATCATTTTCATCTAACAAAGCATTGCAGTGAGTTCCCACTGGGGCCTGTATCCTCCCCTGCCACGGGGGGTTGGCTGGGTCTATAGTACCAGATGTGTGTTCCACCCCGAGGAGCGGGCATTATATCCAATTGAAAATTTGATGGTTGTACAGATACAAGATGCTGCACTATTGCACCAGCAGGAACACCTTGTTTGGTTTGTTAATAGTGCAACACGTGGGGTCCATCGTTGAGGAGATTTTAGGGGACTGTTCTCCCCAAGTCATCTGTGCTTGCCTTTTGGCACTATGAAAGCCACCCATTTGGTAGGGGGAGTTTCCAGCTTAGTCCAAGCTTGATTTCTTCCTCTCCCATGCTCACGTCATGCAGTGTCTTCAGCAATAGGGTTTTTACATCCACTTCCGGTGTACAACCAACACTATTGGCAATGGCCTTTATTGTTTTGGGGACCTCTAGTGACCCTCAGGCCAACAGCTCACAGGCAGCAACCACCTCTGGCACTGGGATTTTCACTTAACCATATTGCTTCTGGAAAGGCTTTCTTCCATCCCCGTAGGGTTCCTTCTGTGCTTAAGGCTTTAAGCCTTTTTATTTTAAACTGTGTATCTGGAGAATTTTCTATCTTTTTATTGATTTCTACTTTCATATCCTGATTTGTCTTCCTTATTTCGTTAAACTGTTTGAGTTTTCTTGGACTTTGGTCAGTTTATTCCTGTCTTCTCTAAGTTCTTTCAAGTGCCTCTTCACCTCCTGTCTAAATTCTTTCAATTCTCTGATCATGTTCATAACTTTTCTTTTGTATCTTAGGTCTGAATATCGTCTTAATTTTTCTTTTGGGTTATATTTCTACAGGATTGTGGGGGAGACATTTTATCTCTTTTTCTTTTTCTTTTGGTCTTTTTAAGGTCTCCCTGTAGGCCCAGCTATCCTGGAACTTGCTATGTAGACCAGGCTGGCCTTGAACTCACAGAGATCCTCCTGCCTCTGCCTCCCGAGTGCTGGGATTAAAGGCGTGCCCCACCACGCCTGACCATATATTTTTTTTTTATTGCCCAGAGTAGTAACAGGACTGTTTTTGAGGCAGTGTGATCTGGGGCTTGAGGGCTGGGAGTTTCACATCTATTTGTGTGATGGAACCCGGGCACCTGGAGCTAGGTTGTTTGTTGTGATTTTTGAATGTTTTTAGCTCACTGGACCTGAGTCCCAGTGTGGGATGGTGGAGCATGTGGAGAAGAGTGGAATAAAGGGAAAAGTTCTTGACTCGAAGGGGATTAGGCTGTGGTGTTTTGTGGATCGGAGCAGCTGGAGAAGCCCCTGAGGTGGTGGCGTTGTGGGAGGAAGTTCCTGATGGGATGGGGGTAGATCTGAAACGTTTCAGGTGTCTTCCTTGCCTGGCCTTTGCTGTGGAACAGTATGAGAGTTGGTGAGGTGGCAGCGGTGAGCATGTTGGTGTGTTTCAGGTGTCTAACTCTGCCAAGCACGTCTAGTCATGCAGTAGGAGGCTGCTGAGGCAAAGGGGGGTACGTTGGTGTGTTTCAGGTGTCTATCTTTGCCAGTGTGGTCTGGGGCTTGAGGGCTGTGAGTTTCACATCTCTTACCCTGCTGGCCTTGTAGAGCAGAGAGAGCATCAGGAGACCCTGAGGTGGTAGGGTATGACCCTGCAGCAGGTGGCAGGGTCAGGGTGTTTTTGATCCTGGTAGCTGAGGGGAACAGAGTATCAGAAGCGTGCCGTATTTCTTCAAGTGGCTTTGTTTGGTGGCATAAAGAAAATACACGTTCTATGGTCTCAAAATAGTACAAAGTTAGTGGAATTTCAACTTCAAACTTGAGATACCATAAGCTAAAAGCTTTCAGCTTTTTGCCAGTACTTAAGAATAGCATAGGTGTTTATCAATATTATTAACATTATAGAAATACTGTAGAAAACAGAAGGAATTGAGTTTCCATAATGTTTTATATACAGTGAAGTATCACAACTCTCTTCATTTGGAAGACAAATAAGTGGGACAGTGAGTCAGATCCACTCAGCACAATAGCGGCCACCGACAGCATGTTCTGAGTTTTGCACCTGTGGTCCCTCCTGGAAGCTTTTTCTAAAGTTTCTGGCATGCATGGTCTTCCATCCTCTACAGAGGTCATGACCTTGGTGGAGAAGTCAATAGATCATGTGGCCCCTGCTCCAAAATGATCATATGAATCCCACACTGGTGCCTCAAGAGCTGGCCTTAGAGCCCAGGAATGATCCTTGGGACCTGCTAACTCACCCGTCAAGGGCCATAGAACCCCAGTCCCGTGCTTTGGTTAATCTTCACTGTCAACTTGATGGGATTAAGAAGCATCCAGGGAATTAGTGAGGCACACCTTGGGGTGTGTCTGTGAAAGCATTTCTAGAAAGATTAACTGAGAGATAGCTCTCTTCCTGAGTGTGGCTGGGCCAGGACTGAATAGAGAGGACATGTGAGAAAGCCAGTCGAGTGCCGCTCTGTGATCTGCCTAGACGTGAGCAATAGGCCTCATGCTCCGTAGCCATGACTCGGCGACTCCCAGCACTGTGCGCCCCCTGCCATGCTGGACTACACCCTTTAGCCATAAGCCAGAACAGACTCTTCTTCCCTTGAGTTGTTTCTGTCAGGTATTCATGAAAAATTTAAAAAGTAACTAATAAATAAAATTCGTCCTGAGAAATGACGTCATTGCTGTGGTCAACCTCACCATGTGGTTCATAGACCGTGTGCTGGATAGCTTTAGTGTCAACTTGACACACCTGGGTTGAGGGAGCCTCAATCGGGGAATTGCCTCCATTGGACTGGCCTGTGGCTATGTCTGTGGGGCATTTTCTTGATGAGTGATGTGGGAGGGCCCAGCCCACTGTGGGTGGTGCCACCCCTGGGCAGGTGAGCCTGTGTTGCGTAAGAAAGCCTGCTGAGCAGGGGCCAGGGGAGCAAGTCAGTAAGCAGCGTTCCTCCATGGCAAAAAAAAACCCAGCTACTGCCTCCAGGTTCCTGCCCTGAGTTCCTACCTTGGGCTCCTGGATGAACTGTGACCTGGGAGTTGTAAGCTAAATAAACCCTTTCCTCCCCAAGTTGGTAGTGGTCAGAGTGTTTTGTCACAGCAATGAAGAACAAACTAGCACAGGCCTTCTGAACTGGTTTGTGGAAGGGATATGAGTGAGCGTGGATCTGTAGTTGTGAGAAGTCCTTGAATGCTATGAGACAAGCTTAAGGGGCCATTCTGGTGAGAATGTGGTCAGTAAAGACTGTGCTCATGGTGTTCCAGAGGGGGAATCAGGACTCTATCAGGAGCAGGCCTAGAGGCCATTCACGCTATACTCTGGGAACGAATTAGGCCATGTTGTGCCCATGCTGTGAAAACTGAGTGAGGATGGCTTCAGTGGATTGGGTCGTGTTGCTTGGTGGAGGAAATGTCAAGTTACATAACATCAAGGCTCTGGCATCATTGTGGCTTGAGGCATTTATCTAGATTTACAGTGAAGGAGTAGAAATATATGGAACACGTGCAGGTGGTGTGGAAAGGAATGTGAATCTAGTTAGAGCTGCAGACAGGGTGGACGAGGTGGTTACAATCATTAAAAAGATCCGTGCCATCAGTGAGCAGCCAGACTTTGTAATGGAGTGGTGGGCAGGACCCACCCAACCAGAACACCAAGCTACTACAAGTCACAGCCGTTTGACCTCTTTGGAAGGAGAGTGACTGAACAGTGAGCACTCTCAGGTCACCCTGCTTGAGCTGGGCAACCCTTCCCCAGGTTCAGCCTCAGAGGCTCCAGGAAACACCTCAGCTGTGGCCCAAGGAGCCTCAGCAGCATCTGGAGCGGCAGCAGAAGTCTGGTGGCAGTCACATGATGCCGGCTTTTCGGGCATGACAAATACAGGAGTTATGGAGTCCTGGAGGTTTGAACCAAGGTCACAGAAAGTTGCTGAGTCCAGGGGACGTGAGGCAGGGCTGCATTACCTGCACAGAGCTGCCGAGTAGGCTGCATGCGAATCTGTGAAGGTAAAGCCAAGTCGCAGTGCAAACCCAGGATAATGGATGTGCCAGGAATGTGGGATGTTTGCTGAGGAAAGCTTTGGACAATGAGAGAGGCCACATGTACTTTGGGCAGCAGAGCTGGGAGAGGAGGGTGTGTCCAGAGGTGTGGGGCCCCATGATACCAAGAGTCCCAGATGTCAGACGTGCAGCTGTGGAAGGGCCACAGTTAAGGGATTGTCTCAAGTCTCAGAAAATACTTCAGACTGAAACAGTGTTGAGTCTTAAAGATGATGGAAGACTTTAGCAGCTGGACTGAATGTGTTCTGCATTACGAGTTGACCATGAGCCTAGCCATAACCTACCCTCCCTGCCTGACCAGAGGCTGAATATGAAAGTGATATATTTGGTCTCAAACTGACGAGGGTGGATTTATGATGGTTAATTTTGTTTGTCAACTTGATGAGATTAATAAATGCAGAGGGCATCAGTGAGGCACACCTTTGGGGTTCTCAAGGCCATCTTTAGAGAGGATTAAGATAAGACCACCTTGACTGTGGGTGACATCATCTTGTGGGCTAGAGTTCTGGACTGGGTAGGAAGGGAACAAAAGTGAACTGAGTACCAGCACTCCCTTCTCTGCTTCTTGACTGCTAATTTGACGTACCAAAGCCTCAGCACTGCCGCAGCTGCAAGCGGACCCTGCTGCCGCGCCCTTCCCTCCGTGATGACTGTACCCTCCCACCTACAGAATAAACCTCTAACCCTTTCAGTGGCCCCTTGTCAGGTGATTGTTTCCAGTAATGAGGAAAGCCACTTACTTCCAAACGTCATTAATGACGGATGTTGAACTTTTAAGATCGTTCTTCCTGTTTTTATTCCACACCAGAAGGACAGTTGTGACACAGAGACCTCCCCACTCAGCATCGCACTATCTTATTCCTCTTGAGTGTAAAGGTCTCGGGCCTTCTGTACCTTCTAGTATTGTTCTAACCAAAAACCTGGTGTTTCTTCATCTCCTGGACACTGAGCCTCTGACCAAATAAGGCAATCTGCCTCTCGCTTCTCATTCCTGAATGAACACTGATAGTGTTCCTTTTCTCCACTGTCACCCAGGGCCCAGCTCACAGAGCAGGGCCTCACCCGTTCCCTTCCCAGACAGCCATGCCCACATGCAGTCACTCAGGGCCTGAATGTTCTGTGCATTGTTTGAAGGAGTTTTGTGGAAAAGGTAACTGTTGACCACAGTCTAAAAGCCACTTCACAGGCTTTGTGTAAAATAATAAACAGTTGTGTGTGAGTTTTGCTGCACTTCAGTAATCTTCTTGTGGGCAGGGACATGAGTATTTCACAGTGTAACAACAGACCACCAGGTACAGATGTGTGGAGTCCAAGGTGAATGGGTGTGCGTGCTTTACACTGTCCCACGTGTGTACAACCATGTCCTCTCTCTGAGATGTCCCCTGAGCCTTGGTGGGGGGAGCTGATAGAGATGTCCCTCCTACAGCTTAGCACACACAGTCACTCATTTCAATGCTTTGAGCAGTAATGCATCTCTGCATTAACTACCGCCCACTGCAGTAAGCAGCTTCTCCGACCGAGGCTAAGGACAGCACAGATCTATGGGTATAAACTTACTTAGAAGGCAACATGACTTTTTACAGAAACAACCTCAGCAGGGTCCCCCCTTGGGCAACTTGCCCAGTCGTGGATTTTGAGCATGTTTATAGTACCTGGCATGAACCCCTCCCGTGGAGCTGGCCTCAAATCTAATCAAGAGAGCAGTTGGTTCACATTTTAAGGTTAACTGTCTTTGTAAGCTAAAAATTTGGTATCCTAGCATAACAATGGTGGATTCTAAATCTGTGATTTCGGCATTAAGAACACTATCAATGTCTCTGAGAGTTCCACAGCTGTTTAGGTCAGTGTGCTATTGTTACACAAAATGTACAGTTTGTGTGCTTTGATTGAATGTAGCTCCTGCAGTTTATTGTATTGTAGAAACATTAGCTAGAAACAGCTGGACTGGCTCCATTAACATGAGACCAGATGTATGCTGGAGCTAGGGCAGCGATATGGATGAAATGGACCATTTCATAATGGTAAAGAAATCAGTTGATCAAGACACAAATGTTCCCATATAGCCACAAACCTAAAATCAGGGATTCAGATCTCTATGTGGTGAGTGCCTCCAATGCCCACCCTCCACTGCATGCTCCAGTGAGGGCCTGGTATCTTTTCTGTCCTGCCAAGGGCTACTGGATGCTGGGCAAGACCTGGTAGGAGAGTATAGTCCTTGTTTCTGTTTGGGCCAGACAGTAGGTTCCATTTGATTCCTGTTCAGTCAGTTTGGGTTGTGTGGGACACCTGTCTTCTGAAGCTGCTGTCCAGACTCTTGGTCATCCGGAAGGGTTTCTCTAGCTCAGTAGGCTGGCTCTACACTGCTGTCCTTAACATGCCTAGGTGAGGGTGGATGGAGGAGAGGGTCTGTTGGTTCAAGCTCATATAGCTGTATATGTGTGTACTCAAGCACAAGGTCCCCTGTGGTCTTACTGCTGCCCTGGCAGCCAGGATGAATGGGCCTTCCTAGAGTTCATGGGGAGAATGACAGCTCAAGGTTGGTTGAGTGGCAGACCAGGGGCCAGGAGAGCCAGGTGAATGGACCTGTGGTCCCCTCATGGTGGAGGCCACTCTGTGACCCCAGTGACCCACAAGCCAGCCAACTGGAGAGGAGATGATGAGTAGGATGGGGACTCTCAGAGAGGTGGGTCTGTTTGGGGCCTGCTTGGGCCATGCTTTCTCTCTGCAAGAGCCCAGGATCCGGGAGAAATCTTGCTGGACTTGGGAGGTTGGTCATCATTTGAAAGACAGCATTCCCAAGGTCATGGCATGATTTTCGGAATGTGGTCGCGTCTTTTGTGGCTCAGCTGCGGTGACCTTGTCCTGTTTTTGGTGACTGTCCTTCCACCTGGGGGAGAGCCGCAGCACTGAGCGCCTGCTCCTGGGAGTCACACACACTGCCCTTTCCCTGTGACCTCTGACCTCACAGTCTGCCTTCCGGAGTCCCTGCCAGCCAAGAGGCTATCGGTGCAGGTCGTGGTGAGGACGGTGAGGAGGATGCACCCCCGAGGGAGCCACGTATTCCCTTGAGAAAACCCAGCTGAGAAGAACATGCAGACCAAAGCCAGAGTGTGGGCCGCCATCTACCTCAGAGGGGGACAAAGGGACGTTTGCTTGATAAAAATTTCCACTGGGGGAAAAATAGGGACTTCTGTAGTCGGCAATATCAATTCTAAAAATGCAATTTCCGGATTAATAACAAAGACACCGTTGCAGGGCGTCTGCTCCTCTAGGACGTGTGCTTTTGACCCACAGAACATATTGTGCCCCGTGGCTCTCAGCTGAACAGTCCTCCTCCTTTTAATGCCTGATGTCTATTAAAACGAGTCGCCGCTTGTACCAGGGCCCCTCCTGGAAATGAGAATCACGCCTCCCTGGATTGGCCGCTGGTTAAATATTAAGCTGGCAACTTTCACATTTGTGTGCCTGTATATTGCATCAAAGTAAAGGAAAATTCACAGAAAGACTTTCTTATACGAAGCTTCAATATCCAAGCAATTTTGACCTTTTCTATCTTTACTTAGATAGAGAAGAGTTTTTACACTGAGAACCAGATACAAACAAAACAAGACTTGTCGCCTCACACATTCACATCCACACAGTGTAAGCTTCAACATACACATTTGTGCATGCACATATGTATGCGTGTTTATGTGCAAAAACCACGTATGATTTTAGGGTCTATTTCAATACTTGTCTCTCATCAGCCTACCTTTAAGATATGTGGTGTAGGAGAGGGTGTACTTGATTTGAAACAGACACCCATGTATTTTTGTGACACATTGACTTGGAGTCCTTTGAGTATACATCCAAAAGTGATAAAGATGGGTAAGTTGGATTTCCACAGTGGCCGGAACAATTTACCCTTCCACCCGCAGGGTTCCCTTTCCCCATATCCTCACCAGCATTTGTTGTTGTTTGATTTCTTAATAATAACCATTGTGACTGGGGTGAGATAGACTCTTAAGGTAGTTTTAATTTGCATTTTTCTGATGGCTAAGGGTGTTGAAGTATATATATGTACATATATACATATATGTGTGTATATATACATATATACATATCAGAAGATATTAGCAGGAAGGAAAAGAGGAAGGGAGACTGAAGGGGAGGGATGGGGGTTAATATGATCAAATATATGACAAACTTGAAAGAAATTGCTTGGAACCCAATGCAATGAGAATGAATCTATACCATCAGTAAGGAGCAAGTCACAGAGCAGAGTACATGTCAGAATACAATGACGATAAAAACAGAAAACCCCTAAGATGTAAACTGGACCAGGTAGTCATCAAAGCTCCTGTCTGCAGCAGGAAGTAGCCCATCTCCAAAGGGTCAATAATCAGGACGGATGTGTGGAGTGAGCACAGGTGCGGAAGCGCGTGCGAGGCTCCCCAGCATGTCCGGTGCCCGGGAGTTAGGGCAGAGCAAGCCCAGAGCTGAAGTTCACTGCTGGCCTCTTCAGGGAAAGAGGAGAAGATCCCAGGAAGGGGGGCCGGGGCACTGGAAGGGCAGCAAATCCAGTGTGCAGCTTAAACAGGGGGCTTGTCGAAATCTACAACCCAAGATTAATGCTTACACGGTTCTGCAAATCACTCTATTATCGAGCTACTAAAAACCAAGTCTCTATTAAAAGGCAAAATGCACAATATCCATCCCGATCATTGTCAATTATTTTAATGAGCAAAGCAGGTATTTGGATGTATGGTCTCATTTCTTTATAGTTCTTGGCCAGATATAACTCATAAATTAATAAGTGGCATTTCTTTGAAGATTCATCTGTTGTGAATTAAAACTCAGTTCTCTTGAGGTGAAATACTTAGATGTTTGAGTTTTATGATAAATTGAAGCGAATCTCTCTTAGAATGCCACAGATCGTGTGTTCTCTAGGCTTCAGATACATCTGGAGTCCTGGGAAATAGGCTCATGGTGATGGTCACCGAGAATGTCATCACCAGGTTTGGGGCAATGGCATTGGGCTGGTCACTGGGAGCTGGTCATGGCAATGGTCATGGGTGATGGACATGGACAACGACCTCCGCAGTGACTGGTGGGAAAGTCACAGGCAGTCGTCTCAGGCCACCCAAGTGCGAGAAGTCACCCCATGTCCCACCCAACATGGGATGTGTTCAACTTAACTGCCGTCTCACAACCACTGACAGGTCCCGCAGGTCACCTGCTGTTTGGGGACTTGCAGAGGCTCCTGGGAACCGAAGGTCCGTCTAAGACCCAAGCAGCTGTGTTCTTTGTTTCCCTCAAAGCAGTACACGAAAGCATCTCATGACCTTTGTCATCAACGGGCACCATCATGACCTTCACAGGTGAAAATCACCCCTGATCATTACCCTTGGCAATGGCCTATGACCTTCACCTTAGCTGTATCCATGACCCATGACTTTCACCTCTGACCCTCATCATGACCTTTTCCCATGAGCATCACCAACAACCACTGCTTGTCCTTCAGCAGCACAAGAATGAGAAACCCATTTCCCGTTTTAAGCAGTTGGAGTACTTCTGGACAGGTTTTCATCGGGAGACAAAACAGTGCGTTTCTGGTTGTATCTAAAACCACATTTATGCTCCTTTCCTCTGTGGATTCTGGACCCCTTGCTGGTTTGACATAACACAACACTTCTTGATTTTCTACAGGAAAGCACTTTGTCTCCCACGGCCTTTTTCACTCTTGCAAAGCAAGACAGATGAGTAGGTTTTGATGAAAATTCTAAAACTCACCTTTGCGTGGAGGTAGTTCTGGGGAAATCTCAAGCTCGTGTGAGTTTGGAAAAGAGGTAAGTGCAGTTGGCGCTGGGCCTGAGCAGGGCACTCAGCCCTGTTCCCCGAGAGGTGTTTGACAGTGTTCAGAATCAGGCTAATTTCACAGCTGCTGTGCTTTCTGCTGATCTGAAACATAGCAGGAGGAATGAACAAAAAGGGGGTCTAAGGATTTTGACACAATACACTATGTGGACTGACAGATGAAATCTGCTGGGCTGGAACTAGACATGAAGGCTCTGAGTTCGTGTTAAATTTAGAGGTGCAGAAGAGAGACAAAGTAGATAGCTAGAGCCGGCGTTTGCTGAGAGCTGCATTCGGAACATGTAACTCACTCCGACAATTAGCTCAGTGATTTGACCTTGTGCTGAGGGGGTCCAGGTTCCCATGTGGCCAGAACAGCTCGTGGGTATTTTACCACCAGACTCTTCATGCACAGGAGTCTGTGTCACTCTTGCATCATGTAGATTAGGGGATAACAGTAATAATACTGCCTGACTGATACTTGGGGTACGGCATTCACAGGGGACTGGGAGCCAGTTTAGGTGATCAGGAGCCAGAGTGGAATCCCAAGCTGATTTCCAGTAGGTGACTCCTCTTTGCTGAAAGAGTGCAGCACACTCACCTGAGTACCAGGTGAGACTTCACCTGGGGGAATGCCACTTGGAACACAATCTGAAGGTCAAGTAGGACTGATCCAGAGATAGACGGGGGGCGAGGGGCTGCTCATGGGGTACAGTGAGTTGTGGGAGTGGCCAGAGCAGCCCCGACAGTGGCCTTGTTGAAGTGCTGTGGTATTTGGAGTGGTGTGGGATGGTTTCTTCAAGAGAAGGGGCGGGCAGGAGGATGAATAAAGTTCAGTCAAAAGCAAATTATCAAGTTCTAAAGAGGGGCCTGGGCAGGGTCAGGTCATGGGGCTTGAGTTGGTTGGCAGCATAGCAGGGAGGGGATGTCCTGTGAAGGGCGTCACACCACAACCTCCAGGCCCTGTCATCACCTCCAGACGGGCCATGGAAAGGACATGGAGACAGGGACTCGGCAACAGCAGACAAACCCAGCTCAGTTACCAACAAGAGCAGCTGTGGCTGGCGGAGGGTGCAGAGCAGAATATAGGGAGCATCCTCACACGGTTGGATCTTTATGTGTCCTGGCATCTCTGCAATACAACATCATACTGTTAATTCACACGACCTCTTTAAATCTCTTTAAAAATCTTCAAGTGCTTTAAAGAGGTCACGTGAATTAAACTAAAAAGCTTCTGTACATCAAAGGCGGCAACCAGGGAAGTGAAGAGAAAAGCCACAGAATGGGAGAAAATCTTCACCAGTGACACATCTGACAGAGGTTTAACATCCAGAATATATAACGAACTCAAAAAACAGAGAATCAAGACAGGAAGTAACCCAGTTAAAAGATGGGCTAAGAAGCTGAACAGAGAGTTCTCAAAAGAAGAAGTAAAGATGGCTATGAAACATCTTAAAAGATGTTCAACGTCACTATTAATTAGGGAAATGCAAATTAAAACCACTTTAAGATTTCTTCTTACCCCAGTCAGACTGGCTAAGATCAAGAGAACAAATGATACCAAATGTTGGTGAGGATGTGGGGAAAGGGGAACACTCACCCCCTGCTGGTGGGGCTGGAATCTTGTTCAATCCCTATGGAAAGCAGTGTGGAGAACTCTTAAAAAACTGCAAATGAACCTACCATTTGACCCAGTTATACCACTCCTTGGCACATACCCAAAGAATTCATCCTATTGCAGACACTTGTACATCCAAGTTTGTTGCTGCTCTTTTCACAATAGCTAAGAGATGGAAGCAACCCAAGTGTCCCTCAATTGATGAGTGGATAATGAAAATGTGGTTCACTTATACAATGGAGTTTTACTCAGCAGTAAAGAAAGATGAAATCATGAAATTTGCAGGTAAATGGAAGGAACTAGAAACTCTTATACTAAGTGAAGTAACACGGACTTAGAAAAAAAAATTGACATATGTTCTCCCTCATATGTGGATCCTAGAACAAAATCCTGATAAGTGAGTACGTATCCAGACATAATGACAGGAACAAGGATGATGGAAAGGAAACAGGGAGGTAAAGGAAAAGAAAGAACCTGAAAGAGAAGAACAATAGGAAACAGGCATTAATAAGGGAGATATGGATAAAAATTGGGTTAGTTTAAGGGAGGGGGAGGGAAGGGCATACAAGGAACCTAGGGGATAAAGGGAAAGAAGGAGCTCAAGAGAGGTAGGACCACAGGAGAAGGGTATTATTAAGGGAGAAAGGGGGAACATGGGGGCACCTTAAGTGGGAAAACCATGATAGAGGGGTGAGACAATGCAAGAGATAAATAATGCCTAGCTAGTTTTAAAAACCAGAGGGAACCATATTAGTCCAGCAACCTAGTGGCAAATTATACATAGCAGATCAAGAAATATATGTCTGGGTAAGGTTTATTTGAGAAGAATTGGTCTTTGCCCAAGCTTTAACTACATGGCACACAGTAATTAAAAGTACCAGACTGGTGGAACCAAACTTCTTGGATGTCTAACCGCCATACTTTGAGGCCTATACTAATTTGGTCAGAGGGACATAAAGGACAGTTTTTGCTCCTTTCCCTCCTAGGTCAACTAGTTCCAGGGGACTATGAGCATCTCTCAAAATGTCCTGTAATTGTGGTGGGTCACCTGTCCTCTTGATCAAGGAGGCCGAGGAGACCCCATGAGATGGACCTGAACCAGTGTCCAGTCTACAAAGAGGAGGGTCAACACAGAGGAATCATTTCCTCCATGCTTCCAAGTGAAGCCAACCATGGTCGAGCAGGATCTTTGACTTATCTTCACATAGGTGGAACTGGTAAAAGAAAGGAGCCAGGGGCTCCTCCCAAGCCCATAGGACCCCTGAGGAACAGATCCTCAAACGGCCTTCAGAGTAAAAATAAATTGGTTTATCTGGGCCAATTTGTATGGCCTTAAACACCCAAAAGGAAAGTATAACCAAAGATTAAAGGGGCCAGTATAGTTTTTTAAGAGTCCATATGCATAGCTAAAGGCTACATAACAAGCAACAATGCCAGATAGGAGATACCTTCTTTTGAGTTGTTGGCCAGGGTGGCCAAAGGGACTCCCAGATAGTAACCCAGTGTAGAATGGGCAAAATGAACAGCAGACCCAATCTTATCTAAAGGAATATTGACAACTGATTGCTGCTAGATGAGGAACAGCTGACCTTCCTAAAACAAAGACCTCTAGATAGGCT
>NW_008355380.1:1540833-1555494 GCF_000622305.1 Nannospalax galili
GAACTTTTTTAAGGTTAAAAACTCATTCAATTTTATGTCTTACATGGCTTATACTGAGTTCAATATTGTATAACTGTATTAATTGAACCTAAAAATTTTATAGCCCCTTTTGAAAGAGATGTATCTTTGCTCTGGAAACTGTTGAGTGTGTTAAAGCTGTAATGAAATGTTTCTTAAAAAAAAGAAATGTGAAAAAAATCTCCAATAATCACATTCTGAGATATGAGAATTGGAGCTTCAGTGTTTGGATTTTGGGGTTTACAACTCAGCCTAAGTCAACAGAGTAACTCAGAGATCTGTGGGGCTCCAGGAAGTAAACGGGAATGGGCAGGAGGGCAGCAGAGAGTGTGTTAAAGCTGTAATGAAATGTTTCTTAAAAAAAAGAAATGTGAAAAAAATCTCCAATAATCACATTCTGAGATATGAGAATTGGAGCTTCAGTGTTTGGATTTTGGGGTTTACAACTCAGCCTAAGTCAACAGAGTAACTCAGAGATCTGTGGGGCTCCAGGAAGTAAACGGGAATGGGCAGGAGGGCAGCAGAGGCTGTGTGGTTCCGAACAGGCTTCAGAGCCGGTTTGCATAGTTCATACAAGACCAGGGTGGCCACTGGTATTGGGCGCGGCCAGGAAGTCTCTGAGAAGCATGCTTTGCTTCTGCTCCCACTGGGCTCGCTCCCTCATTTATGAGATGGGCAGCTTCAGGTTGGCTTGGCACTGGGTGATGGTCTTGGGGTGCTCAGCTAGGACAGTGCTCTGTCACGTCTTATATCCCGAGGTCCAGCTGCCTTCCTGGCTTTCCTTCCAGGGAGGTCAAGCACAGCTGCTCTTCCTCTGGCATTGCAGGCTGTGGGGCCACTTGGACAGAAAGGTGAAGAGATAGAGCTTCCCTATGAGTGGGAGGTGCTCGTGGTGAGGGTGTGGATGCAGGAAGAGAGAATTGGGGGCCACTTCGAAGTTCCCTGTATAGAGCTGTCCTTCTCAAAGGTGACAAAGGCAGTTTTTAAATGGCACAGGGGAGGGATGGGAGTGGGAGGCTGGAGAGATGGCTGAATCGGTGAAGTATTTGGTGTGCAGGCATGAGGACTCAACTGGATTCCCAACATCCATGTCAAAAGTCAGGCATTTGCCAAAATGCCTGTAATCTTGGCATTAGGGAAGCAGACAAGCGGATCCCTGGGGTTCACTGGCCAGGTAACCATGGCAAGTGAGAGACTCAGTCTCAAAAAACCTGGTGGGGGTGCTCAAGGGTTAAGAGCACTGGCTGCTCATTCAGAGGACCCAGGTTTGGTTCCCAGCATCCACCTGGCAACTAACAACTGTTTGTAACACCAGTTCCAGGGGCTCCAGTGTTCTCTTCTGGCCTCCATGGACATTGCACGCATGTGGTGCATGTGTGTGCGTGTGTGCGCGTACACACACACACACACACACACACACACACACACAGAGGTCACCTTGGAGTTGAGGTTGTGCAGAAAGTATAAAAGGGGCATGTTTCAAGACCAGGGCCTCTGTGGAGTAGAACAGCATATTTAAAACCTGCTGTGCAGCCCAGGCCCCTCCAGGGAACAACAGAATCTAATCGTGTCATGAAGTGGGACAGGGAGGATGACTGCCCCAGGAGAGCTGGAATAGCGTCTCAAAGGCCAACACTGTTCTGGAATGCTGCCAGGGGACCTAGAATATCCAGGTGGTGTCATCTGTGTCACGAGAACTCCAAGTGGAGTTCAGGTCAGGGAGGGATACGGAAAACCCAAGTGTAGTGTCTGGGCTGCCGCTGTCCCTTTTCCTCTGGATGCTGCCCATCCTCCTGATGACCCCTGGAGGAACTGTAGGTGTCCCGATGGACCCAGGTGTCCCCATGCCTCCTTCGGGAGCCTCCAAGCCTGAGCAGCTGTGAGTTGGGTGTAAGGGACGTGGCAGCCACAGTCATCTCCACCTGAATGTGAGAATTTTAATGATACAAGTAAGACTGAACTTTGACCCAGGGACTTTGTACATTTACCAGTTAATTTAAAAGGGAGTAGATGTATAAGGCACCTGAGATGGGGCTGTTGGGGGTGGATAAGTGGGTGTGGGATGTGCACTTTAATGGGACACACTGCAGCCTCTGGACTGTTCACCTCGGCTCTACTGGGTCTCATGGTCCTCTAACCTTCAGGGTCCACGGTGGCTCCCCCTCATTGTCTACTGCTCCTGAGGGTCCACCATGGGTCCCTCTCATTACCCACTGTCCTGCAGGACCACCATGGGGCTCCCTCACTGTCTACTGCCACTCAGTATCGTCCGTGGGTTCTGCTCATTTCAGCTGCCCCCAGGGTCCACTGCGGGTCTTCCTCACTGCCCACTGTCCAGTAGTGTCCCATGTGGGGTCCTTCATTGTCCCCTGACCCCCCCCCACTGTCCACTGCCCCTCAGGGTCCATGTGGTACGTCCTCTGCATCAGTCACTCTGTCTCTGTGGCAAAATACCCGAGAATACGAATTTAGACACGGGAGGCTTTTTGGCTCACGCGTTCAGAAGTTCCTGTTGCTTGGCTCTGTCACCTTGGGACCTGGATCATGGCACTGCTTTATGCCCTTGTCCACATCACAGGAGCAAAACCGCATCTTCTTCCAATGCCTGCCCACATCCAAGGGAAGGACTTAGGTGCCAGCCTGCCGCAGGCCTTCAACCAGGCACTGGGACGGCATGTGTTGCACTGACGGAGGGCTTGTGCTGTGGAGAGGCTGGGAGGGGCTGGGGTTCTTGACTTTAACCCCAGAGGACAGTTCATCTGCTCACTGGCCTGCCTCCCAGGCCCCTTACACCTTGGAGACACCTTTATGTGCCCAAGTTGAGTCACCAGGAAGCTAGAACCTTCCAGAAATCAAGATGGTGCCTGTCAATTATAGACATGGAGAAGCCTCTCTAACCCTTCCTGTGATAGACATGGAGGAGCCTCTCTGACCCTTCCTGTGACAGACATGGAGGAGCCTCTCTAACCCTTCCTGTTATAGACATGGAGGAGCCTCTCTGACCCTTCCTGTGACAGACATGGAGGAGCCTCTCTAACCCTTCCTGTAACAGACATGGAGGAGCCTCTCTAACCCTTCCTGTGATAGACATGGAGGAGCCTCTCTAACCCTTCCTGTTAGTGATTCTTTGTGTTCCGTAATCTCACACGCATGGGGCCTTTAGGAAAATAATCCCCATCAGAGGGAACCCAGAAATATTGCTTTTGAAAAGTAAGCTTTTGGAAATATAATTTAACCAACACAAGGCACCCATTGTGAGGCTACAGGTTGATGAGACTGATAAGCGTGTGCTCCCATCACGGCCTTGGGGACATTAAACTCACCAGGAAGCCACAGCGCCCCGGGCTGCTTCTCCCCAGCTCCTACCTCAGTCCTGCCCCAGGTGGTCACCATCTGCCTCCTGTCACTGCAGGTTGGAGCTGTGGAGTCACTTGAGAAATATGGTTGACTATTCTTTTAGACTTTTTCTGTTTCTCAAATAGTCTCTAACTTAGTAAAGACGTCCATTATTCTTGCAAAGATCCTTCGGGTAGCATGTCAACTTTTAGCTTTTAATTGCTGTATAACAATGACAGTAAACAAATAAGTCGGTGTTTACAGTGGACACCACCTCAGGACGGCACAGATCAGAAACTACCAGGAAAAGCACGATAGGAGAGTGTTTCCTAAACACCAAATGCCTATCTTTGTAGAGCAGGTGCTCAACGAGGTGGGCTTTGGTCTTCAAGGTTGACTGTGTCATGAGGTGAGAGATAGGGAGTGGATGTTGCTGACTGTCACTCCATCTCCACCTTCTGCCATGGCCAAAGCCAGTGTGCCTGTGTATGCATGTTGCATGTGTGGACTGTGGAGACTGGACATGTGTTGGTGAGTATGTTTGTTCTGCTGGGCAGTGACCCAAGAGTTGGCCTCCTGGGAACTCCAGGGAGGAAGAGGGAGGATGCACACTCCCAGCAGCTCCCCTGTAGCCTGATGTCCTGGGGAACTCAGCTGGGGCCAGGAAGTTCTGGGGACAACACTGAGACTTACCAGAGGCAAGGTGCTTGGAGGAAGGAAGGGTTTGGTGACCTCTGTGTACTGCTGAGCTCATTGGATAAGAAGTCAAGGTGGGCAGTAATGCCCAGCCTGGATGGTGGGACAAGCCTATCCTGTTGCCTTGGCTGAATGCAAGAGACCCTGGCCTGGAGTTCTCATAGTGACCCCATGTTGGAGCCAATGTGGGACCCGAGGTCTATGTGGGCAGAGCTGTGCCACCTCCTTGTGTGTGGGCCACTGAAGTGTCAGTGGGAAGGCACAAAGTGTGTAGATTGAACTTTGAAAGAGTTGAATGTTTACCTCAAAGAGCTGAGCTGACCCCAAGGGTCAGTAGAGGCTTTGTGAGGTTAGAATGTAGGTTCAGTGTTTGAGGCAGGGCTCTAAGTTGGGGTGGGATTACCAGAACTCTTGCCAGGGACCGTGGGCATATCTTCATGTGGTAGGGGGTCTGTTCTAGCCCTGGCACTTGGGCAGGAATAGGAAGCAACTCAGGCTCAGGTGAGGGATGCTCAGTGGACAGGAGACCTCTCTTCACCCACCTGTTGGCGGCCAGAACCTGTAGGCAGACTAGGACCAAGCAGTCTTCCATGGACATTGCCAGGCTCCTGGCCAGAGACCAGGGTAGACCATCTCTTTGGTCTGATTCTGGATTGGGGATCTGGAGGGAAGAATTGTCAAGTTCTGAGTCTTCTGTTTACATTCACAGTAAGCCCAGAAGACAGAGCTCAGCTGTTCACTATTCAGATGGGACCCTCGGGGCCAGGAGGGCTTGGTTCGTTCTGAGCCTGGCAGATGACATCTGATGTTGACAGTCCCCTGGCCTGCCCCTGTGTTCCCCGGGTCTAACGTTTTGTGCATCATGTATTCAGCCCTTTCCATTCTTTTTCACCCCAGCCAAGTGCCATCTGGATTTCTGTGATGCCTTTGCAGGTTTGTGGGTAACAGAACCACACCCAGAGCTTGCTACCTTCCAGCTTCTCCTGGGGTCTTCCTGATGCCTCCTTGACCTTCACTCTGGGGCCTCTAACCACCCCCTCTACATTTTGTACAGCCTTGTTACCCACAAACTTTGCTCCCTTTGCACATCACAGACCTTCAGTCTCAAGGTCACTGAGAGAACATTCTGGTGATAGCAGGAAAGAAGCACTTGACCTGAACCTGGCTTCAAAACAGAATGAAATTGGCTCCTGTGTTAGTGGAACTTGGCAAAGGTGGAGAGGTAGAGGTAGCCATTGAGCCTCAGTCACTGTATGGCCATAGGATGCCCAAGTGGCGATGTGAGGCTTTACAGTCACTGTATCAAGGAGGCTGCCAGCCTGGGCAGGGTGTGAGGGTTTATATACTTAACGCACACAGACAAATGGCGCCAGGAAGTCAAAATGGTCCTCCAAAATGGAGGTGTGAAACTTTCATTGTCTCCAGACACAGAGAGCCAGAGGGGAAGTTGGAGCTGTGACTGAGGCAGGAAGGTGGGGCTCCTTGCTGGCCCTGTGCTGTGGGCCCCACGGGCCACGTTCCTAACAGGGCAGGGAGGGCTGGCCTGGCTGCGAGGATCCATCTGCCTGGACTCTTCATGGCAGACTTTGAGGCTTAGGGTGACGGGGACCATGGTCAAAGCGGCCCTTCTGTGTGCTGTATGGTGGCACCTCCCAAAGCAGGTCCCCCGCCCCGGAGGGACAATTTTCAACCATGAAGAAAGAAATCACAGGATGAAGAAACCAGCAGCAAGTGCTCAGCTAACCCCTACAGCGTAAGGCTGGCCACAGCTCATCTGGGGAGGAGGGCTGTCCCGGGGTGCTGGTCAAGGGTAGCCTGGGGCCAGAAACAAGCAGAAGAGGGCCGAGGCAGCTCCCAAGGCTGCGGCTTTGTCCCGACACACGCCTTTTGTTCTGGGAGGAGTTGGCTCGCCCACCACCTCAGCAACTATTCACAAACAGAACTTTTGATCAATATCGCAGTGTCCAAGAGGAAGGAGCCGGGCTGGGCCCAAGGCTCTGCCAGGCTTGTAAAATCACCAAACAGGATTGGGGAACGGGGCGACCCGGAGCCATGCCAGGCTGGAGGAGGCTCATCTCCAGCTGGGGAGCGGAAATGAGGGAAGGCAGTTTTCCCAGACGCAGGAGAGAAGGAGATGTCTAAACTTGGAGCGTGGCAGTGATGAGGAATTCTTTCCAGGGGCACCCAGCCATCCAGCGAGTTCCAGCGTGAGCAGGCCTCTCCCAAGCCGGGTTCTGGAATGTTTCCTGGCTGGGATGGAGACTGCAGAGGGGCCTTGTGTTGCCCTTGTTTCTAGCATTGTTTCTCTGTTCTTTCTCTGGTCAGGTGTCCCTCTCGATCTGGCTGTCCAGTCTGGGCTAGCCTGATTTTGAGTCCTGTGAACCACCCCCAGTACCTTTGGAGACGTGTCTGCTGGGCTGGTGCTGCTGTAAGCACCCTTGGTTCTGCTGGGGTCCCTCAGAGGCCCTTTCTTTGCAGGTCCTACCACACTCTCATCGGCTGCGTAGACGTTTGTGGTGCACCCCTGCCTGCCTTCCCCGCTCATCCGGACACGAACTACAGCAGACTCTCAGGGAACAAGACCGTTTCTGCATGGATGAACTTGAACCTTGAAGTCCCGGCAGAGAGGGTCACACCAAATATCAACTGCAGGAAGGCAGAGAAGGGGAACACAAATCCTGTGGGTTCCTTCACAACTGGACAAGGACGCTTTTGTGTCTGAGTGCTCTGACTCTCAGCCACATCTAGATGGAACTAGCAAGCCAGTGAAGACATTCCACTGCGGGTGGGGATGGCCAGAACCTGAAGCAGATCTGTCCCGGCAGCTCTGGGAATTGACGGCCCACGGTGACCCCAAGTCACACAAGAGCTCTACCAACCATTCCAAGAACCAATTCCACATTGACACTCATCTAATTCATTATTTATGTAGCAAATTATCTTCCTCCACAGCAAGCAGAGGGCTTGCCAAATAGGCCTCCTCTGGGTCGTCCTGATTTTCTTTTGTCTTTTTTGGGAGGAGGCTGGGTTGTGACTGACTGAGCGGGGAGGACCCCCCAGGACTGTCTGTGTAGGGCCCAGTCTTCTCTCATTTCAACTGTTACCAAGTTGCCTGCTCTGCAGACCCCTCACCCAGCAGCTCCGGTACTGTGTGACGTCCGTACTAGGGGACTCAGCTACCACCCACAACACCCCCTACCATGGCCACAGCGAGGCTCTGACCATTTTCTAGGCCTCAATATGGACAGGAAAGGTGCAGGCTCGTGGAGCTCATGGATACCTCCAGGGAGCTGTTGGTGCACAGTGTGTGGTTTCAAATGCATGTGGCTGAGGTGACATGTGTCTGGGACAGCACTGTGCTGTGGCCTGGTCAGGGGAGGTGCCGTGAGACCTGCTTCTGTGTATTTCTGTTAGCGGAGGGGTTTGAGGGTGGGAGGTAGACGGTAGGGGGATACAGGGGGAGCTGCCATTGTCTGCGTTAGGCAGCAGTGGGGTGGCTGAGGAGGTGCAGGAAGGCTGTGTTCGCTGCTTTTCCCCAGGCTGAGAATCTGGGCTCTGCGCACCCACCTAAGTTCTTTGATAGGATGGCTGTATCCTGCTGTCTAGGTTCAGCTTCTCCTGACCCTGTCTGACCCCCTCAGGGTCTTTCTAGATGACAACCCCAGCAGTCTCACCTCTGTTTAGTGAGATGGGTGTTAGATTGGAGGACAGCATGAGAGTGCATCTGCTTTTAACTCAATATGTCAGCTCTTCAATGTGTCCCTGTGTGTTTGTCATTCATGGAGACATTCACAGGTTCACAGAACTTCAGATGAATTTGATGGACGATCATGAATCACCTGTCTGAGCCTCAAAGCTAAAAGGCTGCCACATTCCTTACAGGAATGCCAGCCGGACAGGGATTCCCACTCCCCACTCACCAGGTGAGCTGCCCTTGGTAGGGACAGCTGCCAGGAGGCTCCCCTGTAGGCCCTGCAATCAAGCATGGCAACATGGAGCCTGGTAGGCTCAAGCCCATGGGCAACCCTACAAGTTGCTTTCAGATTGAAGTGACCTCTGAGTCCTCAGGAGACAGAGCTAGGGGAGCCTGTTGGTGCTGTAGATAGGGCACAACTGGGTTGGGCTTTGCAATGTTGGGGGAAGTCAGCCAGGTCAAGTTCTACACACCGTGGGATTCTGACTCAAGATGATTTTAGAGCCAAGCTTGACCCTCAGTGGTCTGTGAGCTGTCCTGAATCAGGACATGTGGTCAACAGGACAAGATGAGCAATGCAGTTTGTTCTCTTTATGACCACACTGTAGAGAGCGAGGACACAGCACACAGTGCCACTTGTAATAACTGACCCAAAGAAATGGGCACAGAGGCACAGAAGATCAAAATGCTGACCGAGGAAGTAATGACCACAGCTTTGGAGACAAATTGACAAACTGTCATGGCCTGAGCTGCATCCCCCAAAAGATGCGTGGTGGTCGGTCCTGCCCAGTGCTGCAGAGCACGGACTCATTTGGAAGTAGAGTCGTTGTACGTGCAGTGCCAAGAAGAGTTTAACCTGGAGAATGGATGGGACTGGCGTCTCTCTGGATGATTAGGACAGGTATGTGGAGGATGAGGCCATGTGATGGTGGAGGCCAACCCTGAGCCACAAGCCCAGGTAGTGGCTAGCCTGCAGGCATCCAATGCAAGGGAGGCTGGCAGGACCTTACCCCGTATCCCAGAGAGCAGGCCCCACTGAGACCTTAAGTTTGGACTCTCAGCCCCTCACAGTTTGAGGGAGTGAAGTCATCTGCTGTGTGGTGATTATGTCCCCAAGCCCAGGAAACCACACAGAAGCTGGGGCTCCTTCACAGCTGGCTGCACCAGTCCACAGAAAGGGATGTCCGTTGAGGAGTGCTGCTGACCGCCGTGCTGCGGTGCATCGTGATAACTCACAGACAGCACAACTGCGTCGTTCCAGTTTTGAGAAGCAAAACGTGCCCTTTGATTCACAGAAACAATGACTAGAAAATGAGCTGAAATGTTAACGTCCACTTTCACTTAAATTAAGATAGGGGGCAGTTTTTATTTTCTTTCAGTTTATCTCAATTTCTGGAGGAGGTTTTTTTCCTGGTGCACATCTGTCACTTTGATGGGAGTGTGAAAAACCAGAGACTGTTGTTGTTGCTTTTTGACAAGACAAATGACAAAACAAAAAATGTGTTTCCAGGGTCTGGGGAAGACGGTTCAGTTGGTAAAGTGTCATGTTAGCACGAGGATCCCCCAGAACCCACATAAGAACTCGGGTGTGATGGGCTCACTTGTAATCCTAGTGGAGGCCAGCCAGCCTCATCTAGTCAGCAAGTCCAGGTTCTAGTGAGAGATTCTGTCTCAAAAGACAAGGGGCATGGTGCCTAAGGAACACCTGAGCTTGACCTCTGGCCTCCACCCACATGTGCACACACATCCTACATACACCCGCACACCCTGCATACACCTCCACCTGCACACACATGAACACAAACACACACAAAATGAGTCTAATGGATTTGGAGGGCAGAGTTTTCATACTCTGGAGATGTATAAGCCCAGAAGGAGACGTGCTCTCTGACTGAAAAGCAGCGTTCCCCAGGCTCGAGCCATGAGGTGCGTCTCGAGGCTGCATTTCTGGAACTCGGTGCTTCGCCGATACAGGCGATGCCACCATCTGTTCCCAGTGAAAGGTGAGGCCCACGTGCACCATTATAGCGCAGTGGAGACATGTAGTGTGGGAGCGTCTCCTGCAGCTGTGTGTGGTACTGCCAGCTCCAACATGGCCCTCTGGGTGAGATGCAGAAATGGTATGCCACCTGGTCAGCCATGCCCACAATCTTTCCAGTAGAAAGAATCCTAACTCAGCAGGGCAAACCTGGAGCCACCCAAATAATCGACAGAGGAGATATTAAGTCAGCTCTAGAGTATGCACTGTGTATGCTGTGTCCTGGCTGTTTTGCTGAGGGGCTTGAGGGGGGTAGGTGAACATCATGAACAATTTAGCTACAGGTTGTTGGGGGATCTTGAGGGCATCATTCCCCTGTGTAAAAGGATGTGTGTGACTGTGGGGTTTATACATGGGGCCCTGGGGGAGGATCCAGATCTCACAGAAGCAGGGAGTTGCTCCATTAACTGTGGGCCTCAGTCCTCCCTCTGAGGAGTAGAGATGGCATCACGGGAAATTGAGACATCTGCAAGAATTCACCCCAAACCAAGCAAAACAAAACCACAACACTGGGGAGGAAATAGAAAGTTGTGCTGGATGCTTTAGTGTCAACTTGACACACTTGGGTTGAAGGAGCCTCAATTGGGGAATTTCCTCTGTAGGACTGGCCTGTGGCCAGTGGTCTGTGGGGCATCCTCTTGATTGTTGAGTGATGTGGGAGGGCCCAGCCCACTGTGGGTGGTGCCACCCCTGGGCAGGTGGTTCTGTATATTGTATAAGAAAGCAGGCTGAGCACAGGTAAGCGGAGCAAGCCAGTAAGCAACGTTCCTCCATGGCCTGTGCTTCAGCTCCTGCCTCCAGGTTTCTGTCCTGAGTCCTACCTTGGGCTCCCCAATGAGCTGTGACCCGGGAGATATGAGCCAAGTAAATCCTCTCCTCCCCAAGTTTGTATCGGTCAGAGTGTTTTCTGATAGCAACTGAAAGCGAACTACAACAGTTAACACTTATATGCAGACGAGACTACAGGGTGATTATTTTCTTCCCTGCTTTCCACAATGTTAAGGGGCTATAATATTTTTATTCTATGATAATGAAAAATGTCAACTTCTAAATTTTTATCTTCAGACCCCAAAAGTCTAACAAGGCTTTCCGGGTATAAGGTCACTTTGGATCTGTTCTGGGTGAGGTTTATGTGAGACCAAACTCAATATGCCCCATGAGGGTCACCTGTCCCCTATCTTCCACTGAAGCTGGCCTCTGCTGGCCCTGATGGTCCCCTGCATCTTGGAAGGTGGTCTAAGCATTCAGAAGATAAGTGATGGAGATAGGACCTGTGTAGAATCCCGCCAAGGTGGAGGTTTACTTCCTTAGAAGTTTAAAATTCATGTAAAGCTTGTTTAAAGAAGCATCATGCAAACAGAAACTACAGCTGTTGTAGGTTCACCTTGATACCATGTGTTAACTGGAGTTGAAGGCACGGCTACGGGCATGGCATGGCACATACACACACAGCCAGGCTCTCTGATCATAGTGAAGGAGCCAGATTAAATTACACAATGCTGCAACACGATATACCAGACCCTGAGTAGCAAAAATAGGCAGCATCCGGTGGATAAATGTAAAACAGAAAATCCCTTTAGATTATGTGGGAGGGATGTGATCTCAAGAGCTGATCTTCATTTTTGTTCCACATCTGTGCATGAAGTTACAGCCCACCAAGGCTGTCCTCAAGGGTGACCGATGTCTGCGTGGCGGCCTCTTGCACATGCTTGTCCCTTGATGTGCCTAGACATTTGCCAGCATGGCTCCTTCCGGTCAGTGTCTCTTGCTGAGACTCCTGTGCAGATATTGAACATCTTGCTCCTTGGAACTCCGTAATGTCTAGGCAGAGGGCCTGTGAACTCTCCCACTAGCCTTGGACTTGGAAAATGAGAAGGGCTGTTGCATCAAGGGACAGATTTTGAATTACAGTCGTACCGGCTGATTGTTCACCTGTTCATCACAAACTTCAGGGAGTCCTGGGCACCATGGGAAAAGACGATTCACTTCACAGATGTGCTACCTGTATGTCCACTGTGGACTCAGCTCTCAGCTTTGTCCTATTTGTATTTTCCTATAGACTTCCTTCTCCACCAAGTTCCTGAGTACCCCCCTACCCCCCACCCCAACTCCTACACAGGGGGCTGAGGCCCAGGGCTGGGCTGCTGTGCTTGGCATCTCAGAGATAGCCCTCCATAACTGAAAACAGAAACCCGTGTTTTGTGTAATGTCTCGGACCACAGAAAACAGGTGAAGAGGGTGAGTTTTGGGGCAGTGGGTCCTGAAGGTCAGCGGCACCCTGTGATACCTGGCCTCATTTGGTGGGAAGCCAAGACGAGCAGGTGCGTGCCTGCAGGCCTGGTTAGCTGGCCGCCAGCTCATCCTGATAGCTGGGAGAGCTGTCCTGCTAAGTCAGAAGACACTGGCCACTTGGTGAGTCCATCATGGGCTTCCACTACGTCTCCAGAAGCTGGTAGAACAGAGAGGGCTTGAGGCCGGGCTGTTGCACCTGCAGTGTAGGAGTGAGGAAGACAGAGCCAGCAGGACCGTGACAAGATGTGTCCCTGGCCCTCAACCCTCAGCTGTGCACACAGGGCATACACGACACCTCCTGAGACAGCTGTGCTTTGGGGTGGCAGAAAGAGACAGTCAATCAGGGTCAGAGGCCCACCTGGTGATTCAGTTCAGTGTTTGCTCCTCTCTAGGCGACTTCAGCAGTCAAGCTGGGTCCTTGTTCCAGTACCCATAATGCCTCTTGAGAGTGCCCTGGGCTGTCTGAGCAAAGAATCAAGAACGACACCATCCTCGGTCCTTTCCCGAGCGCTGTGGACCGTGGTAGCCCCCACCCCCAGGAGCCTGTCCTTTTCGGCAGAAAGAATTACTGGAATGAGGCACCAGAATTTCTAGTATGTAAACACACCTGGGTCTAAAACCAGTTGTTTTTTTTTCTTTCTTTTTTTCTGTCGTTGTTTAGTCGTGAGCAATTCGGCAATACGAGACAATATACAATGTAGGTGGTGGTGAAGGGACCAAAACAGAGGCTGATGATCAAAATAAGAATGGGGGCTGGGGAGTCAGGCAGCCGAACCACTTGCTACACAGATGTGAGGAGCAGGGTTTGGACCCCCAGAACCCACATGAATGGCAGGTAGTTGCCTGTAATCCCAGCCTCAGAAGGTGGAGATGGGGCCTCCCCAGAGCAAGCTAGACAGCTATGTTGGCTGCTCCTGAGAGAGCCTGCTTCAAAGAGAGACGGGGCGGGGCATGACCCAGGAAGACTCCTGAAGTCAACCTTGTCCTCCACGGACATGCTCACAAGCACCTGTAGACACATTGTGCCCATGTATATGTGAACATGCACACACACATGCATGCACACTGTGAACACATTAAAAGTTAATTGTTCATTTTTCAAAATGGCTTTCACCAATGAGAGTCACAGTCCAGCCTTACCCAGGTAGCACTCCTGGGAGCATTCTATGACATAGCATAGATAGTAGCAGAGATGCTCCTCATACAGCTCCCAAATATTGATGTGCATGTGTTACTTTAGCACTTCGAACCATCACGGACACTTACCAGGAAAGCGGGACAAGCCAAACTTCACCGAGTCTACTTCATGCCTCTTGGTAATAGTGTGAGTCAGTGGGAGTCCATCCGTCCAGGTCTTGATTCTGAGAAGCAATGGCAGCCCCACAGGCAGAGCTGGCCATGTGCTGGTGCTGAGCACGGTGGGGGTGCTGGTCACCTGTGGCCTGGGCTTGGGAGCTTGGTGCCAGGGTGCTGGGGGCGTATGAGGATGCGGGCTTGGGTGCTAGCCCCAACTGCAAAGTACCTCAGGTAAGAGGACCACACAGGAGGACGTGTCAGGAGGTGAGCTGTTAGCTGGGTTTCTCTCTCTCTCTCTCTCTCTCTCTCTCTCTCTCTCTCTCTCTCTCCACCAGTCAGCCTTGCAAGCCTTTAATGGCCACAATCTCACTTTTAGTGTTAAAATGATCTCATTAGAGATCACAGTGGAACTAGAAATTCAATATTTTTATTTGTGTGTGTGTGTGTGTGTGTGTGTGTACGTGTGTGTGAATGTGTGTGTATGTGCATGTGTGCAAACATGTGTGGGAGTACCTGTGGAGGCCAGAAGAGGGTGTTGGATCCCCGGAGCCCAAGTCATAGACAGTTATGAGCTGCCTGATGTGGGTGCAGGGAACCCAACTCTGGTCCTCTGAAGGAACGGCAAGCCCTCTTTAGCTGCTGAACCAGCTCTCTAGCCCTGGCAATTCAGTTCGTCATGATACGTTTGATGTTCAGAATTATTTTTTTGTTTGGAATGTCTCCATCTTAAGTGCATAGAAAACTTATAGGAGTGGGAGCTGGTGGGCTTGACCGTCTGTGCTTTCTTTCCGTCCTTCGTCCTAGGCGCCGCTCGTTTTAGCTCCCAGATGTTCGGGTCATAAAAGACACAGTCTGTTGCATAAATTCATGCTAACCCCACCAACACACAGAAAGAAGAATCACACTTTGGTTGTAAGGACTGTTTGATTATGGGAAGAGGATTCAGAATACTTAATAAGTTGGTGAAGGTCAGTAAGACAACTTAGATGCCCAACTTTCTTCCCCTGATCCAAACAATGGATGATTAAAGTTGCGATGTCTGTGATTAAACCGGCTAGTTGCCTCTTTTCTCTGATTTCAGGCTTTGTATGAGTTACTATTCTCATTGATGCAACAAAATACCTACCAGGACCATCTGAGGAAGGGAAGGCCTGCGTTGTCTCACAGTTTGAGGGTGGTCTCTATCATGAAGAGGTGGTCATGCCAGCAAGAGCTGGAGGAGACTGGTCACGGGCGCCCACAGCCCACAGCCGGGCGCCCACAGCCAGCAGCCCACAGCCGGGCGCCCACA
>NW_008355380.1:1556755-1558756 GCF_000622305.1 Nannospalax galili
AGGCGCCCACAGCCCACAGCCAGCAGCACGGAGGGCAAATGCTGGTGTTCTGTTCACTTTCTCCTTTTCAGTCACTCGAAGATCCTGGTTCATGGGCTGGTGCTGCCCGTACTTTGGGTGGGTCTTCTCACCTCAATGAACCCAATCTAGAAACTCCTTCACAGACAATTCAGGGATTTGTCTTCTGGACGATTCTAGATTCCATTGCAGACTTACTTCCTTTTGGGGTACAAAGTTGCTCTAGTGAAGTTGCCCAGGAGACTTGGCGGGGCCCAAGCATCGTGTTGATTTCCCTGAGGGCCGAGCTCCCGAGCTCCCTGAGCTGGTCGAGAACAGACTCCTCTACCACCTCGTGCAGGGCCGCCATGCTCTTTACCCTGTAGCCTGGCAGAGCCGGCTCTGATCAAGGTCGAGCCCACTCTGGACAAGCATAGCCCGTGCTCTGTGAGGAGGGACAAGCATACAATCTCCTGGAACCTGTGCCAGCAGGCACTAAGGCTAAGGCAGCATGAGGTATCACCTGGAGACTGGTAAGCACCCGGCAGGTGGATGAACTTCCCGCAGCAAGCAGAAGGTGGCAGGGATGGACCAGATGTGCCCCCCTGTCAAGGCAGAGAAGAGACTTAACCCACAGACTGTACAGGTTGACAATAGAAAAACTTCTGAGATGGTACAAGACTCACTGGAGTTGAGAGCCTGTTATGGGCTCTAGTCTCCTTAAAGAAGAAGGTCCAGGTAGGAGTGCCCCAACCAATTTCTGCTGCTACCACAGAACACCCATGGCTGGGAACTCCTGCAGATTGGGAAATCCAAGTGTCTGGCCATGGCACCAGTCCAGGGCCCTCTAGAGTCATGACATAGGGGAGAGCATCACATGGCAGGAAAGCACACAGGAGAGCAGGTGTGTGGGGGCTGGGTGCCCAATCCCCGACACTGACTTCTGTGATTAACAGTCTTCTTCCATCAGGAGGGCAGAGTCTATTCCTCCCAAAGTTCCCCCCTCCCAGGACTAGGCAGAAACAGTGAAATCTCAGCAGGGCTTTTGGAGGGGTCTCCCTGCCATTTGCCACTGCAGGACGATGCTTTGCCCTGGGGGTCTGCATGTTTACCTCAAGCAGACACCGGTGTTGTGCAATTGAGCTAGATGGTAAGTTTAGAAGTCAGAATGTAGAAGTTCAACTTTGAACTATTCTGAGTCCCTTGTATTTCTATGTAAATTTTAGAATCAGCTTGTCGAGTTTTGAAAAAAAAAATTGGTTGGAAGTTTGTGAAGATGAGACCAGTTTGGGGGGAAGTTTGTGAAGATGAGACCAGTTTGGGGGGAAGGTTGTGAAGATGAGACCAGTTTGGGGGGAAGGTTGTGAAGATGAGACCAGTTTGGGGGGATTGTCTTTCAACACTGTTAGTGCTTCCACTGAGGACTCAGAGTGCTTATCTCTGCCAAAGACACATCCTTTGGGGCTACGGAGCTGGCTCAGTGGTTAAGTGCTGCTTTGTAAGCAGGAGGACCTGAGTTCAACCCCCAGAACCCACGGAGGATCCTGGGTGCTTGCTTGACAAATGGAGTGCTCCAGGGAGAGACCCTGTCTTAAGGGAGGAGGTAGAGAACTATAGATGGATGTCTGATGCTGACCTCTGGCCAACTCACCTGCCCACAAGGGTGTGTGTGACCCCTTCTCAAATACATATACAAATAAGAAATAGTAAAAACTGCATCCTGTAACTCCGCGGTACTGTGCATCTTCAATAAAGTCAACCCGTTCTGGTGTTCGACTTCTCGAGTGTTTGTTGTGATTAGGAAAGTGATTGTCATCTTTAAAAAAATTATTTATTTAATAACCACATGATTAGAAGAAGCATTTCATTACAGCTTTAACATATTCAATAACAATTTCCAGAGCAAGATGCATCTCTTTTAAAAGTGGCTGTAAATTTTTAGGTTCACAGTTGAATTAATACAGTTATACAATATTGAACTCAGTATAAACCCTGTAAGATATA
>NW_008355380.1:1558887-1604655 GCF_000622305.1 Nannospalax galili
TTACACTCAGATCCTTGGCACCTGAGTATGGATATAAAGTCATCAGGTAGATTTCAATGGTAATGTTTATCACTTCTACTAATTAATATTATGTAAATTTTTATGCTTCCTCCTCAAATATGTCTTTTTTTCTTAATTGTTTTTTTGTGTATATCATACAGAGCATCCCAAACACTCTTATTCATCTATATACCCACTTCTCAAATGGCACCCTCCCATAGTCTCCCCCCTCCCACACACGGAGCCCATCCCTGTTACTGCCCACTGTGTTGTCGACACCCCAGCCGATCCCTAGTGCTTGTCCATTCACTGAATCTAGTCAGCCTATCCAGAGGTCTTTGTTTTAGGCGGGTCAGCTGTTCCTCTTCTAGCAGCAATCAGTTGTCAATATTCCTTTAGATAAGATTGGGGTCTGCTGTTCATTTTCCCAGTTCTATGCTGGGTTACGATCTGGGAGTCCCTTTGGCCACCCTCGCCAACAACTCAAAAGAAGGTATCTCCTATCTGGCATTGTTGCTTGTTATGCAGCCTTTAGCTATACATATGGATTCTTAAATAAATTATATTGTCCCCTTTAATCTTTGGTTATACTTTCCTTTTGGGTGTTTAAACAATACAGTTGGCCCAGAAAAACCAATTTATTTTTACTCTTAAGGTCATTTGAGGATCTGTTCCTCAGGGGTCCCATGGGCTTGGGAGGAGCCCCTGGCTCCTTTCTTTTACCAGTTCCGCCTATGTGAAGATAGTCAAAGGTCTTGCTCGACCATGGCTGGCTTCTCTTAGAAGCATGGAGGGAATGATTCCTCTGTGTTGACCCTCCTCTTTGTAGACTGGACACTGGTTCAAGTCCATCTGCTGTGGTCTCCATGCCCTCCTTGATCAAGAGGACAGGTGACTCACTGCATTTACAGGACGTTTTGAGAGATGCTCATAGTCCCCTGGATCTTAGTCAACCTAGGAGGGCAAGGAGCAAAAACTGTTCTTTATGTCCCTCTGACCAAATTAGGCCTCAAATTATGTTTGTTAAACATCCAAGAAAGTTAGTTTCACCAATCTGATACTTTTAATTATCATGTGCCATGTAGATAAATCTTGGGCAAAGACCAACTGTTTTCAGATAAACCTTGCCTAGACATATATTATATTCTTTGAGTTAGTTGTATGTATAATTTGTCAGTAGGTTGTTGGACTAATATGGTTCCCTCTGTTTTTTTAAAACTAGCTAGGCATTATCTCTCACATTATCTAACCCTTCCACCATGGTTTCCCCATTTAAAGTGCCCTCGTTTCCCCCCTTTCTCCCTTAATAATAGCCTTCTCTTATGCTCCTCCCTCTCTTGAGCTCCTTCTTTCCCTTTATCCCCTAGGTTCCTTGTATACCCTTCCCTCCCCCTTCCCTTAAACTAACCCATTTTTATCCATATCTCCCTTATTAAGGCCTGTTTCCTACTGTTCTTCTCTTTCAGGTTCTTTCTTTTCCTTACCTCCCTGTTTCCTTTCCATCATCCTGGTTCCTGTCGTTATGTCTGGATACACACTCACTTACCAGGGTTTGGTGACTGTCATTGTTACTTCGCTCTGGGGCTTCATGGAGAGTTACGGAAGTGTTGGCTGGTTTTCTAAACTGACTCAGGTCCTTGCTGCCATGCTGGCTTCATTTGTAGAGTCAAGAAGACGTTGTGAACATCTTAGGCTTGTCCATGTAAAGCACTGTGTGCTGTATGAATTTCTGTGTTTCTTTACTTTCCATTGACTGTGTTTCTTGCCTGTTGATCTAGCCGCGGCCTCTGGTGGGATTTTGGATGAGGCTGTTGAGAATAGCCTGCTTTGTTTCCCACTTCAGGCAAAGCATGCAGTTGGCCAGGACTACATTTGGGTGAATTGGCTCTAAATCTTTTCTTGGTGCATATTCATTGCACGTAGTGATGGGTTTTATAAAGACATTTTCATGGACACTTTGGGCTGAGGAATTCCGCTTTACTTCTGATCTAATTTTATCATGTTGCTGCATTTCATCAAATGTGTTTCTTGCATCGATTGAGCACCCTGCCTATGCTTCCATCTTAAAGCTGATAACTGCATCAATAGATTTAGACATAAAACTAACCTTGCATTTGGGATGAGTTATTTCCTTCTGATACTGTGGAGTTCTGTTTGCTCATACTGGTCAGGGATTTTGGTGTCTTTGTGTAAGGGATGTTGGCCCAGGCTCTTCTGAGAGGTCTTTATCTGAGTTTGTTTTCCCTCCCTCCCGCCCTCCCTCCCCCCCTCCCTCCAAGTTCTCATCTCCTATCCTGGTCCCCTTTCATGACCTACACTCACCCATTTGTGTGTGGTGTGGTAGGGTGGACAGCACTGTCCTTAGAGGAACGATAATACCATGTTGATATGCAGAGCAGGCAGAGAAAGCGTCTGTTCCACCCTCTGCACAGAAACCCTGAACACATCCTCAGCCAGAGGACGACGAATCAGACTGAACCAGTAACAACAGACACTACCCTTGATCTTTTTTTTATTATTTTTATTTTATGTATATGAGTGCTTTGCCTGCATGTGTGTTAAGTACTCCCGTGTCATGCAGTACTGGTGGAGATCAGAAGAGGTCATTTGATCCCCTGGTACTGGTGCTACAGATGGTTGAGAGCTGCCATGTGGGTGCTGGGAGCTGAACCTGAGTCCTTTGCAAGAGCAGCCAGTGCTCTTAACCGCCGAACCATCTCTCCAGCCCGACTGTTCTCGATCTTAACCAGAAGCTTGAGAGGTGGCAGGTTGATCGAGTCTGACTTGTGCCCTTCTTCTTCCTGTTTTCTGTTTGACTTCGTTTCTGCTCTGATGTTTAATCTTTTCCTCTCCTGCTTTCATGTTTCGGCTCAGTTTTCTCTCTCTTCTTCCTAGTTTTGTGTGATGGAAGCTTAAGCTACTAATTTGGGAGTATTTTCATTTTTCAAAAATTTGCTTGGTGACGTAGGCCTTTGGAGCCACACAGTGCCTTCTACACATGGTGCTAGTCACATCCCTGCAAGTCTGGATATGATGTGGTTTCATTTTCACTTATTGAGAAATATTTTCTAACTTCCTTTGTGACTCCAAACCCTTTGATCAATGCGTTCTTTGAAAGTGTGGTTTACTTTCTAAGCACTCTCGAATTTCCCACATTTCTTTCTGTTGAGTTCTAACTTCCTTGTGATGGGGGAACCTCTTGGATTTTAATCCCTTTGAAGTTAGTGAGAGGTGCTTCCTGGCTTAGTGTGTGATGTATGCTAAAGACGACTCTCTGCCCCTGAGCAGGCTGTGTACCGAGGTACCATCAGGTGAGGGTGGCCACTGGCTTCAGACCTCTCCTGAAGGGTCCCCTTTCTCCCTTTAGTCTGCTCTGATTTTCTCTGGCATGTTGAGACTCTGCTATCTGTGGGCTCACATTTATCATTTACTTTTGGTGAACTGATCTTATCATCATCAAATCCTCTTTCCCTTTAGGGTGTGGAGGAGGCGTCTGACAACCAAGTTCTGGATCCTGGGGTGCTCAGTTTGGCTGGTGGGGGTCTTGGTGTGATCTTTCGCTTGGCCATCCGTGACTCTGAGGATGCCTTACTCTTTGGATGGGATCTCCTGGGCTTCACTCAAAACCCAAACAGGTGAACTGGGCTCATGTCTCTCCTACATCTTATCAGAGACAAGGATGAGCTTTAACATTCCCATGAGGACAAGGCTGCTGGGTGAACTCCTACGGCTTGTGACACCAGGTGACATCTCGCTCTTCAGTGCAAGCCCCTGGTCCTTCCCTCCAACCTCGCTGGTGTTTCCTCGAGATTTCGGTGGCCTCGTCAAGGTGTAGCCACATCTCCCAGCATTGTGTCTGTCAGTGCCTGTGTTCTGGCGAGTCCCCCTTGCGGACCAAACCTTATTCTTGTTCTTTTTCATCCGTTTCATTTTATTCTTTATTGTGGGAAGAACAGCAGCTGCTGTATGACCATGTGATTGGAAGGCTTGGAGGGACTCGGATAAACTCTTATCACCACTGGGCTTGTGGTGAGAGGCGGGTGGCTGGACATCCTTGATGCACACTCACAGCTGGGTGTTGGTGTGGATTACTGTCCCAGAGTGGGTGTGTCTAGAGATGGAAATGCCTACATGGGGGTAACGTGTGTTCTGGGACACTCAGCATGGCGGCCACCTTAAATGAGGTACCTGGGTGCAATGCAACCTTCACAGCAGCATAGAAGTCTCAGCCCCTCACCTAGCCTTGGGTGTCATGGCAGGGACTTCTGCCACATGATCTTGGCTACAGTGAGATGCTAAGGCCAGCCTCCAGTCAAGGGGAGAAGAATCTGAGGGAGCTTGTGGCCGTCGCATGCATCGTCAGGCTAGCACATGCCCTGACTCTGTGCCATTGGCCTTTCTTCAGGGGACACCCTGCCTCCCTGGGCCAGTACAACCTGCCATGGTGGCCCAGCACTGCCCTTGGCTCCCTGGCAACCAAGGAGCAAGGGCAGGACCTTCCAGTTTCCTGTGGATTGTATGGCAGGGTCACTTCCTCACTACGTTCCTGCTCCTCAGGGGCCGTCACTGCCTAGTCTCTTCAGCAGGTGTGGTCTGAGCAAGCAGCAGTCCTATCAGCAGAGCCAAGCACTGGACAAGCACTTGCTAAGGAGGCATGTTTGGAGCACAGTGTCCCCGCCTCCCTTGCCTCTGCTTGGTCTCTGGCGTCACCTGCTTCAACCACTCATCTCCCTTCTACTCCACACATAGTCCTCTTTCTTCTGGAGCTGGTATGTTCTGGAACCTTCAGTGGCACTGGCCAAAACCTTGCACTCTTTGACTCATAGAGTGCCCTCACCCTCACACCCACTCTCCATGTGCTTTGTGAGCTGTGGCAGGGAAGGGAGCAGCTGTGCCTCTGGGCAGGGTGCAGACCTGGGAGATGAGCCATCTTGTCCACACTGTTCTGTAACCTGGGCTGTGGCACACAGGGTGGCCTGACCTGTGCTGGTCTCTCACCTGGCAGGTGGCATATGCATTCTCCCATGCCCAGGACTCAGGGAGGCCCTGCTGGGGCTTATCTCTATTTCTAGAGCTGCACCTTCAGGATCCAGGCAGTGGCAGGATGTTACACAAGGTGACAAAAGGCTCCTTTGAACTTGGCCATTTCATCTCAGTCTCCTTCTATTGTAAGTACTTTTCCTGGAATGTGTTAACTTACATCTTCATTTTATTAGAATGTGTGCTATATTTTCAATATTTCTACTCCTAAGGTTAAAAACTTCAAGCTATAGGTGCTCTGTGCCTTTCCAGCCCACTGGACTCTGGCAACTCTTCCCATTCAATGACAGCAGCAGCTCCTCCAGCTCCAGCTGCTGGGTGAGCACTCGTAGGGATGCCGAGGCTCCATCGCTGTGTGTGGTCTGGGAGGTGCCATCAAATGCAGAGACATTCACTTGCTAGTTTTAACACTTGAACCGGATGCTGTCTTTAGAATACACTTAAGTCACTGAACTTGAACCCTGTGTGAAAGACCTGGTGACACGAATGTGACGCTTGCCTTTCACCATCACCTCGCCTCATTCCAGCCCAGCACACCCACCAGCCTTCTTCAACCTGTGTGGTAAATAAATGTCATTCTGTTGTAACCCACAAAGACTAGAATACAAATATATTCCACTTTTACAGCCGTGACCTGATATATGTATACTTAATGCTCTACTTTGCACACACATGTACATGTAATACATATACATATCAGTGAATGACAGATATGCATGCCTCCCACCTCCCTTCTTTCTTCACAGTCAGAGTATTTCCAGCTAGATTTTTGTGAGCTATAAGTAACGTATGTTTTCGCATTAAAGAAAAGAGCTAAATGTATTTTTTTCTGTGCATAAACAGCTATAAAACCAAAATATAGACCACTAACGCAGACCCAAGAGAGTATTTGCTCATAGTAAGTTACAGGATGCCTTCTTCTATTTGCTGATAGATGTGGGGAGCTGGGCCTTCTGGAGGCAGAGGAAGAATCCCACCGTCAGAGTCAGGCTCTCCCCACACTTAGAGGACACTGTGGATCGAGCTCCCTCTCCGTTCTGTGTGCTGCTTCCATTAACAGGACATCTACAGCTGTAATTGGAGTCTTCTTTCTTTTTTCCCATGTATTCCATGATAACGCTTAACATAAAGAAATGAATATGAGAGAGCCACACTTTCCATAGATCACATGGCTGGGAGACCGGACAGTGAAAACCCACCATGAGCTAACACCTCCCCCGACTCTGTCTTTGTGAGGACGCATCCGAGACTCAGGAGCCGCACTGTACGTTCCCTGTCAGCTTTCAAGGCATTTCTGAACCTCAGGTTGCAGCACACAGGCAAGAACACATTCCTGAGACAGCCCCTGACAATCGCAGAGACGCTGACATACAGCGCCTGCTTACAAAAATCATTGCTTGTAAATCTGAAGCCCTCACATTAATTTCCAAAAAGACAATTGGCTTAAACACATGTCTTGTAGCTTATATGTATTTTAAAAAATGTATTCATTAAGAGGAATGTAAAACAAATGTGGACAGAAGAGGTGGGCCCATTTTTGTCTATAATTGCTATTTCCTTCTTGGTGGGAACAACACGGACTTGAACTTGAAAACCAGCTTATCCATCTATTAGATTTTCAAATACATCGAGTACAAACTACCGTGAAGATAGACTAAACAGATTAAGAAGTAAGTTTGGAAAGGCTGCTGGTAAGAACCAGTCTACAGACTGTCACTGGGGCTTCTGCCGGCAGAGGCCTGCAGGTGGGTGGGGAGGGGACCGGGGAGCCCCGGAGCCGCCTCCTCGCTGGTGCGATGCGGCCCGAAGCCGACAGGTGGCGCAAACGCATTTGACTAGCACCTCGGCCGCCGTCCGGGACGCCGTGCTGACCGCTGCCACCGCCTCGGCTCGGGGTACCCGGGTCCAGCGGGAGCCGGGCGCAGGCGCCGTGACGCGACTCCCTGTGCACGGCGGGGCCCGCGGGGTTCGCACGGTCCACCGGGTCCGGCGGGGTCCGGGCCGGCGACGGGGAGGCTTCGCCGAGCTCCGGGCAGCGCGCCCTCTGCTGGCCGCCCGCGGACTCGACGGCTGCGGCGGGCGTTGCGCTGAGCTCCGATGACGAGGACCGGACTGGGATGGAAGGGACGGACTGGGATGGAGGGGACAGACAGACTGGGATGGATGGGACGGACTGACTGGGATGGAGGGGACGGACGGACTGGGATGGAGGGGACAGACTGGGATGGAGGGGATGGACTGGGATGGAGGGGACGGACGGACTGGGATGGAGGGGACAGACTGGGATGGAGGGGATGGACTGGGATGGAGGGGACGGACGGACTGGGATGGAGGGGACGGACGGACTGGGATGGAGGGAACGGACTGACTGGGATGGAGGGGACGGACTGGGATGGAGGGGACAGACTGACTGGGATGGAGGGGACAGACTGACTGGGATGAAGGGGACGGACTGGGATGGAGGGGACGGACTGACTGGGATGGAGGGGACGGACTGACTGGGATGAAGGGGACGGACTGGGATGGAGGGGACGGACTGACTGGGATGGAGGGGACAGACTGAGATGGAGGGGACAGACAGACTGGGATGGAGGGGATGGACTGGGATGGAGGGGACGGACTGGGATGGAGGGGACGGACTGAGATGGAGGGGACAGACAGACTGGGATGGAGGGGATGGACTGGGATGGAGGGGACGGACTGGGATGGAGGGGACGGACTGGGATGGAGGGGACAGACAGACTGGGATGGAGGGGACGGACTGACTGGGATGGAGGGAACGGACTGTGATGGAGGGGACGGACTGACTGGGATGGAGGGGACTGACTGGGATGGAGGGGACGGACTGACTGCGATGGAGGGGATGGACGGCCTGTGATGGAGGGGACGGACGGACTGGGATGGAGGGGACGGACTGGGATGGAGGGGACAGACAGACTGGGATGGAGGGGATGGACGGACTGTGATGGAGGGGACGGACTGACTGGGATGAAGGGGACGGACTGGGATGGAGGGGACAGACTGACTGAGATGGAGGGGACGGACGGGGTGGAGGGGACAGACTAACTGGGATGGAGGGAACAGACTGGGATGGAGGGGACGGACTGACTGGGATGGAGGGGACAGACGGACTGGGATGGAGGGGACAGACTGACTGGGATGGAGGGGACGGACTGGGATGGACACAGTCGGAGTGGGCCGGGCGGCACCGGGCAGCGCTTGAGCACGGCGAGACCTGGCTGGACTGCTATGGGGCTGGAGAGGGCTTTGGGCAGAGTCCGGCCCAAGGTGCTTCCTGAAGACGCCGCCACAGCTGGTCTCACGGCTGTCCCTGGTCGGTTAAGGAGGCCCAGGGAGGCCTTCAGCCGCCCCTTCCTGCCTCTCCCCAGGCGAGGAGCATTGTGAGTGGGTGGTGGGGAGAGCCCGGCTCCGGCGTGGTCCCTTCCTAGGGAAGGCTGTGGTCCCACCGACCGGCAAGGCGGGGCTCAGCTGAAGAAGGAAGGCCTGTCTGTCATTCCCAGGTTCCAATTCACTGGCGAGCAGCCCCAGTCTGAACTTGTTTTTAATGTGTCAAATCACAGAGGCGCATCCTGGCAGTAAGGTGTGAAGGGGTTACAGCCTCCTGCTGCCTCTCAGAGGCCAGATGCAGGTCTCTGCAGAGTGACAGGCCTGTTTCCACACCAGGCAGGCAGGCAGTGGCCCTGGGCTCTTGGTCTCCTTCCCACAATTTGTCACTTAGGGTGCCTCTTTCAAGAGCTCGCCTTTATCACTGTCAGGACACCTGGCTCCCGATATTCCTTCCCTGTAGGCCTGGGTTTATGAGAGGAGTTCTTCCCTGTAGTCCTTCTCAAGGCCCTGTTTCACCAAGCCAGTCCAGAGGGAGATGTCACCCACAGTGCCCACAAGGCAGAACTTCCAGAGGGAACTAGCCTTTTCAGGCCTGTCCTCTCAGCACCGAGTGGCATGTGAGTACATGCCATTCAAACCTTGGGATCTAGTGATTTGGTTCTGCTCTTCAGCCTCATAGCAGTTAAATGCTGCCAAGGCTAACTGGAGTGGCAGGCGTGGGGGTCTACAGCAGACCCTGGGCAGGTAGGTGGGTGTTCCTTCCTTTCCAGGGAAGGCACTCCACGTGTTCTGCTGGGGCAGAAAAGCAGGGCCGAGCATCCTGGCTTCAAGGGCACACAGGGCTCAGGACACTGAAATCCTGTCCTGTCACCAGCAGTGAGTCATCTGTGCTCTCAGGAGGTCTCCCCAGACCACTCCTGGCTTCTGCTTGCCTACACTGAGGGTCAGGGAGAGCAGAGCATAGGGCAGGGCTCACAGGGAGTGGGATTTAAAAAAAAAATCCCAGGTAGGGTGGAGGTGTGGTTATTTTAGGATGACAGGTCTATTCTAGGTATCTATTAAATAAACAGTCAGAAGCTGAAAGAGAGTTCTAGATTTCACATATATCAACACTGCAAATGCCTTTATGTTTTAACCCCAAATTACTAATTTGCAAGGAATTGAGTGAATAGAATTCAGAGAGGGCTGGAGAGGGCATCTAGAGTTTGGGCTGTGTAAGGTCAAGGTCTAGAATGCCACCTCGGCTAAGTGGATGTCTGTTGAATGATGAACGCACACGGTTTTGTTTGAGGGGTGAATTTATGAGGTTGACATTTTAAGAAGTCACAACTTTAGCTCATTTCAAACAGTGGAACAAACCTACAGCCCCATGGCTGCTGGTGGCAGTCGGTCCAGATTGAGGTCTGACTTTGAGGCAGCATTGACCTTTTAAAAGTCCCTGCAAAGTGCAGGGTGTGAGGCTTTGGGAAAGCAGTCAAGTCTGTTTCCTCTTTAATTGATACCATTTAAAAATGTGTGTGAGAGCCAGGACATTAATTGCCAATTATTTTCATAGAACTTTGTAAGAAACACATGAAAACCAAATAGAAGGGATATGAACAGTCAAAGCAAAACAGAAATCCAGGGAACCCCCTTCCCCCACCCCAGCACACACCGCAGGCATGGCCCGTCTCACGGGACCAAGGCAAGCAAATTAATAAGGCAAACCTGAACACATCAGTTTCTGTTTCTGTCCATCAGATGGGAATGCGTTTGGCTTCCTGGAAGGCTTGTGTTGGCAATGGCACAGAACACTTTTGTGTGGGTTCCAGGGTGTGGGGGTCAGAATGGGTCTAGGTGAGTGTGTTGCTGAAGCTTACCCATGGTGCTGTTCAGTCACTTTGATCCAAGAGCTCCAAATCTAGGAAAGGCCAGAAATTACATTTCTATAGTGGCACCATGTCATCCTGACTGTGGGGAACCTGGACGCAGCCTCCCGTGGAAGAGCTGAACCAACAGCACTGGGGCTGGGGAATCAAAGCCAGTCCGCAAAGCCGTGTGCCCAGGAGATCCGAGTTTGCTCTCCTGGGCACACAGGACTGGGTGTGGTGGTTTCACTGTAATACCAGAGCTGGGGAGGTTAGACAGGTGGATCCTGGGGCTTGCCTGCCATTAGCCTAGCCTCATCAGTGACTTCCAGGCCAGTAAGGGACCCTGCCTCAAACAGGGTGAATGGTGCTGAGGAACCACATCTGCGGATGACTCTGGCCTCCACACGCGTGACTTTATACATGTACCCACACACTCCGGGACACACATACACACAAATATAAAAAAGGGTGCTGGCCTTGCATATGCCAGGCTCAAGCTTGGTTTTCAGCACTGCAAACCAACAACAAAGTAAAATGGGGAAGGTCACGTGCTGTGATATTAAGTGAGAAAAAAGGTAGGGCATCACATGGACAGAACGCACGTAAGCTTACAGAAATCATAAACCTGTAACAGTTAGACGACTTTATATATAAACTAAGTTGTGTATGCTCAACATATTTAAGTGCACATTATATGTAGTGTGTATTTATATATATTTGAAAGCCTATGAAGGGAAGTAAGACCACCTGTTAGTACTTATGAGGAGGCTTATCAGGTACAAAGGGTTGTCATTTCATGTTCCAATTTTTCTTTTTAATTTAAAAAATTTATTTTATATGTATGAGTATATTGCCTCATGTATGTAAGTGCACATGCCATGCAGTGTCCACAGAGGTCAGAAGAGGGTGTTGGATCCCTTGGAACTGGGGTTACAAACAGTTGTTAGCAGCCATGTGGGTGCTGGGTACTAAACCTGGGTCCTCTTCAAGAGAAGCCAGTGGTCTTAACCACTGAGCCACCTCTCTAGCCCTCAGTTCCAATTTTTCTAAAGATCTGTTTTGCTTTCATATTCTCAAAATGCTATAAAGGTGTCCTACCCGAAGGTGATTAGCCCACCTGTCATACCTGTGCCCGGACGATATTACCACGGCACAGTGTGACATAAGACTGCTGTTTACGAAGCCCCCCATTGTCCTTTCTCTGGCAGGCAGCACCCAGGGTCATGCTGCATCACGCAGACCCTGAAGGCTCCTGAGAAACTGGTCTTCTGTCATAAAGGTCCCCGCACCGACAGGGTTCCCCACAAATCAAGAAGTGCGGGGGGTGGGGTGGGAACTGGTCGCTCATTCATAAAGCCACTGTTCCAGAGAATATTTTGGCAAATAGACTGCAGCAGGGGAGATGGGAACCTCATCGTGTGACCACCTCCGCTGGAGTGCTGACCACAACCCCTTTTAAGCAGTGCCAGGTCATAGTCCTGCTGAATGGTCTGCACGCATATGTAGTCTGCAGAGGGAAACAGCACTTCTGGGCTCTGGAACAGGAAGTAGATAGTCAAGAACAGCAATGCCGTGTTCACAGGGTCACCGTTGCCACGCACCTCTGAAGCAAAAGCCAAGGACTGGGAAAGGGGATGGGCAGCGTGGCCAGGGGGCACCGCAGTCAGGGTCTGCAGGCGACCGGGTGCCCTCACCCTTTCCTGGGCTTCTCCAGGGATGTTCCGACACAGCTGGCTCTCAAATCTGCCACAAGAACCGAGTGACAGTGTGCTACAAAGGCCTGAGCAGCGTCCTGCCCATCCTCTCCAGCCTCTTGCACCCTCGTGGCTGCCCTTGTCCCCTGGCCTATTTTACAGTCTGCCTCTAGCCTCATCAGTGTCTGTGGGCTCCAGGAGGGCAGAATCCACGTACTGTCCACCTGCCTTTCGCTGAACACTGGAGCGGTGACCGGACAGTTTATAGAAAACAGCTGAGGGGTAGGATTACTAACCCCGCAATAAGCATCTCAGATATCCCATTTAAACCATAGATGACTCTTGTCTGTTCCTCTAGCTGCAGGCAGGTCTGTTCTTTGAGCAGAGAGTTACTGACAAGGACTGAGAAGGCTTTTTTCCTGTTTTTTATTTTTTTTTCCCAAAATAAACCATATACATAGTACATGGCTTCCATTTGTGGGTTTACTTCTTTAATGGATTCAGAATATAGGAAATACAAAACATCTTTGACAAGAATCCTAGAGGCCCAAGAGACTGCCGAAGTTTTCTTACGGCTATTCTGTTTAATCTTAATTTCAAATCAATTATTTAAGTCATATTTCTTGCTAACGAGTTTTTCCCCTCCTCTAACTTTGTCTTCATAAAAAATAAACCTCTCTTCACACTAGTCAGATTGATAACCTAATTAATTGACTTACTTACAAAAGAGATGTGGTTGTCATAAGCAAATATTTTAAAAAATTAACTTATTACATTTATTTATTAAGGTGTGTGTGTTTGCATGTGGAGGTCAGAGGAAAACCATGGGAGTCTGCTCTTTCCTTCCATCCTGTGGGTCCCAGGGCTTGGATTCAGCTTGTCAGACTTGGTGGCAAGCGCTTTGCCCTCTGCGCCGTCTCGGCAGCCCCAAACTAAATTTTTGAGAATGAAATATAGCCTTTGTGAAGCACACAGGGGTGTGGCCAGTTCCATGGTTCACAGGGGATGCAGAAATGAGCTAAGGCAGCGATGTGGGGTTATGTCTGCCCCAAAGATATGTGGAAGTCCCAATGACAGTGCTGCAGAATGTGACTTTATTGGAAATGGGGTAATCAACCTGAAATAAGGTCTTTGGGGTGAACTAGATCCTTAGTCTTTATGAAAAGGGGGACTCTGAACACAGAGGGACACATGCATGAAAGGAAGCCGGCTTGGAGGGAGAGGGGCGTGGACTTTTCTTGAGTATTACAGAGGGTATGTTCCAACAAAAAATGGGGAAATCAAGGAAAGCACCAGGAAGATGAGAATCTAGGGGCAGAGTGGCTGCCACTCAGGACATTTAAGTTTCAGGATGATCTTTCTGTACTGTAGAGGACCGTGAGGCCAGGAGAACAGGAGGGACATCTCTTAAGAGAAAAATAAATGTTGGTGTCAAATCTCATTGACTTGATAGTGTCTTTAAAATATTAGATGTTATCTTGGCAAGGTAGAACACATTACCAACTCCAGGAAAATCAAAGGCCTATGAAAAGAAATAGAGCATATAGTTCCACTTGGCAGTAATATGCAAAGCCCATCATATAAATATGTCTAATTGCTATTTTAAAGCTCTATAATCAAACAGGACAGCTGAGTTATGACAATGTGATGAAATGCAAATCAAAACTTGCCAGTATAAAGAGTAAAACATGGAGAATTTGGAAGGTAGAAAGGAGAGGTGGTGAGATAAAATGCAGGAGGTAAAAGAATATCATTGCAGGGAGCAGGGAGTCAAATATTCACTCTGTGTTTCACAAAACAAAAACATTACAACTACAGGACAGAAGTGAACGAAGGAGGAGCTGAGACTGTTCAGTGGGCACACTGGCCAGGGGTGGAGAGGAGCAGAGTTTTCCACTGTAGTAGGCCAATAAAGAAGACTCCAAGTCGATGACTCTATAAGCAGTGTTTCAAACATATCACTGAGTCTGGGATTAAAAAAAAAACAACGGGGCTGGAGAGATGGCTCAGCACTTAAGAACACTGTTCTTGCAGAAGACCTGGTTAGAATTCCAGCACCCACATGGCAGCTAACAACTGTCTGTAACTCCAGATCCAGGGGATCTGACAGCCTCTTCTGACCTCCGTGGGCATTGCATGACACGGGTGCACTTACCGACATGCAGGCAATACACACATACACATAAAATAAAAATAATAAAGAAAAATTTAAAAAGAACACACAACTAGTGACATCACTAATTACAATGCAGTATGTGCAATAGGTGTTGGTGAGATTATGGTTTGATTAAAAACCAACATTCAAATACACTGTTTTCACCAATTTAAAGAGACTTTAAATATTTGAGAAATTTAATAGCTAGAAGGCATCTGCCTTTTCTCCTATTTATTTATTTTTTCTATGCATGTCATTTTAAAGCTAAACACGTGGTTTTTAATTGCCTGTCAACTGGCTCCTGCCACTGACCCTCTCTTGCGATGGATAATTGTGAACTGACTGGTAAGGAACAAAGAGCTAAAAACAGCTGCTGTGCAGGCAAGCAGCCATCACCGCCTGCATAACTCACTCCCCACAAAGAATCTTCATGTTGGCATTTCCCGTGACTCCTGCTCTCCATGATGGGGAGTCATCTTAAAAGGGAGAAGGGGCCCTGCTGGCATATCCTCCCTCCTTAGATGTCACCAGAAGTCCCCCTGCGCTGCAGACTGCCTCTTAATGCCACAATTTCACATAATTAGACCTGACCAGAACTACCTTCACATCCTTACGACTCCTTACAACCAAGCTTCATGCTTGCCTCAAGCTGCTCAGGCCGAGGAGATCCGGGTCCTTTCCCGCTTCTGACAAAGAAGTGTTTCCCACAAGCTTCAGAGTCCAACAAGCGAAAGGTGTGAGCAGGACACGGAGGTGAAGGCCGAGGCGACACGTCGGGATAAACCAGGGCTTTCAGTCCTTCCGGGGTGAAGTTGAGGTGCACAGCCCAGCTCACTCTCAGGGCGGACACACAGGGTGGAGAGAGCCACTCCCCTCCAGCAGTCAGGCTCTGAGTTCCCTCAGCTAGCCTCCCTCCTTTCAGACCCTCTCAGCCCCCAGGGATCAGTCCTGTGTGTCTTCAGTCTCCCACAGACTGCAAAGTAAGTGGTTTGTCCCCAGGGCCCCTCAGGTCTTCACCACTTGTTTAAAATTACTGTCCTTAGCTAAGGAGCTGGAGGGTTCTAAGGTGGCAGTTTACGTATTGAAGCTATGCATCTTCAAGCAGATTGGTGGCCATTTGAAATGTTGTGGGCAGGCATTTTTTTTCTCTTCCTACAATATCCTGTTGTGGGAGAAAATGGGAAAGCAGCGAACTGATACAGCACACAGCCTGAGGCTCCTTTTCTGGAGAGATGGTGTCGCCACCATGAAATGCCAAACCAGGAAATCAGATATTCCACATCCACCAAAGCCAGCTCGGGCAGGTGATCCACCCCTGTGTCTTCTACACATCAGCTTTATCTCATGACCTTAGTGTAAGGCAAAGGGGACCTTGCCAGGAGCTACCCCTTCTGTTGTGGTCCTCACAAAGTGGTTACTGAATATCCCACAATGCTTTGTTGTTGACCTGCAGAGAGAGGAGCATCCAGCTTCGAAAGCTTTGCTGCCTCCGGGAAATCTGAGAGTCACCGAGGCCCAGCCTTGACAGACACAAAGACTTAGATGCCAGGTTCCTGCTGGCAGAGAGGTGTCCCTGACTCCCTCTGGGGTCTGTGGCTGAACAGACAGGACACTGGAGTTGAAACTGGGCACATCGAGACACATACCCAGACGTGCTCTTAGAAGACGCCATGGGCTCTGCCTTTCTTTCCCCATTGAGCTATAGCCAGCAAGTGTAGTGCTCAGGGCCCCACACCCCCTTAGAAACAAACTGGGGACATGGAGTGAGGGGAGGGGAGGAAGTGGCTACATCAGCATCTTGACAGGGCTCTTTGCGGGGGGGCTCAGGGGAAGCTGGGTTTCCTGGCTCGAGCTTCTGCCTTCCTCCTTAATTTAATGACAACAGTCATAATACTGAATTAAAAGTCAGCCTCTTGCTGTATGTGGTGAACGTGGGTTCTGAGAGCTCTAGAATATTCCAGAAATGTGCACTCCTGTATCACTTTACTGTTGAAAGAACGGTTTCTTTAAAACTTAATAGGAATGCATCTCTTCACAGAACACTGAGACTTAGAAGTTCTGAGGAGGTGATAACCCTGGCCCCTTTGTCCCACTGTCCTGGGATCTAACTGAGGGGGTAGAGCTGCAGGGACAACTTGGGGGCCAGTGCTGGCCAGCGCAGACTGGGCCTTCTGTGTTCCCAAACCATTTTTTATTTCATTAAATAAAGCACTTCAACGCGGACGTGTTCTCCGAGCTCGGTCTTCCCGCACCCTTCTCACTTTTGTAGGTCCTGTTCTCGTTTTACTTTAAAAATTAGCTTTTAATTGGAATTTTTGTTTCCTCTTTGAATAACTATTTAGAATTTTGTTATTCAAATTCCGTAATTGGTTTTTGTTTTAAAGTTATTTGTTCCTAATTTTCTTTTGTGGTCCCTTAACTGTGGTACAGAGGCAGGCCTTCAGTGTGCTCGTTAATGGTTTCTTTGAAAACCGGAGTGCGATTACTTGTACAGTGTTTGATTGTTATTCTAAGAGACGGTATTCTTCATCCTCAGGAAAGCAGTTTGCTATATAGCCATTATCCCACCATTTATTTACTTTGTTTTACAAACACTGCTGGTTCCCTCCACTTAATCTGTCAAAGGCTGGGGAAGCATTTATTTCTGATGACTCTTTATATAAACATAGACTCCATGTATTTCCAGCAGTTTTCTTACCATTGAAATTATCTAAGTAAGTTTTGTGATGACAGTTTCTTCACTGTGCATGACACGTTTTTGTCAGTTGACAGGAGCCTCTGGAATGCTAGTTTGTCCTGCATTTGGCTCTGGCCACAGTTGACACAGATGCCTGGATGTGGTGACTGGATGACTGTCCTGGGCCCAGGACCTCTTCCCTGCTGAGGACTCGCTCCTCCCTTACCCTTGTCCGCATCTCCCCCTTGGCTCACAGGAAGGCTGGAAGAATCCCTCCACACTGACCTGGGCACAGCTGTATTCTTTGATACCCAATGTCCAGGTCTGGACTCATGGCTCCATCTCTCCCACAGCACTGGCCTCCTGAGCAGGCCTGGGCCATGGAGCAGACCCTGTCTCTACCGAGGACAGAGACCCCAACAAATCTGGGATCCCCAGGTAGGAGATGCATGATTTTTATTTTAATTTATATTAAGTTGCAGGCATTTTGGGATTCATGGTGTTTGTTAGATGCCTCACTTTACAAGGTTCCTAATAAGAGTGAAAACAGTTTCAATTTAGACCTAAATGCGGGATTTTAAATTTCTAACTTATGTATATGTTCATATATGAAGATCCACCTGAAACGAAGCCACTGTAAACACTATGCTCTGCACGCAAGGCTGTCTGCCGAGCACAGCCTGAACAGTGGTGGGCAGCGACGAACTGCATAAACCCCACTGCTAGTCACACGTGGTACAGTTGGTTCTGCCTTTGAGGGGAGCTCTGGCATGACTCTAGGACCGATCCTGGGCGGTGGGCCTGCCGGGTCCTCTTCATCTGCGTTGTGGTTTCAGCAGTGGCCAGCACCTTCATATAGAGCCCAGTTGGGAGTTGAAGACTCTAAAGACTTTATTAATTAATTAATTATTTGTGGTGTGTGTGTGTGTATGCGTGTGTGTGTGTGTGTGTGTGTGTGTGTGTGTGGTATACACACATTAGGAGGCCATCAGGTCCTCTGGAACTGGAATTATAAATTGTTGTGAGTTGTTGGACATGGATGTGGGTGCTGGGAACTGAACCCGGGTCCTCTGCAACAGCAGTAAGCACTTTTAACTTCTGAGTCATCTCTACAGCCCCCTGAAAACATTTAATGGTGACATGAAAGCCTTCCAACGTGGGGAGGGCTGGCTATGCGCCTCTGATGTGAACAGGCTTTGAGTTTGTTGAATGTCTGAGTCTAAGGTGAAATGTCTTATGTTCTTTTTCTTCTTTTTTATTTTTTTAATAAATAATTGATTGAGAATGTCATACATGCATATAAGGTGTTTTGATCAAATCCATGCCCACTCCCTCCCCTCCAACTCCTCCCGTATCTCCCCATCACTTTTTTTCTGACAACTTCATGTACTCTTTCTTCTTTAATTTTTAAGGGGCTTTTGTCTACTCTAACAGTCCCCCCTCTGAAGAGGTAACCCTAAAATCTTTTAAGGATTAGATAAGAGCTCCTAAATATTTTTGACATTTTTAGCCTTTGGAACGGAGTAGGTTGCTAAGAGGCCCAAGGACATTGTGAGTTTTAGCCAAGAAACTGGCTACTTTTCTTTGGGGTCTTTTTACCCTAACTGCCTAGCCAATTCCTACCTCCTATTCTTATCACACCATCCTCTGAAGAGGTTACCCAAATTGCCAATAGGGAATCAGGACACAGACCACTCTGGCTTCTTCCATGCTGAAGAGGGGTGCAGGGTGAGGTAATTGGGGTACTCCTTCACAGGGGTCTAAAAGACTCCGAAATTGCATAACTTTTATCTCTAAGGGGAAAAGAAAGTCCTTGAATCCTGAATGGGAGATGTGAAGGAGAAGTAAAGGCAAGAGTAATTGGTATTACAAGTTCTAGACAGGGAACTAGAAAAAAGTCAGAACAGGAAAATTTTCAAATGCTCATGTGAAAGTCCATTGGAATTTCTTGACACGGGAGTCCAAAAGCATCCCTCTATTGAGTTCTTCCTCATTTTTCTTTTGTCTTCCAAGGCTGGACTCTAGAGTTTGGATTCAGGATTTGCTTTCAGGTTTTTTGATAGCTGTTAGAGTGGTTAGAATCAGTGTCAGTTCCCTCTCAAAGGCGAGATAACTGAGGGGTTGCTGAGGTGTATGTATGACGTGAGGGTATGCGCACTGGAAAGCCTTTACCCAGTATGGGTAAAGCCTTCTCTTCCGAGCCTTCCACAGATTGTATACTTTAGCTCTCCCCAAATCCAGGAGGCCATGTGTGATTAGAGTCAAATTACATTCAGTTAGCTGGAAAGAGTGGCTGGATAATCTGGTGAGGGTCCAATGACCCTGCTTGGTCCTCCTTTAATGAATGAGCACAACCGTCAACAAGCCCAATTGCGGAAATGTCTTATTTTTCTTCACTGAGTTCCAAACATTCTTCCAGTGAACCGACAGTGGAAGCTGTTTGAAGAGAGAACCCCTCTTTACTTTTGGGTTCTCCATGCACATGCGGCCGTTTGGTCACCCGGCTGTCGGGAGTGCACACCGCACACCATCCTCACGGGTGGAGCTCCAGAACAGCCTTGCCTGAGCAAGCCTCAGGGCCACCAATGGGAAGCTGCACATGGGCCTCTGAGCTGATCGGCAGCTTGCTCAGAAGGCTGTTTCTGGGTGAAGCTTCTGGCATTGTACACTGTGTGCTTATAGAAGTCAGAAGTCGTCCAGCAAGACACAAGCACTGAAAGGGCACTTTGAATTTTTGAAGTCTGTTAATTTCATTTCTAACACAACCAAGTTATTTTCATTTGATCTATTTTGACATCTGTGTTGTGGAGCTGGTAATCTGTTAATTCAGATAGATTTGCTTGTGTAATTTTTAAAGTGATGCTTTTGCCATTTCATTAGTTTTGATCATTTTACAGCTAGCCTGAATTCTAGAAAGCAAAGGAGGTACATCCACCTTCAGGGTCAAAGGTCTTTCCTGGGCCAGGGGTAACCCACAATGTCCCTGGCTCCCGACACCCCAATGAATTTTGGCTTTGCAGAAAAAGTTGGGAAAGAAACAAATTTGAGGTTATAATAACATGAGTCAAATCAGACACTGAGATCCAGATAATAACATCTAACATATTTATTTAAAAATATAAAAATACAAAAGCAATGGAAGAAGAGAGCCGCGTCATCGTCGAGCAGAGGACATGGAGGTGGCAGAAAAATCGTGCTGTGACCGGCTGTGAGGAATAGTTTTGTATAAAGCACGACTCACCTTTTAATAAAGTTGTCGTTATGCAGAAATATTGACAAACCGTAGGCTTCTGGATTGGCATGAAAGCTAGGAATTGTACGCACGTCTTTGAAACTTCCCTGTGAGTCTCTTGTCTTGAATAAGCTTTAAGACATATAGGAATAAACACAAATGAAACCTGTGCGGACAAGTCGTCTGTTTCTCCTTGTTGCAGGCATGTGCCCGTGATGTCGAATGTTGATGTGATGCAGCAAGTGGGGCTGTGTGTAGGAGAGAGGCGAGTTAGAAACCAACCTGGAAGGCGGAGGTGAACTTTTTGGGGGTGACTCTTGCCAGTATCTGCATCATTTCCTGTTGGTGTTGGGGTGTTCTTGGATGTCCTTTGCCCTCTCTTCAAAAAGGGCCATCTAACTACCATTAAGGGCACTAATAATTCAGAGGCAGATGAATATGGTGGGGTAAGATCCACCCCAGTGAGGTGTGATGCTCAAGCTTTGGGCAAGGAGCTGGGAACTAAGCATAAAATCCACAGCTGGATGGGACCAATATGAAAATCTAGATGCACTGGGAGTTGGCAACGGGCAGAGTATGACAGCTCACAGCTGTGGTTGGTCCGTCCATTAATGATTAATGATTGACAACCCCGGCATCTATGGGAGCCGGCTGAGACAGAAACAGGGGAGCTCCAGGCAGACCACTAGATGTGCCGCGAAGGCGATGGCAGCATCGGCATGCAGTGACTAGAAAGGATTATTTTGGCTTACAGTTCTGGAGGGAGAGAGTCCATCGTGGTGGGAAGGCATGCAGGGAAGTAAAACAGGAAGTGTGCTGAGGCCATAGACCCTCAAAGCCTGCCTCCAGTGACATACTTCCTCCAGCAAGACTGTACCCCTAAATGTTCCATAACCTCCCCGAACAGCACTGAGTGTTTAAATACGTGAGTCTATGGGGAACATTTCTCATTCAAACCACCACACACACAGAGCTAATCAGAGTCCATCTGGGTCTATATAACAGGGTCCACAGGCTTAATGGTCAAACTTGACATACTGCTCCTTGGAGAAGGAAGAAAAGGGAGACCCACTGGAGACGGACCACTCCAAGATCTGCCATTCCACCTGTCAAGGGGAATTCACTCTTGCTCCAGGAACCAACTATAGTTGCCACCGTCGGAGACACACCTTCTGAGGCTTGCTCTTTCCGCACACTTGTTCGGGAAGAACTGCTCTCATTTGGCATTCCAAGGCTGGCCTGAGAGGCCAGGGCCGCAATACTTGACAGCAACCTCCTGTTGGTATCCTGACATCACAGAGAAGTTTGGACCTTCTATTTTGCCCTGTTTGGGTGGTCGCTCCTGTGTGGTGACCCTCTATCCTGTTTGAGTTGTTATTTATATGCAGATAAAGTTCTCTGTTCACTCTTCAATATTAAGACATCAAGGTCAAGACAAGAACCCAGTTGGACACAGGAGAATGGATTGTCTCAAGGGTGCCCATCTCTCCCTGGGCAGTTAAGCATGTTAAAGCCTTGCTGATGTCTGATAGAATAGCAATTCTTTAAGTTTTTATTGTAAACACTCTGTAGTTCATTTTCCTACACATAAGGAAAGAACTCGGGGATGGGGCAGTTTGACCCCTTGATTAGCAGCAGTGAGACTCTCTCTTGCTTCCTTGGCTGCCTTGAGCAAAAGACAATCAGACCAGCCCACTGAACTGCCCTTATGCCAGGACAGGCCATCTTGACTATTCCATAGATGTGTTTAGGGAACTACATGACAGTTACAGCGGCTGCGCCAGCTCCTGAAGGGACAGTCTCAGTCAGGACTGTTTCAAATTTTGTTCTGGATTTTTTGCTATCACAAACTTTGGTGAATTCCAGATGACCCTGTGACTATTTCTTTCCTAGGCCAGAGGCAAAGCCACTTACCCTCATGGCTAACCAGAGGAAAGTCTGGGATTGGAGCAAACACAAACCTTCATTACGTGCGAAAAGTGCAGCCATAGGGCAAACATCAGCTCTTGAGCTACATAAGCAAGCTGTTTGGTTTGCTTGGTGAGCTGGCTGAGAGTCCTCCTCCTGGACTGTCGCCTGGGAATTGCATCATTAGACAGTAAGAGGCTTCTCTGGACTGGTTTCCTTCCTTCCTTCCTTCCTTCCTTCCTTCCTTCCTTCCTTCCTTCCTTCCTTCCTTCCTTCCTTCCTTCCTTCCTTCCTTCCATTCACTTATTTTGTGTGTGTGTGTGCACGTGCATATACGCGCACATGTGTGTGTGTGTGTGTATGTGTACATGTGCCATGGTGCCATGGTGTGTGTGTGGAGGTCAGAGAACCACTTGCAGTAGCCAGCCCTCTCCTTCCATCATGTGAGTTTGGGGATTACACTGAAGTCATTGGACCCAATGGCAAGTGCCCTCACCTGAGTAACCCTGCCGGCCTGGAGTGGTCTTTTCTTGTTTACTAGTTTCATTGCTGTTGTTGTAATAAAATACGCTGACAAAAGGCAACTTAGGAGAGAAAGGGTTTCTTTGGTTTACAATTGCATGTTACTGTTCGCTAATGTTGGGGGGTCACAGCAGCAGGCTCTGGAGACAGCTGGCCACATCTCATCCACAGTCAGAGCAGAGAGGTGTGCACAGCACGCTGCTGCTCGTGCCTGGCTTCCCTCCTGCAGTTCAGAACCCCAGCCTGGGGACCGCTGCCTCCCGCAGGGCTGGGTCTTCCCACATCAGGTGACCTAAGCATTTCCCACAGGCATATCATTAGGCCAACCCACTGTACAGAACCCCTCATTAGGAACCTCTTCCCCGGTGACTCTAGGTTGTGTCAAGATGACAATTAAAGCTGGAAATGATATCTATTTTTAGCAAACTGGGCTGAACTGGTAACACAGAAGCAGCGTGGATGTCGGAGTGGCGCGGCAGGGACAGAGGAGCCACGGCAGGGCAAACCACATGTGCTGTGCAGAGCCAGCCTGCTTGACAGCTAAGAGATGCCACTGAGGAGTCAGCAGACTGAGCCGCAAAAGCGGCAGAACGGCTTGCTGCATGGCAGTGCTCCAGGGAGCTGTCAAGTCCTCAGGGACAGGGGTTCTCAGACACTGCAGACCCAGGAGCTGTCACACTTCTGTCAAGAGCTGAGGAATCCCAGTGCTTAGGCCTGTCTGGAAGCAGCTGCCAGAGGCTGAGGAGCCCTGGACTTCCTGACCTACAGGAAGGCCAACCACTAGAGGGCACCACCTGCTGACGCTGCCTTCTGCAGTGTCCCTGCTCCTTGCCGTCCAAGGCTGAGGAGGACTGGAGCTGCCAGAGGCCAGACCTAACAGGCTTTTCCTGAACACTGTTGTGTCTTACATCTTCTCTTTGATCAGCTGGGGAGACATGCCACCTGTTGATGCCAGGGGGAACCAAGGGGAGCAGACTCACATGCCAATCTTTTAGGGCCCAGTGGTCCCCAAAGGGGACAGTTGCCCCCGTTAGAATCCTCCGTTCCCGCTGTCCTCTGGGGCACTGGGCGCTGAGGAGCCATCGTGTTACCTTCTGTGCGTCACACCGTGTGCCCAGCAGTGCTGAGTCCCCCCACATCTGACTGGAGGGGCTTGCAGAGCCATGTTTCTGACACCGTAGGTTGAGGGCCTGGCATTGTAATGGGCGACTAGTTTAAATAACCCAGACCAGTTTTAATCAAGAGGTATAAAGCCCTCAGACCGTGAGAAAAAGATGCTCCAGCGGTAGACATTCCAGGCATGAGGAAGCTTCTTGGAAAGAGGCATGTCTGGGAGTCTCTGAGATATGCTCCCTGGTGATGGGCATTCCTGCCTGTGAGGGGCCTGGCCTGGCTGTGAGAAAGTCTTTGAAGAGGGAGTCTCTGTTTGCAGATACACTCGGGTGAGGGGCCTGGCCGGCTCTCCACAGTTCAGACATACCAGTCTCTGTGGCCAGCTGGACTTCCCATCCAGCATCATCCTAGAGTCCCTCGATTGTGGTTGTGACTGTTCTTCACCTGCCTGAAGGTCATCCGAGAGGGCCCTCTGGATCCCCAGCCTCAGCCTCTGGCGTATGGGACGTGTCTGACTGGGGACTTGCCCCATCTGTGTCTAGTGTGCAACTTCTACCTCTGTTCCTCCTAACAGCTGTTCCACCGACAGGAACTATGTGTAGACCTGGTGATGAACACATAATACTGATGGAAGGGAAGGAGACCAAGGAGTTGCCAGGCAAACTCTCCTCCAGGGAGGACAAGCCCTGTGAGAATAACGCTTTCAAACCTCAGCTGTTTGGAGGCGAAGATGAGCGACTGGAAAACACAGAAACTTTGAGTGTTCTTCCCTTCCAAGAAGTCGCTGCAGCGGTGGCTCCTGGGCCTTAACGTTTTGCCCGAGGGGTTTTCTATTCTGCACTGAGCAGGGCTGCAAAGGACTGAGCGAGAGAGCCAGGACTCAGAGGACATTCAGGGACAAGATCCTTGTGAAGGAGAGAGAGGAGGAAACTCCCCAGGGGAGAGAACACAGAAATTGAGCGCTAAATCCGCATTTAATCTGTGCAGAACTTTGTAGCTCACCCTCAAACTCACCTGTATGGGTCCCTAGAAACATCCAAACCACCAGAGTAACCATGAGGCTGGGAAAACAAGTAGAGAGTTCGATTTCATCCACTGAAAGGGAGATGAGTTAGGAACGGGAACTAGATGGGAGAACTGCTTCACAGGGACAATCACCAGTTGTGTGGTGAGGTCAGAATCTGGGGTCTCTGCAATTGTGACATTCACAGCGACCGAGATATAATAAAAATAAAGGCATGTGAGAAGCAGGAAATGCGATGAATATTCAGAAAAGTCAGGTTAGAGAAGCCAAGGAGTGCACGCAGGCACTTGAACCGGCAGTGATCTTAAAGCAAACGGCCCGTGTGTCAGGACTGTCACGGTGTGCTCACCGTGAATGGAGTGGGATCAGCATAGAACAGGAGAGATAGAGAACGCCTTTTAAAGACTGCGTATTTTATTTTATGTGTATGAGTGTATTGCGTGTATGCATGTAAGTGTACCTGTGTCATGCAATGCCCCTGGAGGTCAGAAGAGGGCATTGGATCCCCTGGAACAAGAGTCACAGACAGTAAGTAGTTAGCTACCATATGGGTGCTGGGACTCAAACCCTGGTCCTATACAAGAGCGGCCAGTGTTCTTAACCACCGAACCATCTCTCTAGCCCCAAGGAAGAATGCCTTTAAGTGCCAGGGATTATCCTTAAACTTAACAGAAATGTCCTTAAACTCTACAGAGGCTGACGGCAACGAGAAAGTGGGCTTGAGACAGAACAATGGAACCCAGAGGGAAACAGGATTAAATATCTACAGACGCTTCTGTTTTTAAGTTCTGAAGTTTAAGCTTGGATCTTTACGTTTCAGTTTCTTCATTGAGACTTTTTTTCTTTTTAGTTAGTTTATAGTGGTTGTAAGATTGTTTCTGTGATGACTGCCTTATTTTTTTATTTTACTTATTTTTCTTTCTTTCGCCGATTGCTTTAAATACGTGAGATAACTTAGACCTTCTGTTATTTCACAGTTAGTGTCTGTTGATGGCTCTTTTTCCCTTCAGTTTGGAATATTCTTGTCAAAAAAGAGTAAAATGAACCAAGAACATATTCCAAAAATCCAACATGTAGTAGAAAAGCTGGTTTAATCCAGTTGTCCAAGGTCAGTTTTCACCCAAATTTTAATGAAATAAATCCTGGTTTATTTATTCATTTATTTTGCATTAACAAAGTTTTACTTGAACTTTTGTGAGTTTCACACACTATATTTTGATTATATTTAGACCTATTCCCCTATCTACACTCTTTTTACACACGCCATTGGTTTTCGTGTGTGCGTGTGTGTGTGTGTGCGTGTGTGTGTGTGTACATTAAGACCTATTGAGCCAAGTTAGTGTATCCAAATGTCCTTCATATGTGTCAGTCCATTGAAGCCTGGTTACCCCACCTTGTGTCACGCCCTTTAAGGAAACTAACTCTCCTTCCCCAGTAGTGATCTGTTGCCAATGGTTCCTCAGCTCACTGGGGCTTCTTCCCGACTTCCCCACCTTTATGCTGGGATTTTGTCTGGCTTGAGCTGGACTGGACCTTATGCACTCTTATCGTTACTCACAGTCTTAACAGAATGAAAGGGAAAGAATACGGTGTACTCACTGGATAGAAAAAGGGCACCTCTCACAAGCGAGTGCCTGCTCATGCCAGAAGGAAGCGAGGAAGAGGGAGGAGCTTCTGCATCTGCTGAGGGGTTTTAATAATTAGTTAGTGTGGGTGTATACACAGTGTATGACAGGGTATGTGTGTGGAGGTCAGAGGGCAGCTTGCAGGAGTCAGCTCTCTCCTTCTACCCTGTGAGTTCCACCCTGTGAGTTCCAGGGTAGTAAAGGAGACTCCCAAAATAACACAGGCTATTGCCACAGCCCTTGATTATCTCCCAGAACTTGAAGGTAAGATGTTGGGAGCCTGAGACTCAGCCATTTCTCAAAACTGCTGACAGACCTGAGTTGGTGACTTTCCATTCTGCCCACCATCCTCCCGCGGGCACAGGACAGAGCCCACGGCCCTGGGCCCATGGCCTTGGCCCGCGGCCTTGTTCTCCTTTCAGATTCCTCCCTTAGGGTACATCTGGGATCTGGGCCTCTGGCTGATATGATTGCTCACTCTTTGCTCCTTTGTTTTCATTCTCTATTTAACCCCATGCTTGAGCTGCAATAAACGAGACTTGATCAGAACCCTGTCTTGTCTCCATTTCTCTTGTCTCTTGCCCCATCCAAATCCCCACTCCCCACTCCAGGTACCCTGCGTTGCTGACCCCGCAGGCCGGGGCAGTAAGACCCTATGGATGAAGATAGGACGTACTTCAAACAGAACTTGGAGCAGTGGAAGAGGAACTGACCTGGAAGCCTCCTTCCTGAAGATTAGCTCTCGTAGTTCGTAGTTCTGGAGGACCCTATGCAAACTGCTAAGGGAGAACATCAATCACTGGTCCAACTCCATATTTAAAGCCTAATAGCCACAGTGATGACTGGCAAAGCAAACTATATTGATGCAGTAGTGGCACTTTTATCTTAGGAGTAATCAACAGCTATCTAATTGGTCTTAAAGTCCTCTCAGTGGGAGGGAACTCGCGTGTGGCACAGTAAACACAGCCAAATACACATGGCTGAAGAGGCCATAGATCCTAGAGAAAAACCCTACCTCTGTCAGTGGTATCCCCAGACAAATGTAATTTCTTACTCTACATTAAATATGGATCCTTATATTTACAGACAAGTATACTATTCACTGCTCATCAAGAAGCTTCCTTTTGCAACAGAGACTATTACAGAGCTCCAGAACTGGTCACACACAGAGAATGAGAGATGCCCAGTCCTAAGTGACTCGTCTATAATGACCTCTACACCAAAGGGCCATGGAACATAGTGTGACAGGGGGTAGAGAGAAGACTGAGGCCTCTCTCAACTCTCACCACTGAAGCTTCCTCATGCAACAGAGAGTGATGCACACAGACGTGTAGAGGATAAGAGACCGCAGGGTCCCTGTGTCCCTGGATAGGACTCCTATGTTAAACCTCACAGAGCTCAGAGACCATTGCAGAACAGGGGGCGGAAAGATTTTAAGAGCCAGAGTTGGTGCATGATTGTAATGAAACAGAGTCTTCCCAACCTCTGGGAACTTCTCATATGAACTTACAGCAATGGTGTCAGCATGCACAAGACTCTCCATGCAAACTCAATCAGACAAAAATCCAGCATAGAACTGGGGAAATGGGCAGCAGGCCCCAACCTTAGCTGAAGAGCTATTGGCAGCTGATCACTGCTGGGTGAGATAGAGGAGATCTTCTTTAAGGGAGAGATTCTAGGTAGGCTGACTAGACTCCAGTGATGAACTTGCACTGAAGGATATCTGGGAAAACAAATGGCTCAATAGGCCCTAGTCTGTGTGACAGAATGCATGAAATCCAGTGAGGCGCCTATGGGGGGTGCAGATGGGGGAGGGGTATAAAGATAATTAAGACATTTTATACGAAATCCACAGAAATTCAATAAAATTGAAAAAACTAATTAAAAAAGTAGACATAGATGAGCATCTTTATAGACTCTCCCCTACTGAGAGCAGGCCCCAACCTTAGCTGAAGAGCTATTGGCAGCTGATCACTGCTGGGTGAGATAGAGGAGATCTTCTTTAAGGGAGAGATTCTAGGTAGGCTGACTAGACTCCAGTGATGAACTTGCACTGAAGGATATCTGGGAAAACAAATGGCTCAATAGGCCCTAGTCTGTGTGACAGAATGCATGAAATCCAGTGAGGCGCCTATGGGGGGTGCAGATGGGGGAGGGGTATAAAGATAATTAAGACATTTTATACGAAATCCACAGAAATTCAATAAAATTGAAAAAACTAATTAAAAAAGTAGACATAGATGAGCATCTTTATAGACTCTCCCCTACTGAGAAAATTGGACAAGAACTAAAAAAAACTAAATTAAAAAGACTCAAAATTCATAAAACAAAAAAATAACTACAAAATTCTAATATCTGCTCACCTATGAGTCAGCAGAGGCTGCTCCCAGAGACTGACCTCAAAGAAGTAGAATTTCTTTCTGAAAAAGATTTTGCATAAGCATTTCTAGAAGCCTTATTAGTAAAGGTTCCCAGATCGAGACTCTCCAAAGGTTCATAACAACAATGGCAGATTAAACATTTGTGTGTGGTCAGACATCAGAGCAAAGGCAGTGAATGCGGATGAGTGACTCAGACAGGAGAACCCAGGAGAGGCCTGCGGACACCATGCTCAGCAAAGGAAGTCAGGGCAGAGCAGGCTTCTGAACGCTGCACGGGCCGCCTTGAGCGGCTGAGCCTGATCCACCACCACGGCAAAATGGTGGCTTTGGTGAGGGCGGCTCAATGATAAATTCATGCAGAGATGTTTTGACGTTGTAGGAGTGCTCGATATTGTTACAGGTTACATGGGTGCTCGCATCTGTCAGGCACCATCAGACTGCACGCTCAAGGTCTGTGCATCATCTGTATGTATCGTGACTAAAAGACAACTCTGTACACGTTGAGCTGGGGGATAGACTTTCTTTAGTTGCTTTTATGGGTGGGCCTCTGTGAGAGCATTTTCTGTATCTCCTTGGCCTCAGTCCTTGGGAACTGTCCTCAGTACCCCTGATTGTGGTAGGAGGGGGTTCCGGATACGAGAAGGAGTTCCGGATACGAGAAGGAGTTCCCGATATGAGAAGGACAGGTAAGACTATCCTGTGCTTTTGTGTTGGAGGCACAGATGTCTGAACGCAGGGTCTTACACACGGACAATAGACACAGTGCACAGGTATTTATCTATGTGTTCACGCTGGTCTCTCACCTCACCTGTCTGTGGAAGCATCAGGAGCAGTGAGCACCTGGTTCCAGCTCTCAGCTTTCCACAGTCTGTCTCCAACCAGTGGCACCTGGACTCGCAGAGAACACAGCAGCTGTTGACGAGGGCAGAGGAAGTGGGCACCTTGCTATGAAGCAAGGTGGATTGTGCTGGATATTCAGCCGTCAACCTGACATACCTGGGCAGAGGGAGCCTCAACGGGGAATTTCCTCTACTGGACTGGCCCATGGCCATGTCTGTGAGGCATTTTCTTGATTGTTGAGTGACGTGCGAGGGCTCAGCCCACAGTGGGTGGGGCCAGCCTTGAGCAGGTGGTTCTGGGCTGTGTAAGAAATGAGGCTGAGCACAGGTCAGAGTAGTACTCCAGTAAGCAGCGCTCCTCTGTGGTCTGTGCTCGTTCCTGCCTCCAGGTTCCTGCTCCGAGTTCCTGCCTTGGTGTCCCTCGATGACAGACCGTGAGCTGTAAGTCGACAAACCCTTTACTCTCTAACTTGCTTTCGGTCAGTACTTTAGCACAGCAATAGAAAAGCTGACTAGAGCACTTGGCCAGAGTATAAGAAATTTCTCAGAGAATTAGAACGACAGCTAACAGTGCAGCCCTTTGTAACCAATCATCACAAAACTTAGTTACCTCAGACTGGGGTTGGGGGTTGTTTATTATGCTATAGTTCTGTGGGTCGTGGCCAGACTGGGTAGTGTTCATCCGGGTCTTTGATAAGATAGTGGTCAGTTCCAACTGGGGTTTAGACATGGTCTATTATGAAATAATACAACTTGAGTATCCCTTGTCCCAAATACTTGGGATCAGATATGTTGGTCTTCAGCTTTTTGTCTTTTTGAGAAAGGGTCTCCCTGTAGCCCCAGCTGCCCTGGAACTCACTTTGTAGACCAGGCTGGCCATGAATTCACAGAGATCCGCCTGCCTGCCTCTGCTTCCGGAGTGCTAGTATTAAAGGTATGTACCACCGCGCCTGGCCTCAGTTTTTTTAAAAAAATATTTGCATTTAAATAAGGAGACGTCTTAGAGATGCCGCTTAAGTCTAGAATGAAAGTTCGTTCATGTTTGTGTTCGCCTGTTCATGGGCTGAAGGCATTCGGTTCATTTTTCATGTGATTCCTTTGGACTGTGACCTGTGACAAGAAGTCAGTGCGGACTGTCTGCTTGTGGCATCATGGCTATGTCAAAGTGGTTCAGATTTTGGAGAATTTTAGATTTTGGATTCTGAAATTAGGGATTCTTAATACCTGGAATATCTTGTAATTTGGCTTCTGTGGAAACCAAGAAATGGTCTTACAATGACTCACAACCACAGGCCACATTTCCTCACCCGAGTGGCCCAGGAAGTGAAAGCTGTTGTGGGGCAAACCACTCAAAGACACGGCAGTGGGCTCAGACTCGTGTTAGGGCCCCAGCGCAGGGATGCACCTCATCTTGCTCCTGCGCGTGCAGGTCTTTGGCGGAGCTCTTCAGCTGGTTAAACAAATATTTGCTGAATAAAACTTGTATAACTGTGTGTCTGCGGACTCCCCTGCCACCCCTACAATTCTGTATGTGTTGGATTGCAGAAGGCAGCAGGAGGTGGGGCTGGGACTAGGCGGCAGGCTCAGGTACTTTCCAGTGAGTGCCAGAATCTCAGACCCTGTCATTTGACAGCTAAGTGTAAAGGAGGAATCATCAAGCTTTCTCAGCTTCACACGTGGAAAGTGCCGGCAACAGGAGACGCTGGTGGAGGAGACAATGACAGAAGCGTCCTGAAAGCTCTTAGATGGGGTCCCAGGAGGATGCGGGCAGCTTTCAGATGACTGACCTGGTTGGTAGGCTACCCATCTGTCTGTATCTCTCTACTATACATTGCAGTCTGAAGACTATCACGGCACAGTACTATGTCGCGAATCCAAGACTTGGTGTCTGGAAGTCACATCCTAATTCCACTCCCTGGTTATTGACCAGGGAGGTCCCATAGACCCTCAGACAGTACTGGTTATTGCCACTGCTCTTGATTACCTGCCAGGACTTGACTTGAGGATAATACCGTACTGCTGAAGACACTACATACATGAGTCATACAACAAACAAGGAGAGATCAAGCTGGTGCTGACCTTGAAGCTGCATCCCTACTGGCCGGCTTTCACAGTGCTGTTAGGTGCTATGCATGCTACTGGAAAAGAAAAGTAATCACCAGCCTTGCCCAGCTGTGAACCCTGTGAGCCACAATAATGACTGGCCTGGCAAGATATGCCCACTGGTGCAATAGTGGCATGAATGTTATATGAGGACCAACCATTGGATTTAAGGCCCATGGCCTAAGGCCTTCACAAGATGGAGCCCATACCTTGCACTGTTATCAGGGCCAAGAACCTGTGTCTAGACAGGTCACAGGCCATAAAGGAGAACCAATTACTATTATTCTGCTAAATAGACACAGTATCAAACCAACTCCTAATGACTTACTGTTCTACCCATGGTTAGAGCATCTCTCAGCTCTCAGCATAGAGGTTTCTTCCTACAGCAAAAGGCAATTAACACAGAGACCCACAATGGTCAGTGTGCAGAATATAAGAGACTCCAGAGTGTGTAGCCCTGAATGCGACACCCATAGCACACCCTCTCCTCCCAAAGGGAAGGGATCATTGCAGGAGATGAAGCAGAGCATTGCAAGAGTCAGAGCTGGCTGGTGAATGCTAGGGAGCTGTTTTATGAACACAACAGGGCAGTTACACGTATGAACCTATAGTGCTTGTGATAACATACACAAGACCCAAGCCAGACAAAACCCCAGAGTGGGTTGGGGAGGTGGGCAAGAAGTCCCAAGGCCTAGCTGAGGATCTGTTGGCAATTGATAGCTGCTGGGAGAGGGAGAGTCAGTTTTCTTTAAGGATGTGATGCCTGGTAGGTTGACCAGACTCTAATGGCTGAACACACACCCAAGAGCATTTGGGAAACACAAATTAGACTCGATATGCCTTTATAAAAGGAAAAATAATAGTAGAGAACATGATGTTCAATCACATCCCCGAACAATAACTAAGGTGATAAGTGCACATGTGTAAGTCAGTCTCACAACAGGGGCCCATAGAGCTGGCAAGGGACTAATTGGAAATGAACAGGGTCTGTAAGGCGGAAAGACCTGCACAGCACACTGTCTCCTTGATAAAGCCCCTCCCCCAGGACCACACTAGCAGTTCTGAGCCCACACCTGCATTCAGGAATCTCACAAATAGACAATGGACAAGAGATGACCGAAGCTGGATTTTCACCGCTAAGCAGGGTACACAGGGGAACAGGGGAGGCCAGAATGTTCTCTGTTGTGATGTTGAATTTGGAGACATCGGCATGAAGTTGTGTTAAGTTAGAACACGTGAGTTCATGGAAATGTTGGGCTGTGTGGGGCCAGTGCAGACGCACATATTCCTTTTCCTGTCAGTCAGAAAGGTCCAGAAGCAATGGCCATTTAACAGTGAGCAGACCTCACCCTGGTCTATGTTCACACTGCCATCCTCCAACCAAGGGCCTGGGGCTTCTGGTTGACTGGAAAGCTGGAGCATAAAACAGACCTAGCCAACACTCCAGACAGCCCAGGTGACCCAGGAAGCAGGGAAGGGTTCCCATAGCCAGCTGGGCCGTTTAGATGAACTTTGTAGATCAAGGACTGTGAAGGAGAAGACATGCCCGCAGTTCCTCAGCAGTAGAACCAGCTGACTGGATGAACAGATAAAAGAACAGGACACAAGACCCTGGCCTCCAGGAAACAGGGAAAAGAGGACCAAAGTACAACAAGCAAAGGGGAAGGAAGGAAACCAAGACCCGGAGGAGAAGAGGGGCAGAGAACAGAGGAACAAAGACGTGCTCATCAACAGGGGTTTTGTTTTGAGAAGATAAATAGCATTGACAAGCTGTTGTAGGCTTATCGAGAACAACGATCAGAGAAACAACACACCCATGGCCTGGCATGAGAAAGGCATGCCGTGCTACGTTCTGCAGATCTTGCCACAAACCCGGCACTACAACAAGACAAACCACCTCCTATAGACGTGTTGACAATATAAAGTAGGAAAAATAATTGAAAGCCACAGATTATCAAACCTCACTCAAGCAGAGAGAACTTGAATACCTGTGTCTACTAAGGTAATTGAGTCTGTGGTAAAAACTGCCTCAGAAACTCACCATGACCCAGGCAGCTTCACATTCAGAGTCTATCAAACAGGGCAGAAAAACGATAGCCATGGCGAGGTGAGGTCCATTACCCCAAACTGGATGCTTTTGAACGTGTTCTGTGAGGTTAGCACCCTCTCGACACCAAGCACTGATAGGCACCGTAAGCAAAGAAAGCCGGGGTACTGTTCTGGATAGCCTCAGTTGTCATCCAAGAGGGAACCTCAAATAAGGAACTTTTCTATCAGACTGGCCAATGTGCATGTCGGCGAGGCGTCTTCTTGAGTGTTGAGTGATGTGGGAGTGCCCAGGCCACTGTGTGTGGTGCCACCGCTGGGCAGGTGGTTCTGGGTTGTTTATAAGAAAGCAGGCTGAGTGCAGACCAGAGGAGCGAGCCAGGAAACAGCTTTCCTCTAGGCTTCAGTTGCTGCCTCAAGGTTCCTGCCCTGACCTCTCCCTGGCTCCTCTCCATGATGAGCTGTAAGCTTTAAGGTGAATTAACCTTTTTTCTCCCCAAGTTTGTTTTGGTCAGAGTGTTTTTATCACAGGGATTCAAAGCTAGCTAATAACCCATACAGATAAAAACCTCAAGAAAGTGGACGTAGAACTCCCACACTTAGATCTAGCAAACAGAATCCAGCAATGCATAAAAAGATGGCATATCCCACAATGCAACGCTTATTTTAGTAAAAAAGTTGGCTTAATATAAGACATTAATAAACAGAACTTATCAAATTGACATATTAAAAACAAAAAACATGATCATCTCAATTTATGGCAACTTTCTTAAAAAATAAAACTAAACTGATTTTTGCTTAAAAAAAAACCCAAACCTCTCAGCAAAGTAGGAACAGAAAAACCCTCACTCAAATTGACATAGAGAGTATTTTTAAAAAGAAAAATGTAACAAAAATTAAAAATCTGATAAGATGTCAGCATAGTTAAGGTGAAACGTCCTCTCCTTGGCAACAAGGAGGAGGTTTTCCTTGCTTCTTGCTACTTCTATCCAGCACTGTACTGGACAATCTAAGCAATATTACAGTGGAAATAAGGCAGTACGTTTATCTATCGGTTGATGAGTTATCTGTGCCAGAAATAATATGAAATATTCAAGGGAGCCACAAACACTCACTCATGGGCGGAACGATTACAGAACACAATGTCAAGTGTTAGGCTGTTCGCTAGTGGACTTGGGCACAAAGAGGAGGGGGCTGGGTCCCCCCATCCACTTAGAAGTTAGGTTTGGCCTGACTTGGGAAGCAAGGAATCAGACAATAGGTAACTAGGGAAACAGCAGCTGTATGTCCTGATGGTTGAAATGCCCTTTGTGGCCACACGTCCTTTAAGCTGTGGCTGGTTCTTCCTACCTGTCTGAAGCTGAGGTGCCTGGTCTCCTTCCCAATGACCACACCTGCCCACCAATGAATACTCTGATGAGGAAGGGGACAGGGAAGGGAAAACTGTAGGGATGTCTTGGGCTTTGGCTTGGGGCATCTCCAGTGAAGTAGGATGAGATGGATGTGGCTCCTTTAAGGGGAGGAGCTCAGTAATGACATCATAAAAGAAAGGGGAACATAAGAGACATCTTAAATCTACGATATAGAACCCAATGGGCTTCTAGACACCCCTCCCCGCCTCAGTTCATCCCCATCTGGCCTCTCTCTGGAGGGTACACTCCACTTTCCTTTGCTTTGATAAATACACTTCTGCTTAAGGTGAGTCTCTAGTTGAATCCTTTCATTTGAGAATACAAGGACTGAGAAGAAATGGTCAAATAGCGACATAAAAACTTATCATATTTCTGTATTCTTGCAGTTGACTATTGGAAATTAACAAAAATGGCCATCACAGGTCCACCTGTGCCTCTTTCCCAGGTTGACACATCCAGTGCTATCCCAGTGGCTAGCAAGGCTTTCTCTCTATAGAAATTGTTATTGTAAAAGTGTTCTGAAGTTGCAAAGGGTTTCTAATTACAGAAACAACTTTGAAAGTGAAGACTGAGGTCAGAACACTAGCTCAGCTACTGCAATGAAGACAGTGTGGTATTGGCTCCAGGCTGGACACCTAGAGATATACACAGACACTGGAGCATGGACACGGCGTGCCCGAACTGTTGATTTTGAATGTGACTCTGGAGAAAAGAGAGCTCTTTAAAGAAGGCCAGATGCAACAAAACAACTGGATATCAACATGCAAACGTGAGCTCTGTCCATATAGCTCATAGAAATGAATTAGAGACTCAAATGTAAGGCCTAAAACCATAAAATATTTATAGGGACTCTAGAGAAAAATCCTGTGACCTTGAGTTGGGCAGATTTCCTACCATGGCATTGAAGACAGTCTGTAGAAATGAAAGCTGATGAGTTTGACTTCATAAAATGAAACCATCTGCTGCTTTAAGGGCACTGCCAGGACAATGCAAAGATAAGCCATTGCTGGTGGTTGCTAACCTTACAGTGACAAAGCATTTGTATAGAGATAGCTCATACAGCTCAACAAAACCTGCCTTAAAACGGACAAAGATCTGAGCAGACACTGTCATGGAAGATGAACAAAGGCCAGCCAAGCAGGATGAGGTGATGGACTTCTTCAGGTACAGGGATGCGGGTTAAATTCACGACCTGGTGCAGCCACGAGCTTTTATGTGACTGAGGTTGTGGCACCAGCTAACAGGTGCTGAGGAGGATGAGGGAGGACTGGAAACCTTTTCCTGCGCTGGAGTAAATAGAGAGAGCCAGACCTAGCTTAAAGCTGTTTTCACAGTGTGCAAATAATATTTTAAAATATTAGACACACATCTACTGTCTGATTCAGCCCTTCTAGCCCCTTTGGACTTACCCAGAACAAACGAGAACATATGCACTTACAAATAGTTGAACACAAATGCCCACAAGCAGTATAGTTTCTATTTCTAATACAGGAAACATCCCATCCATCTCTGAATCAATGGGCAATTACAAACGCATCCAAAAAAACTGGAAGAATATTTAGTGATATGAAGGAAAACAGAACTGCTGAGACCCATCCACGTGCCCGAATCTCAAAACAACTGTGCGGAGTGAGAAAAGCCAGGCACGATGCCGAATCATGACTCTGATTTATAAGGTATGGGCATGTCTGCGCGTGTTGGTGCACACCTTTAATCCCAGCACTTAGGAGGCAGAGGCAGGTGGAGCTCTGTGATGAAGCCTAGCCTGGTCTACATAGCGAGTTACAGGCCAGCTGGGGCTACAGGGAGACCCTGTCTTAAAAAAAAAAGCAGAGATGAACTTCAGGTAGAGGCAGTCAGTGACCATAAGGCCTGCCAGGACTGCAGGCTGGGTGGGGGGGCAGCACGGCAGTTTTCAGGCGGCCAGAACTGCACAACGGACAAGCGCTCAGGCACACAATGCCACAGGGGACAAGGGGGCAACAGGGCTTCATTCTCACAGATCTCAGCTCTCTCTGACAGCCGGTTAAGGGCAGTATTAAATCATTTTTAGTTTATAATTGCATTAGTTACTTTCTGTGTTTCTGGGAAAAATACTGGACTAAAGCAGGTGAAGGAAGGAAGGAAGGGTGCGTTTCGACTCAGCGTGTACTGTTCATCATTTTGAGGAAGGTACAGCCTGGGGTGGGAGGCAGCTGGTCACACGGCATCCGCAGTCAGGAAGAGAGCGAGATGAAAGCAGCTCTATGCTTTCTTCTGCCTCTTTGGTCAATACAGGCCTTCAGTCCGTGGACTGGTGGCCCCATATTTAGGATGGGCCTTCCTACCTCAACTCAATCTAGAAACACGCCCACAGGTAAACCCAGAGGCTCGTTTTATGGTGCCTCTCGATCCTGTGAAGTTGGCCATTGAGATTACCCGTCGCAGACACCTGTACTCATCCAAGTGTTGGACACAGCAGCGCCGGGCTGAGGGGGGCAGCGCCGGGCTGAGGGGGGCTACGGGAAGCTTCTCATAGGACACGGAAAGTGAAACTGCATGGCGGACGCTGTGAAGATATCAGCAGTACATTCTGTGAGCTGTAGAGCAGCACTCGCAGCGCAGTGGTCTCACCGGCAAACTAAAGAATTGTGACAGAAAGTACAGAGACCCACTTCCTCTAGTGCCTAGGGCAGCTTGACTCCGGACAGATTTCCCAGCACCGTTTTATTGACTCGTGACTCCCACACATAAGCTTGGTAGAGATTACTGAACTGAATGTACCAGGAAAAGGCATCAATTTGTTTTAGAAAGAATTTCAGACAACTAGTGGAGTCCAGAGGGGCCACGATCTTTAACACAGTGAATGAATGTACCCCTTTCCTGATAAGTGGGTCTCGCAGCATGTACTCCCATGTTTTGGGGGTATACAGGTGGAATGCATTTCTCTGGTGTGCTTGAGACTCTGGAGTCTTGGGGCTCATCAGCTGGGGCAGAGAAAACAGTCAAGCCCTAAGGCTTGGGTTGGGCTCCCTGAGCCTGAGGTGAAAATTAGTCCCGGTAGCTTCTGTCTGAAATGTGAACTTGTTCCTCAGCTGGAGACTTCATCTGTCTGACATACTTCATCGTCAATATCAGCTGTCTGCGTGGGACCCTGTGAGGAGGCAGGTGGGTCTGGCCCCACCAAGGTGCCTCTCTCAGGATGTGCTCACAGTAGGTCCGGAGCCTGCACAGGGGTGTGTTAATGCCACACTGACCCCTGCGAGGCCAGGATGTCTGTCTCTCTGGAATAAGGCTGACTGTCTCTTCCAAAGCCATTGTGGAAAGTGGTCTGGGCTGCCATGAGGCAGGCTCTGGGCTGCACACAGCCATGGCTGCTGACTGGGGCTCTGGGTTGACATCTCTATTCTTTTGTCTGACAAATCTGTGCACTGGCCTATAAGAAAATCAATACTGTTTTCCCTGGTCCTCTGCACAGGTGCGGTGATGGATTATTGCAGCACCCCCCCCAGCCCACCTCCAATTTTGTTATCACTGTGCTCTCTGCTTTAGGGCTGAGCATTGATACCATCTTGTGGCTGACACCACAGAGCTCCTGTGACCTTATCCCCTGGCGATCATGTCCCTAGTGACTGAGTGCCGGCACGGCCATAAAGCAAGCCCCGTATCTCCTGGGATCTCAGGGCCGATTTATGAGACTTGTGTTGCTGATGACGCCCTGGAGCCTGGCAGGGGTGATCCTTGCAGTTTTACTGCCAAACCGACCCTGTGTGCTGTTCTATTACCAGTGTTGAAGATACACCTCTATTGTAGCAAATCACCTCCAGAGCACGACTCCTCTGCGGGGGCAGTGTGGGTGGTGGGGTCTGGAGACTGCAAGGCCGCAGCCATCAGTCAGACTCAGGCTGGCTTATCTGACAGAATATCATCCCATCTGAAGAAGAATTAGGGCTTCTCTGTGCTGGGTGATCTGTGCCTGTCTTCTGTTTTGCAGCCCTCGAGGGTGGGATGTGATCAGGGCTGTGGAAATCTATGCAATGTTCTCACTGTGGAGGTGGAGGGACCCTGGTAGTTTGAGCAGTGAGGGGCGCTGGCCCCCAGGGGATGTTCTCTCCCTGTCTGAAATGCAGAATCCATTGTCATCTCCCAGAGGACCTAAGATGGCAGCTTCTATGGGGACTGTCAGGACACAATGCACGGGGTCCCTCGTCATTCCTGAGCAGGCCTGAGGGCCCGGCGAGGCTGTGGCCATCTCCACCTCCCTGGCTCTCTCTCTCTCTCTCTCTCTCCCCCTTTCTCGCTCTTTCTGCTCCCTTTTCTGTCTGTGACTCTGTCTTTGTCCCTTTGTCTCTGTCTATCTTTCTGTCTTTCTGTCTCTCTTATTGCCCCATGTCTCTATCTGACTGTTCCTCTGTCGTCCTGACTCTCTTCTGAGTCTGAGTTTCTTGTCCCTCCTCTCTTGAAGGATAATCTGGCTTGTCTTTGAGGTTCAGCTGATGAACGCCACATCTCACAGGCTGTTCACTGGGAGAGGGTTGATCTTTGCTGTGGAGGTGCCGGTGACCCAGGTCTCAACTCTATTGAATTTACACATGGAAAAGGGATATAAAGTTCACGTTTTATTCATACACATTTTTGTTTTTATTTTCCTTCAGTTTTCGGTACCGGAGTAGAGCCCAGGGCCTTGAGAATGCTAGGCCAGTGCTCCACCACTGGCCTGTGGTTTCAGACCTCCTGCATTTTACTTTGAGACAGTCTTACTTTGTAGCTCAGACTGTCACAAAACTCACGACCTTCCTGCCTTACCCTCCCAAGTGCCGAGGTTGCAGCTCTGAGCCATGAGGCCTAGCAGTTTCCCTTTATGTCAGGCTAAGCTTGAAGTAAAATAAATCCAGGTAAATCATTGGTTCATTACAGTAATTTAAAAATCATTTCTTCATATGTGTAATTGTTGGACAGGACATATGATTTTATTTTGGTTATACTTTTAATTTACTGTAAATATGCCCTGGTTCATCCTTTACAGGAGAGAATGGCAAAGTCTCCCATGCACAAGGATTTGTAGGATCAATGTTGTAAAAATTATCATCCTACAAAATCTACATATTCAATGCAATATCCATCAAAATTCCAATATGTATGTATGTATGTTAATCACTCAAGAAATTTCTGGCATGGGCCCATGAGGTTGCTCAGTGGATAAAGGCACTTACAACTCTACCTTGGTGAACCAGGTTGGAACCTCAGAACCACCCCAGAACCCACATAAAGGTGGAAGGAGAGAATCAACTCCCCAAAGTTGTTCTCAACCTTCCATACATGATCATACATGTATCCTTGTATGTGCACTCACAAACACATCATGTACATGCACACAAAGCCGCACACAATATTTTAAAAGCCAAAATATAATAATCATAATAATAATTTAAAAAGAAGTGGCTACATAATTTATTCCATCCCTCTTAAAGGCTGAAGGCCAGAGATGAGTCATTATTCTAAACCCGCAGTCAACTTGGATTCTAGGATGAGCATAACCTCACAGGGCAGATCATCCTCAGATAAGGGCAATTATCCATGAGGGAGAGGCTGAGTCTTGGAGCCAAACCATCTCCTAGGAATTAGCAGGGTCATGTGATTTTAAAATTTAGATTCATCATGACCTTAAGTTCTTGGTTAGCCTTCTTGAGAACTTCAGTGGATTTTGGAGAAACATATTTTAAGTGGTAGAGGGATGAGGCACCCCCAAAATTTTAAATTTTAATAAAAGTTAGTGTCTAGTGGCCATTGAGGGAAGGTTCTTGGCAGTTTCTTACAAAGTTAAACAGAGAACCACTTTTATGACACAGGATTCTTCTCACTGTGTGTGTGTGTGTGTGTGTGTGTGTGTGTGTGTGTGTGTGTGTGTGTGTGTGTGTGTGTGTGTGTGTGTGTGTGTGCAGAGGCTGTTGCTGGAGAGGTGATGTTTTAGCGGGGGACAAGCTGGGGGCGGAGGTCAGGTGACACCCCCTCCCCAGAGCTATGCCTGCACCTTCTACAGTCCCTTTCCTTTGCTGAAGAAGCAGCCTTGGGCTGTGATGAACATGTTTTCTGGTGGACTCTGCAAGGGCAGAAGGTGGCAGAGGAAGCACAGCTGTGTCCTGTGGCTGGTTTCGGGGCCACCGCTGACCTCGCCATCTCCTTCCTCTGCCACTTTCTTGATGATGGTGGAGGGCATGTCCTGTGGGTGACCCAAGGCTCTGAGTTCCTGATGCTCATGAAAGCTGTGTTTGTAGCATGAACAGATTTCATCAAGCCTGGGGAGTGAAAAGAGGCCTGACGCAATGGCGTGGGCAACAAGCATGGTGCGTTCGTCCCTGCTGGGTGGCACGGCTTCCCCATCTTTTGATAACCAGCGTGGTGTCAGCCTCTTAGCATAGCATGCCAAAGTAAGAATGTGGCAGGATACGGGCAGAGTATGGTGCCTCGGGACCCTTCTGGTATCTGCGGGTGGGAGCACTGAGACCTTCAAATTCACAGAGCCTGGGGTGGCTGGGATGGGATGTGAAGACTTCCTGAAAGGTCATCTTGTGTGGTTGCAAACAAGGCCACTGTTGTGTCCCTGTGGCTCTCTGACCCATAGGTGACAAAGGATGGGGAAGTTGCACTATGTAGTGGTCACTAGCTTGGCATATCTACTCTGTTCAGGGTTTTGCCCAGCCCATGTGGCCACCGGGCTTCAGAGATCACCTACCACAGGTTTCCTGGCCACCTGGAGCTCCTGGGGGTGTCTGCGGTCTGAGTAGCACTTCCAGGCCAGGGGCTGCTCTGGCCTCCCTGGGCTGTGAGGTGGGGCACACACTGCACTAGTGCTCCCTGGATTGCAGTGAGAATTTCCCAGCAGTGTGCTGTCCTTCAGCCAACCCACTCCCATTGTGCCACTGTGGGCCCTGGGGCTGCTCTTGGGATTGGTGGTGTTGTGGATGCTCTGGGAAACCCTTCCTCAAGTTCCTGTTTCCCTGCAGCGGAAGGGCTGTGAGATACCCTGACACCCCAGAACCGAGCCCTCCATTGGATTAGCTCTCTTACCTCCCTAGAAGCAAGTGATTTGCAATCATTTTCAGGAAATGAATGCTTATGACTGTACTTTTTTGTGTGTGTGAGATAAGGTCTCCTGTATTCTAGGCTGACCTTTGTGTAACTGAAGATGACCTTGAATTTATAATCCTCTTGCCTTATCTTCCAAGTGCTGGGATTATAGGCATGTGCCATCACGCCCAGTTTACATGGTGTTGGAGGGTCTTTTGGTTTACATTCTCTGTTGCTGTGATAGCGAATTCTGACCAAAACCAACCTGGGGAGGGAAGGGTTTATTTGAGTTACACGTCCAGGCTATGTCCGTCACTGAGAAGTCAGGGGAGGAACTCAAGGCAGGAGGTTTAAGCAGAAGCCACATAGGAACGCCGCTCACTGACTTGCTCCCTAGCTTCTCTCAGCTTTCTTACACAGCCCAGGAACCTGTGCCTGGGGATGGTACCACCCACAGTGGGCTGGCCTTTCCTATGTCAATGAGACATCAAGAAAATAGCCCGCAGACATGTCCACAGGCCATTCCAATAGTGGCCTGGGCAGGTGATGCAGATGCTTGCAGGAGGCTACACACACCCCATCCCTCTCAGTACCAGGAACTTCTTCTATTCTCTTCAACTTGAGAGTGTAGTTATGGTGGTGAGAATGGCCCTCATAGGCGCCTGTGTTTGAACATTAGTCCCCAGCTGGCGGCACTGTTTATGGGAGTTATGGAACTTTTAGGAGACGGTGCCTTACTGGAGGAAGTCCATTACTAAGGGGAGGCTTTGAGAACCTGTAGCCTTATCTCACTTCTGGTTTGCTGTCTTTGCTTCCTGGGTGCAGCTGAGATGTCACCTCTCAGCCTCCTGGGCCTGTTACCACCCCACCCACCTCTTTGGACTCGAACCCTTGGAGTCGGAAATAAGCTCTTTCTCCTGTAAGTTGCTCTTGGTTATGGCATTTTATCGGCTACAGGAAGTAATGAATACAACAGGTTTCCAGGTAACTTAGACATCTTACTAGATGGTAGGAGGCCATTCGAGTTTCTGCTTTCATTTATTTCCATAGAAGTATCTGCTATAATTCATGTTTCGGATGGTCTGTGTCCTAGTTTGTTTCTTCATTGACGTGATAAAACACTCTGACCAATTCCAACTTGGGGAGGAAAGGGTTTATTTTGTCTTATATCTCCCAGGTCACAGTTCATCAGGAAACCCAAGGTTTAGGAACTCAGGGCAGGAGGCAGGAGCTGGAGCACAGGCCATGGAGGAACGCTGCTTACTGGCTTGCTCCCCTGACCCCTGCTCAGCCTGCTTTCTTATACGACACAGGCCCACCTGCCCAGGGGTGGCATCACCCACAGTGGACTGGGCCCTCCCACATCACACAATAATCAAGAAGATGCCCCTCAGACATGGCCACGGGCCAGTCCACAGGTGACAATTCCAGAATTGAGGCCCCTCTACCCAGGTGTGTCAAGTTGACACTATAGCTATCTAGCACAGTCAGTTCTTACAATGCTATTCCTAGTGGATGCACAGAGCATGATGCTTTGATGTGCTCCTGCTCACCTGTCATGGTGAGGCTAAGTGTCATGTCCTAGGCACAGGTGTGTGACAGGCAGCCGAGAGTGCCACAGATGTCCAGCCTGCAGTCATGGCCGCTTTGCTCCACACTCCAGCTCTCGTCTGTTTCATCCTATGTGACTGAGAACCGTGGCCCTGTCCTAACAGGTCAGAACATGCTGACACTGCTGGTAAGGGTTCCTGTGAACAAGGAAGATGAGAACAGAAAGGCTTCCCAAGAGAGGAAGGGGAGCGATGGGCTGCGTGAAAGGAGGCAAAGCAAGAACAGGTCAGTGTCACCTGCCAGAGAAGGGGACATGGAGTAGAGGTGAGCAGAGGCACTCCTGTGCTCAAAGCAGCACATGCGAGGCTGGAAGTTCACAGTAGAACATGGGTCTAGGTCAAGGCAGCTGCCACTTCCTGGCTACCCGCTGCCAGCCTCCATTCTGTATGGGTCTCCCCCTGGGTAAATACCTGCAGGCCTGTGCCCCCAGGCTTCCCAGACAGGGACTGACATTCTTCCTCCTTCAACAGGCTCTTCAATGGCTGTGGTAGACTGGGGTAGGAGGTTCTGACTTCATCAAAGACTGGGGCTCTTTTAGCCTGATTATCTCTGCTGTTTATAGAGCTGAAGCGGGTCTATGTTTCTGTGATAAACCTGACATTTTCACAGGGAGTCTCAGGTTACAGCTCTTAGGGGAAGGCGATGCCTGGTCAGGGCTGGCCTCTGCTGCCATGGGTGCAGTGTGTAAGCCCAGGTGGAAATGTGGCAAACAGCCAGGTGGGATGGTGGACAGGATGACTCCTTAGGCTGGTGAGCTGACCACTGCTTAGCACAGCCTTCTTTGTGAGGTGCATGTGCTTGGGAGTTTAGTATGCGGACATTCCCAGGACTCCATCTCCCAGGGCTGTTCTGCACTGTAATTGGGTCATCTTACTTGTACCTTATGGTAATTGTACAAGCTGATAGCAAGCCTTCCAGAAAGTCGAGTCTCGGCGAGGCTGGCCTAGGCTGCCATGCAGGGCCGGAGTGCAGGCTACCTAGACCTGAGGGTAGGCGACTATAAAGCCAGGCCTACAGTCTCTGAAGGATAAGACTCCTCCCTCTGGCCCATACAGATGACCTTCCTGTCCACCATGAGAGCCTCTAGCCAGGCCCAGGTCCGTTTGTTACTGAGCCTAATCCTTTGCACAACTCTTTACTCTTGGTTAAAACTTGTTTAGTGGATAATCAATAAACGGATGTTTGAATGATGAATGCATCATGCATTGCTTCAAACTCAGCTCAGACAGAATCAAGATAAATTCCTGGCCTGCAAGAATTGGGTCTTGAAAGTTGCACCACAATATTATTGTGCGCATGTGAGTGACTTTGCCACATTTGAATTGTCGTGTGGAGACGTCATTTTCAGAGTGCTAGTTAACAGTTCAGTTTGAAAGGCTTTATGTTTTAGGCATCTCCCAGCATGAGAGGCAAAGGGCATGCATTCTTGACTTCCAACAATTCAACTGCAATATGTCAGCTTCCAGCAGGAAACCCAATCTGAGTGTTCACTCCCCATGTCTCGGAGAGTCAATAATTCACCATTTTAGGCTTTGGGCCATTAACACGGAACAGCTTGAGACTGCATTCTCCATTGATCAGATAAACAAGTCGAGAGGCATTTTATTGCAAAGTGATGGGCCAATTTAGCCATCTTTTCACCAACAATGGGCTTGCAGTGGACGTGAAATGGCAAGAAGTCGGTCCTCAGGGAGGAAGGACAAGAGGCACAGAGCGAGGGGTCTCAGGGAAATGGCTCGTCCAGCTGGGCGCGGATTGAATTCTACCCAGACCTCGGATCAAGTTTTGCACAGTGATTGACTTTTTTGCTCTGTTAATTTTGTTCAAATTATCTTCTTTGCTTCATTTTACACTTATGTCACGGTGTTAGCGCTGTACCAAACTCTCTCGTAGAATAGATTTGTTCTCTTTGTGAACGCCCATTGCCATTTAAGAATTTAATTTTAAAAATATTTTATTATTTTTATTTTACAAATAAGTGTATTGCCTGCATGCAGGTAGGTGCACCCATGTCGTGCAATATCCTCAGAGGTCAGCAGAGGGCATCAGATTCCTTGGAACTGGAGTTACCAGCAGTTGTTAGCCACCATGTGGGTGTTGGGAATCAGACCTGGGTCCTCTGCAAGAGCAGCCAGTACTGA
>NW_008355380.1:1604745-1673729 GCF_000622305.1 Nannospalax galili
ACCATCTCTGCAGTTCCTTAATTTTAATTGTTTTAGATAGGGTCTCACTATGTAGCCCTGGCTGACTTGGAACTCGCTATGTAGACCAAGCTGGCCTCAGACTCACAGAGATCCACCTGCCTCTGCCTCCTGAGTGCTGGGATTAAAGGCATATACCATCATGCCCACTGTGTTTGTGAATTCTTTTTAAAAAAGTATTCTTCATTTTTATCTTATGGGTATGAGGCTTTGCCTGCATGTGTGTAAGTGTGCCACCCATGCCTGGTGCCGAGGACGTGGTAGGAGAATTCACTAGGTTCCTTGAAAATACACTTTTGAAGCCGGGCGTGGTGGCACACACCTTTAATCCCAGCACTCGGGAGGCAGAGGCTGGCGGATCTCTGTGAGTTCGAGGCCAGCCTGGTCTCCATTAGCGAATCCAGGCCAGCTGTGGCTACAGGGAGGCCCTGTCTCAAAAAGACCAAAATAAGTAAATAAATAAATAAATAAATAAATAAATAAATAAATAAATGCACTTTTGAAAAAAACTGCATTGAAAAGGAGAAAAATGTGGAACATGCTTTAAATGAACATAATAAAATCTAGACTCCACCAAAGTCGGAACAACGTTTCCATCTCCAACAGAACAGCAGCTTGACCGGTAACAAGAAAATGGGAATCTGGAGCAGAAGAGACAAGAGCGAGGACTTCAGACCCAAAGTGCTAGAGGAAAGTAACCACCAACCGCACCCTCCTGCGGGAAAGTTTCATTAGGAAGTGGCCAAACCTATTCCCAGAGGCAGGGCAGAGCTTACAGCAGTGCACACACACAGTAAGCCAGGGGACTTTCTAGGATGGAGTGGTAAAGTGACCTTAGTAAGAGAGGGGAGGGGAGGGCAGATGGGTGACGGATAGGCAGTCCTTGATAGGTAGACGATGTGTAGATGGACAGATTCCTGATTAAAATGGGAGCCATTATCCAATTGAATAAGAAAACCAGACCTAGTAAGTCAGTGAGAAAGAGCCTCACTTTACATGTAAAAATGTCGAGAATGAATAAACACCTCATGTAGTCAGGCAAGCACTAATCCAGTAAGGACAAGACAGCCATGTTTAAATCTGAAGTGAGTCTCAGAGGCGTGTTGGAGTGCATGCAGCATGAACAGGGCTATCTGTCCATAGCAAAGGGTGACTGCGTGAGACAGGGCAGCACCTAGGCTGTGATCCATAGCTGAGGAGTTCCAGAGCCATCATGCCAGTCAGCTGGAACCCCTGTAACAAAATGCCACAGGCTAGCATTCAAAGGACGGCCTTTATGACATAGCACTGAAGTCTGGAAGCCCAAGGTCAGGGTGCCAGCCATGGTGTCTTCAAATGGCAGAGAGAGGGTTCGCTCCTGTGCCTTGAAGGGCTCCACTCTCTCCATATGTGCTCCCCCTTTGACAACATCACCCCAACACTGTCATATTGGGAATTATGGCTTTGGCACGGGAATTTGGGGGGACACAGTTCCAACAATTATACATGTGATGTAAAAACCGAAAAGAGCAGCAGCGGACGGACCCATGATTGAAACAAAATCTCCAGCTCTGATGGCAGTCCGAAGCACCAAGGCTCTTTGCTAGAAGGTGAAGCCCTCCTGCAGGGCAGCTGCAGCCCCACTGTCCGGGATCCCTGGGGCCTGCCGGTGTCTGTAAATCCTAGTGCTCCCTCCTGGCCCTGCTCCCCCAGAGCCATGCCCTACCCAGGGTCTCCCTCTCTGCCACATGGTTCCAGAACCTAGTGTTCTGTCCTGCACATCTATGATGTGGCTTCCTGTGGGAGATCTCTGCGTTTCAGGAAGCACAGGTGGAATGTGGGTGGGGTGAGCTCTCAGACCTCAAGTTTGTAAAGCAACAAGAAATTCATTACATCGGCCCCTGAGGAATTCAGCTGAGGTTGCAATATGGGTGATGGGCTTTCAGTGCGGCTGTAGTTGTTCCTCTGGAAGAGGTCTGTTGGAGGATCTAATTCCTCATTGTCTAAGTGGGTTCACTCAGCTCAGCGTGCTGCGTTACTAGCTAAGGCACAAGCATCTTGGGACTCTGCTTCTGACCACACTGATGGGCCACCACCTGGTGCAGATGGCTCTGAGTCTGGAGCTGGCCAGGATTTGCTGCTTTCAGGGCTGGAGCTCTCCTGTCCCAACCTTGTCTGCATAGTCCATTCTAGGTCTCCTTCCCTTCTGAATCCATCACTCTGGGAAGGCTGTGGCATTGATAGCTTGAGGCTCATGCTGATTTGACTCAGCCGCACCTCTCTGCTGGGGGTCTGGCTCCGTGGGCCCTGGCTCTCTTCCCCTCACACCCACCCTGGTCTGTGCTCCACTCAATTGCCAGCTCAGCCCTCTGCCTCCCTCCAAGCCTGGGCTCACCCTCCTCAGCTGCCCCCTGAGCCAGAACCCTTGCAGGCTGGACTTGATTGTCCTGTCTCAGGGATACAGTGTCTGTCACACAGATCAATAATCACATGAAAAAGGAAAATCTGAGGAGTCATGAGATGGCTGTTTAAAGTGTGATGACCTCCAGGGGAGGAAGTGAGTTCCATGGTGTGTCTCACCCCTCACAGACCTAACTGTTTCCAACATGGATGCAGGTTTGCTGTTGGAAGAGATTTGTTGAAGACGGGTGATTTAAGACGGCACACCTCAAAAGTCGGTACAGAGAAATGATTCCTCTGGTTAATCTGTAGCCTCACAGCGTTTTCTAAACAGGACCCGGTGGTTCCCTGTTTTCTGAGTGCACTCAGGGTAAGTGACAAAGGTGGATGCGTTTGGTTCAGTGTTTATTATACATTAGACAGATCCTTGGGAAATGAATCACAGAAATTGATCCTGCAGTGATTGGTGTCTTGAGGTAAAAAACAGTTATTAGCCCAATTAATATCTAGAAACTATTAGACATTTCTTTCAGTTCTAGTTTTCTATTGCTGAAAGCATTTGGAGCTAGAACAACTATTCCTGCTAAAGAGAGACAGAAACAAGCACGATTATGTGGGAAGCCTCTATGGATGGATGCAGTGTGTCTCCTCCAGATATCTGGGTCCAGAGCTCATGTGCCTAGTAAACAGACCCTTCCTGGAAAATCCCCAGAGCATCTGATCTAAGATCTACTGCTTGTCACCTCTGTGCATCCTGCTCCGAGCCTGCCGGGATTACATGCATGTGACTGTATAGGGCTCTGACCCTCCTGTCCACCTCACCTGGATACAGACCTCTGGTGAGAGGCAGAGCTGCTGCCATGGTCTCTCCCAAGTAGTGTTTTATGATTTGACCTCCGATGACGTCATTGGTTTCTGTGTTTGGTTTTTAGGCAACTGCCTTTAGAACCAAATGATGCATGCGTTAGGCAAAGCTGGATCAGCTCCCTGTTTCTTGCTTCTGCGAATGGCGAACTTCTACCTCACATCCACTGCTCAAGTCCACGAAGACTACGGCACCTGGCCCCCGCTGGGAGGGAGAGGCAAGGTGGGCTGTCCCAGACTGCCCACACAAAATCAACAGGATAAGGCAGATTCTAAGGGACATACTTGACTTCTGTAATGTTTATTCTACCTACAATGAAAATCTAATTGATCACCCACTGTTCATCTCCCTTCTGCAAATTTCTAGCACAAACCAATAATTTTCCTTAAAATAAAACTTAAAATGTAACAAGTGCTGATGGATTCGTCAGCCCACTCACTGGTGGCTTGTAGCATTTCAAGGGTGAACGTTCCTTAATGATTCCAGCTGATAACTGTGGTGAAAACCCATCAAGGAGAGATGCTAACATGCAATAACAACCCAGGTTTAGATGTTTCTGGAAAGAAACAAGAAGCCATGCTTGCCCTATGCTGACTCAGCAGAGTGCAGTGACACGGAGGAGGCCTTGCCTGATGTTTTCAACACCTGGCAGTCCTCACCTGGGTAAAGGGTCAGGAACACCTGTCTATCTCTCTCCAGCTATACCCGGAGGGTTGGCTTAGAGGAGCTGAGACTTGTGGTTACCACACCACAGGGACAAGCCTGTGGGACAAATAACTACCTACCAGTCATTTGTAGACACTCAGCAGAGCCCAGCCAGGGTGCGGACAACTGCTGCTGTCCCTGGCTCCACAACTCAGCCGTTGCCCACGGGGTCTCCTTGTGCTGACGGGACACTGTGATGGAAACTAATGTTTTGCATTCATGGATCCCAAGGAACCAGAATCAACAAGACGGTCTTCATAATGCAGTCTACCTGTTACCAGGGAGGACTGTTCACTCTTCTGGAGACCGGATCATGAAAGGTGGGTGGACCTGGGCAGCCTCTATGTTACTTACTCAGAGGGGACTCATGAGACATGATGAGCAAGTCCCTTCTTGGCCTGCTGGGTGAGCAGAGACAACTTGTCAGCAGGAACAGGGCCAGAAGGGGCTGTGGTGCAGCAGGGGAGGAGGTGACAACCAGGAGGAGGGTAGAAGGCCTCAGGCATGCCAGCCACAACTACTGACCTCCCACTGCAGGACCCCCGGGTTCCCTCAGGAGACATTCCCACCGCAGAGCCGGTGTGCCCTTCTCAGCTCGGGGGCACGTATTTCTGCCACACTGTCCTTACTTATTCACACGTCTGACCAGGCAGCAGCCAGGGCTGGCCTCACCTCTGGGGCTCTGAGGCTGCTCCTGGGCCAGTGGCCTTTTGAGGCTGGGACTCTGTGCTCCACTCCCCTTTACTCCATCTGCCTGTCTGCCCATCTGTGTATAGTTCTTCCTCCATCAGCCCTGCAGCACTGACAGCACTGAGAACTGCCACACAACGAAACACTCATTTTCTGATTTACTTTCTTATTTATTTATTTTATAAAATAAACTTTAGAAGTCAGCATGAAATGAGGGTTAACTAATGCTCAGGGCAGGGCGTCTGTCTCCTTCAGGGCGATAGCCGGCCGGGCATTGATTTTCAGCCTCATAATGCAGTCTAATAACGGCTCTATTACTGCCTCCCGCCAATTGGCCCAGACGCCCTCCAAATGAGCCACAAAGAAGCCAGCTTGTCAATATTAATTCCGCCCGGGAGATGACTTGTTACGGGAGAGCAAAGGTGTTCTGGCTGGGGCTGAACATCTTAACTCCTTGTCTCATAAAATTTAAAGCTGCTATTGATCGCCTTCTTCTATTGTGTGAAAGATTAAACATGTGTGCTTGCAATGCACACACATACGCGCACGCGTGCACACGCACCCACACACATGCACACTCAGGAGGCGGGCGTTGGGACAGGCGCCCGCCTTGCTCAGGCAGGCTCAGCCCCGTCTCCCCGCCTACCCTGCATCATTCAGCAACTCCAAGCAAATTAAATCAATGAATTCATCCCAGCAGATGGCCACTTTAACACTCAGTTAGCCTTTAGATAATTGAGCGTTGACTCCGGAATCATAAAATGGATGGCTCGTTTGTACGTTTTACTGAAATAGATCACCGAGGTTAAATAAATGAAATCCCATTTGTCAGGCCGTAATAAATGGTTTCCCCTTCTGCAAACAGCTCTGTTTGGCCTAATAAATACAGGGACGTTACAGCGCTCCTCCCGCGATGGGGTTACGGCTTAATGAAATGGCCTTCCCTCTGCTTGTTTTTGCCTCCTCCTGCACTGTGTGATAAGTAGCAAACCAACGAAGCTTGTAATTACAATCTTACAGAAACCCGGCCAATCTGTATATAAATCTCACCCTCCAATTACAAGATGTAATAATTTTGCAGTCAAGCTGGTAATGAGGTCTAATACTCATGCCGGCGATAATCCCCGCTGGATGCTGACTCTATCAGATGTTAGCTTTGTAATTATACTGGCAGAAAATCATTATTTCATGTTCAGTAGAAAAATGAGGTTGGTAGGAAGTTAATTTTCTCTATGCTCTGTGAAGCATAGACAAAATTTTAATGATTTAATCATTATGGGTATCCCTTTTGCAATTGACCCGCGTTACTTGTGTAGAAACACTGGCACGTTTTAAAGTCCCTGTTACCCGATAAAGCTTGCCAGGTATGCAGCTTTTAATGTAAGAATAACTGTACACAATTAAACTATTACCCTGCCAACAGGGAAACTCATTTCATCTTTGGTTTTCATTATTTATGTGTGAGATTCATGGAAATGTTTGTGTCTTGCCCACCCTATAACAAATGGCTAATTTAAAAAAAATTGAATTATGCTTTTCTGATGAGGTCAACGCTACAAAGTAGCATCACAGAAGGGTTGTCTGACCAGATGACATTTGAAGATGGGTCTACTGTGTATCCTAGAAGAAAGAAGAATGAAAGTTGGGAGGGTTTGTCAGCAATCCGTTGTGGGAACAGAATTGATTTCTCAAATAGGAGACTACTATTTTTGATGGGGCTGGTGGGTTATGAACAAACAATACACTTTTAAATACAGTTAAGGCAATCTGATAAGACACAATTATTTTTCTATATTTTTGGCGACTCTCTAGAGACATGGAGAAAACTCACAGACGTGCACAGTTCCCAAAAGGTAGCATGGAGCCCATCACAGAAGAAGATGCATTGCCCCTGGGAGGTGGTGGCTTGTGACAGTCTCTGGAAACACAGAGCAGGTCACTCCCATGGCGCTTCAGGTTGACAGGTCCTGTGGAACCATCACAGATGCTGTTTCAACACTGCAGAATGCTAAATTAAAGCACTTTCATTTCAGATTTTCCCTTCTCCCAATTTTGAAACGTTACATCTTTAGACTAACATTGCCCAATGTCTGCTCCTGCGGTCACTGGCAACAGCCATCTACTCTACCTCTCTCCTCTTAACTAGAGTCAGAAGATTCCAGATGTAGACGAGATCCTGCTATGTTTGTGTCTGGCTTAATAATATAGCATCATGCCCTCCAGGTCCATGTTAACAGCAAATGACATAATTTCCTTCCTTTTAAAGACTGAATAGTATTTTTTGTGCATATGTACTCATGAATCCATTGGCCTATTCACCATTCTTCAGGCTGTCAGTGATGGACACTCAGGTCATTAGTTGGTGGACACTTGGTGGACACTCAGGTCATCAGTGATAGACACTCAGATAGTCAATTGATGGACACTCAGGAAGTCAGTTGGTAGACACTCAGGTAGTTGGCGGACACTCAGGTCATCAATGATGGACAGACATTCTTGTAGTTTCTAAGTCTTTGCTATTGTAAATGAAACTGTGATGAGCTGCTGACCACAGACATTTCTTTCACAAAAAGGTTGATATTCTCTCCACTGGAGGTATTGCTGGATTCTGTGTGGTTCTATTTCTGCAATTCTGAGGAACTCCTGCTGTTTCTGCAATGCCTGAGCTAATTCACATCCCACCCACAGTGTCTAGGGCTCCCTCTCCTCACATCCTCTCCAGTGCTTGCTATTTTCTGTCTTTGAGATTAGCTGTTCTTACCAAAATGAGGTGCTATCTCATGGTAATCTTTTATTGTATGTGTCTGCATGTTCACGTGCATGTGGGCACATGTGAATGTGTATATGTAAGTGTGTGGAGGCCAGAGGTCAACCTCAGGGGTTATTTCTTGGGCACTGTCTACCACGTTTGTTGCAACAGGGTCTCTTACTACCCTGAAACTTGTCAAGTCTAGGCTGGGTGGCCAGTGAGTCTGGGGATCTGCCTGTCTCCACCTCCCCAGCCCTGGGATTATGAACATGCATGACCACGTGTAATTTTTAGTTTTTACCTTGATTTTGGGGATCACACTCAGCCTTTCAAGGTAAGCACTCCACCAGTGGGGAGCCACTCTCCCTATGATCTTCACCTCCAGTCTCCTAATAATGGATGGTGGACATTCTTCCTTCAGCACTGGCCATTTGCATGTCCTCTGAAAATCTCCTGTCCAGGTCCTTTGTTCATCTTTAATCAAGTTACTTTTTTCTTCCTATTGATTTGTTTGAATTTCTTACATATTTTGAATATTCTTTTCTAGATGTGTAGCTTGCAAATATTTTCTTACATTCTGTGAATTCTCCACACTCTTCGGTCCCCTTCGTTGTGCAGGGTTTTTAACAGCTTGATTCAACATTTGCTTTTGTTTCCTGGATTCTGAGGGCCATAGTCCAAACATGTTTCCTGTACCATTGTGGTCCATTTCTCTTTATGATTTCTTTTAGCAGGTTCAGTTTGGAGTCTTACATTTAAATTCGTAATGTCTTTTGAGTTGATTTTTATGTGTGGTGTGAGATAAGGGTCTCATTTTGTTCAGCATGCTAATATCCAACTTTCCTAGCACTGCTGATTGAAGCTCCCGTCCTACCATGTGTGCTGTTGGAAACGTTACCAAAGATCAGTAGTCTGAATGTGTGGGGCCCTTCTGTATCTCCGAGCTTCATGCTGGCACTGTCCTGCCCGACACGGCTTCCTGCTAGATCTTGAAATCAGGTATCATCCTGTCCACTCATCGCTGTTCCTACCACTCCAAATGCTCTGGCTACTTAAGGTTTTGTTGAGATACCATAAAGGTTTTAGGATTTTAAAAATGTTCCTTAAAAAATACATTGAATTTTTAAGTAGGCATTGCAGTTAGTCTACAGACCACTTGAGGCAAAATACAATCTCTTAAATATCGTCTAGCGAGATCTAGTCAGATCCTGGAGTTGGGATTGCTGGTGACTAACTCCTTTTCTGTCTCTGAGAATGCCTTCATTTCTCCCTGATGCCAGAAGGATATAAATTCGGTTATAAATTCATAGCTCATGTTCCTTTTGTCCAAGCTCTGGGGACACGCTGGGCTCTTTTCTTCTGGCTGCAATTTTTGAGTTGAAAAATCACTTGTCACTCAAATTGGCATCTCCCACAGTCATGAGTAGCTGCCCCTTGTAGACATGAGTGGGTATCTGCCATAGTCTTGACTATTTCTGTAGTCATGAGGGGTGTCCCCTCTGGTCCTGAGTGGGTCTCCCCTGTAGTCCTAAATGGGTGTTTCCTGTGGTTATGATGGGTCTCCTCTGTGGTCCTGAGTGTGTGTTCCCTGTGGTTATGAGTGGGTGTCCCTGTGGTCCTAAGTGGGTGTCCCTGTGGTTATAAGTGGGTGTTCCCCGTGGTCCCGAGTGCGTGTCCCTGTGGTCCTGAGTGGGTGTCCCTGTGGTTATAAGTGGGTGTTCCCCATGGTCCCGAGTGGGCGTTCTCTCAGGTCATGTGCTGCTTTCCCATATTTCTTTTGCTCCTCATTTTTAGACCTCTCTCTGTGTTCTGCTTGTGGTTCCTTTGTTTGTATCTTCTGTTTAGTGTCTGATTTGTGGTTTGCTCATCTTGGTGGTGTGGGTTTGAGTCCTCCCTCGGTCTGGAAGTGTTTAAGTACTTCTTAACTGGTTACTCTGTCTTCTGTCCCGAATCTTTAAGGACCTGAATGTTGAACCCTAGGCTGTCGTTCTGTAGGTCTCAGGGTTTCTCCGTTAAACAGCATTGTGTGTGTGTGTGTGTGTGTGTGTGTGTACCTGCATGCATGCACATGTCTTCACACATGTGTGGAGGTCATAGGACAGTGTCAGGTGCCAACAGTCACCTTCTACCTGTAGACAGAGTGTCTGTTGTCCACTGCTCCTCATTCCCATATTCCTGGACTCCAGGCTTCCTGGGCTTGTATGTCTCCACCTTTACTGATTGTCTGGGACTATAGACATGCCCTATCATGCTGGCCTTTAGCAGGTTCTAGGATCCCACATCAGGTCCCCACACTTATACAGCAAGTGGTTCACCAACTAGCTGCTACCTAGCCCTCTGATCACTTGTTTGGTCTGTCTTCCCATGGTGCAGTGGAGTACGTTCTACTGAAATGCTTTCCTTGCCTCCTTGTCACATTGGCTCTGCTGTGGAGCCCATGCAGACAGTGTTCCACCCTGTGATGAGCCCATGCAGACAGTGTTCCACCCTGTGATGAGCCCATGCAGTCAGTGTTCTACCCTGTGATGAGCCCATGCAGACAGTGTTCTACCCTGTGCTGAGCCCATGCAGTCAGTGTTCTACCCTGTGATGAGCCCACGCAGTCAGTGTTCCACCCTGTGCTGAGCCCATGCAGTCAGTGTTCTACCCTGTGATGAGCCCACGCAGTCAGTGTTCCACCCTGTGATGAGCCCATGCAGTCAGTGTTCCACCCTGTGATGAGCCCATGCAGTCAGTGTTCCATCCTGTGAGCCCATGCAGTCAGTGTTCCACCCTGTGCTGAGCCCATGCAGTCAGTGTTCTACCCTGTGATGAGCCCATGCAGTCAGTGTTCCAACATGTTATGAGCCCATGCAGTCAGTGTTCCACCCTGTGCTGAGCCCATGCAGTCAGTGTTCTACCCTGTGATGAGGCCATGCAGTCAGTGTTCCACCCTGTGCTGAGCCCATGCAGTCAGTGTTCCACCATGTGATTACCAAATGGAGTCAGTGTTCCATCATGTGATGAGCCCATGCCATATTCCACCATGTGATGAGCCCATGCAGTCAGTGTTCCAACATGTTATGAGCCCATGCAGTCAGTGTTCCACCCTGTGCTGAGCCCATGCAGTCAGTGTTCTACCCTGTGATGAGCCCATGCAGTCAGTGTTCCACCCTGTGATGAACCCATGCAGTCAGTGTTCTATCCTGTGATGAGCCCATGCAGTCAGTGTTCCACCCTGTGATGAGCCCATGCAGTCAGTGTTCTACCCTGTGATGAGCCCATGCAGTCAGTGTTCCATCCTGTGATGAGCCCATGCAGTCAATGTTCCACCATGTGATTAACACATGGAGTCAGTGTTCCATCATGTGATGAGCCCATGCAATATTCTACCATGTGATGAGCCCATGCAGTCAGTGTTCCAAACTGTGATGAGCCCATGCAGTCAGTGTTCCACCCTGTGATGAGCCCATGCAGTCCGTGTTCCACCCTGTGATGGGCCCATGCAGTCAGTGTTCCATCCTGTGTTGAGCCCATGCAGTTAGTGTTCCATGATATGATGAGCCCATGCAGTCAGTGTTCCATCCTGTGTTGAGCCCATGCAGTTAGTGTTCCATGATATGATGAGCCCATGCAGTCAGTGTTCCATCCTGTGTTGAGCCCATGCAGTTAGTGTTCCATGATATGATGAGCCCATGCAGTCAGTGTTCCATCATGTGATGAGTCCATGCAGTCAGTGTTCCACCATGTGATGAACATATGGGCAGTGTTTCATTGATGTGATGTGTTCCTTCTTTAGGCTCCACTTAGTTCCTTTGAAAAGTACTGTCTTCACCCTCCTCCCTCATCCCTGGTGAGACACTCAGGCTTCGACTTCTGGCCAGATGTCCCAGGTGCTAGGCCTGCAGAGATGCCTCTTCCTGTGAGGAAGCAGAAGCTGCAGCCCATCTGGGCACTGTCCCCTGATACCATCAGCTGCAAATATGATAACACAGTTTCTTACAGGCAACGTGAACATGTAGTTGTGAAAGTTGTCATATGAACCTGGCGCTATAATGGCCTTTCTTATAGCCAGGAATATACAAAGATAAAACGTGACTCTGTTGACAAAGTTGCTCAAGATGGAATCAAGAGTGTTCTTTGAAAAGAAAGCACAGCAATCATTTTTAGGAACAGAAATGGATCATGGTGAAGACAAATAATTCAGTTTATCTTCAGCGACCCAAACATTCAAAGGAACTTGTGGCTATGGAAAAACTTTTAATATTGAAACCTCAGGATTCCTGAGCCCCAGATGCAGGTGATCTGGAGGCTGCCTTGGAGCTTACTCAAGAAATCATGTGACTGTTATGTGGAAAAATAAAGAGATGCGGTTTGAAAATTAAACCGTGTATTAGATTTCAGAAGATGTGGTACCTGTATTCTCAGTAAGGGGCAGAGATTGATGGATAGCTTTAGTTGTTAACTTGGCATGCCTGGGTTGAGGGAACCTTAACTGGGGAATTTCCTCCATTGGACTGGACTCTGGTCATGTCTGTGAGGCATTTTCTTGATTTTTGAGTGATGTAGGAGGGTCCAGCCCAGTGTGGATGGTGCCACCCCTGGGCAGGTGGGTCTGTGTTGTATAAGAAAGCAGGTTGAGCATGGGCCAGAGGAGCAAGCCAGTAAGCAGCGTTCCTCCATGGCCTGTGCTCCAGGTTCCTGCCCTGAGCGCCTGCCTTGGCTCCCCTTGATGATGGACTGTGCTCTGAACCCAATAAACCCTTCCTCTTCCAAGGTGGTTTGGTCAGAGTGTTTTGTCACAGCAGCTGAACGCAAACTTGAGCATTGGGAAACCATTTGTCTTTATAATTTTATCTGTTCTGTAACAAAGGAACCACACTTTGTCTTTGACACTATAGCACTTCTTTTGGTTTTGAAACCCGATTTACAGTCATGCTTTACTGGATACAGGTGTGTAAGCCTTAGGTCTTTGGTGAACGACTTTAATGTGCTTCTCCCGGGACTTTTCGCAGCCGTTTGCTGAGTCCCAACTCCACAGGCAGGAGGACCGTGAGAGCACGGTGGTGCCTGTTTTCGTTCTCAAACTTGGCATGGCCTTTTCATGTTCATCACAAATGTGATTATTAGGGGCTGGAGAGATGGCTCAGAGGTTAATAGACTGGCTGCTCCTGCTGAGGAACTTGTTCAGTTCCCAGCACTCACATGGTGGCTAACAACTATCCAGTTTCAGGGGATCTGATGCCTTCTTCTGTCTCCGTGAGTACTGCATGCATGGGTACACTTATATACACACAGGCAAATGACTCATATGCATAAAAGATATGATCATCGGAAGCCTCGTCTGTGTGCCATTCAACAGTACCAGACAAATATTTCCTTGATGTGTGGTGTACTGAGGTGCTGAGTGATGGTATCAGAAGGTGAATGGCAGCAGTCCTGGCTTAAACCTCTCCTTGGGCATTCCGTCTGCTTCAGGACGGTTTGCTTAGCCCTTCCAGTCGGAAGGTCTCCTTCAGTTCTGTACGAGAGCACACAAGACCCCAGGGAAGCCAAAGGCTTTGTTCACATCACCGTGCAAGCTTAGGAAGAGTTGGGACTGTACCCAGTGCTCCCTTCCTCACAGAGAACACCAGTCGGTGGAAGTGAATCGCACTCTGTCTTCCTAACCCTGTCAACATTTTGAGTGTCTTCATAATTTATGGAGATCATGTTAGTTTTATTTCGAATGGAAAAGTCTCATTTTTATATGAGTTGCTACTTTGTTTGCTTAGAACTTTGAAGTGCTTTCTTCTTTGAGAGAAGATACTGCCCAGAATTACTTTCCTATCACAGGATTTGTGGAACAGAATATGAAGGTCTTTTTACAAAATTCCTAAGTGCTTACACTTTTTGGCCCTTAAATAAAACTGTTAAACATTTAAAGATATTTTAACAACACTTTATCAGTTCTTTGAGGCAGAGTCTTTCTTTGTAGCATAGGCAGTCCTTGAACTTGTGATCCTCCTGCCTCAACTTCCTGAATGCTGGAATTAGAGGCATATGCCACCTAACTGACTCCCAACTTTCCTTTCTAAAGATATTCCTGATTTAATTAGTGGATTTTCCTGGGTTTGACATCTTCAGTAATCTATGAGGTAACAGAACACATGAAGGGCTGCAGCCCTTGAAGCAGCTGTGTTTTTTAATATTTGCACTGTTTACTAAAATACTTACCACAAAATTGCACCAAACCCCAGAGCAGTAGTTTTATGTAATTGTTGATGAGTTTGTATGGTAAACAGAATTGATGCAACCTTAGTTTGTGCAAAACTCTATGTAGAGAATGAGTTATTGATTTAAACATATGCCTCTTTGTGATCATAGAAAATAGCTTGTATTTCTTTGCTAAAATTTTCATTTCTTTCAGGACTTGTGGTTACTGAGGAATTGTTAACCACAGGTTGAAAATCCCTGTGAGGGGTTCAGCATCAATTTACCCAGAGCTGCCTACAGCGTCTCTCTTTAGCCTGTGATTTCACTAATTGTTGATTTTCTTCTTTTGTGCCCCGGACATCCTGCCTTCCATGGTAGGAGGACTGAGCCCTGTGTGAAGCTTGTGTCAGCATGAAAGCCTTAGCCAGTGTTTGCCGACTATGCTGACATTTGCTGTTGAGACCTGTTGAGACCTGTTTGTTGCTACCTTGGTCTTGGTTTTGTGGTACCTGGAGTTCCTGCTGGTCCCGACCAGTGCGACCCCCGTGTTCTCCAGGTCAGGACACCAGGACTCTCAGGGGTGAAGGTCTCTGGCCTTGGGGGATGGAAAGACCTTCTTGGTAGGACACACTGGGATTCTCCTCCCCTCTGGGCATGGGGGGCATGACATATGAGGGACATGGATGTTCTGCCTTTCCCCATCAGTAGGGAAGCTTGTAACAGTGCCTTACAGTCATGCTCTGCTTGCCCCACATTGCCTGAGGGATGGTGCCTGACCCAGAGCCATATAGTGTCCAGGGCCATGATCCTTGGTCATCCAGGCCCCTGGTCTGGTCACCTTTCCCTGGTTTGGGAACCCTGGCAGCTGACTATCTCCCCACTGTTCAGGTTTTTCTTGGCCTGCCTCTGGAGCTGCTTTCAGAGTGTACGGCAGGCAGGTACACCATGCATTCATCCAAAGTCCTTATTCCACAGGGTCTAGTGCAACCAAAAAGCAGTCTGCTGAGTGTCGGAGGCTCTGCAGTGAAGGCTTGGATTCTGTGCTTCACCTGGGACAGTGAGCACCCCAGCATGAAGATGTAGGTCTCGAAATGCATGCTTAGGGGACGCATGGCTGCTTGGCTGGTTCTGAGTGCTGAATGGGCACAGATGGTGGCTAACGGTATTCAATAGCAGCCAGGGCCAAGTCGCCAGGGCCAGATGGAAGTGAGTCCATATTGGAATAATCTGACCATCAATAAGAAACAGTGTGTCCCAAACATGGCCCTTTAGAAAAGTCTGTGGTATTTTAATTAGCCAACCTAATCATAATTATAATCTAAAATTAGAGGTGGTTAGGGGTAGATTCATCATTATAAAGGGAAACAGAGCACTAGCCCTTACCTAAAAGCACCACTGAACACTGGGTAACGGGAGACTGTATCCTGCTTATCATCAGGTCTCGGCTCCTGTGGGCTCTGACAGACAAAACCTAATAACACATGGGGGCTGGCACAGGTCATGGCTCAGCTCACCTGCACAGTGCTCCTGGCACAGACCATGGCTCAGTGTCCCTGCAGCCATTTCTGGTTACATTTCTCATATGTCAGGGGCAAGATGGAGAAGTCTGGGAGTAAAACAGACCCCAAAGGTCCCCAGATGCAAAGAAATGGGGACAAAGGAGCAACAAGGAGAGAAGAGGTAGGACACGGGCTTGGTGGGGTCTGCTGCAGCCGGCTGGCATCTTCTTGGCTTAAGGAGAAAGGCAGTTGGCTATTGTCAAGGGAGGCCAAGTCCTGTATGGAAGGATAGGGAGCCAGACAGACAGACAAGGTGGAAAGAGGGGCAGAGACTTTGTCTCCAAGGGCATACAGTTACCAGGTAGCAGGAGGCATATGAGCTGGGGCTCGGGGACATTCTTGTGAGGAGCGGATGCCCCATCCTGACAGCTGAGGTTAACAGGGCGTCAGGTGTCGGAGTCTGAAAAGAGGCACTGACTCTGCTCTTCTCAGGGGCCTGGTACCCATGTGCAGGAGGCACGTTTGTACATCAGGTAAATTTTTAATGTGCCATGCATGTTTCCTTTAATATCGATTTCACAAGAAACTGAACTCAAATTAAATCACGCTGTTATGGTATTTTCCTCGCTATTTAAATTTGAAAGATGCCCATGGGGTGCTCAGCACATATCTGACAGGGCAACTTTATTAATTTCTTCATAGAAGAGAGGGGAACTGAATAGCAGACCTCCCAAGTCACTGCCCCATGTGGTGAATGCTGACCAGCAGTGGAGGGCTGGGCCTGCTTTGTCTGCCCACCAAGGAGAGCACTGTCCTCATGGACAACACAAGACTGAGCCTTCGTTCTGATCAGTGAAGGAAGGATACAAGGTGCCAGGAAAGTTCCAGAAGTTAGTCTGATGCTCCGGCTACACTTAGTGGTCTGTTCTTGGATTAATGGAAGAGGTGCCTGGGTGGGGAAGAGCTGCCCTGGGGTGTCTAGAATCAGCCCCAGTCTGCTTTGGTTTTGGAGAAATCCATCCAGGGATTTGACAAAAAGGGGGAAGTCAAGATCATGCCTGCTTTAAAAAGTAATCATCATACTTTTAGGAGTTTCATACTTACATAGAAATTAAGTAGAAAGTTCAACGGTTTACACCAAGATTCCGTATACCCGGAGATTACCCTGAAACTTCTGTTTACCCTGAGATTTCTATTTAGTCCACGATTCCTGCTTACTCTGACGTTCCGGCATGCCCCAAGATTCCCGTTAACCTCCAGGTTCCTGTGTAGCAGCTGTTTCCACTGTAGTTAGCACCTCCCGTGACTCTGCTGCTGTCCCAAAGTTCAGGCCTTGTTGTTATCAACTAAAAGCTCACGGTGTATGTTAAGCACGAGCCTAGGTTTCAGCAAAATTGCAAAGCCATGTATCCCTGATGACAGCGTTATTCAGAAGAGTGAGGCGCTCCAGAGGTCTGCCTGTCCGCCCTCCGCCAGTCTCTGCTGCCTCCCTGGTTCCCCTTTTGTGGCTCTTACAGCGAGCGGCCTCTTCAGAGAGGCTCCTCTGGACTGCAATACGTGTTTGGGTTCCCTGTGCAACTTTCCCTGACGTTGAAGCCAGTTCTCAGCACGGAGTCAGCGCTGTCTACATGCAGGTACCTCTGGGCTCTTTGAGGGAGGAGGACATTATGGTCAAGGTTTCTTGTGAAATTTTAGGGAAGGATCCTTTGTCGTCTTCAATCTTGAGTTTTATGAGCCTAAGTTTTCTGAAGCTCATCTCGCAGAAACAATGAGTTGATCGTTAAATTTGGTTTCTGCTCCAGTAGTAACAAAAGCCTGCAGGCTAGCAAGCCAGATGAATCTTGGTACTCCTGGGTCTTTTCTTGGGTCCGTTGATTTTCTAGGTAAAGTGGTTCAAGAAGTTTGCAATCACAGCACACAGCCACAGTCCATGGAAGGGGAAATAACCCAGTACACAAAGAGACCCCACACAGAGGGGGTCGGGAGCTGGAGCACAGTCAACCCTGTTGGAGAGTCTTTCATTTTCTGTACGGTCGGTCGTGGGGCAGGACTGGTCTCCCCTCCCCCCCCTGGATTGGACGGGGCAGGATGCATGTTGCTGGTTGGTTCACTCATATGAAAGCAGGAACCTGACTGGTAGAGCAAACGTAGGACGCTTGAAATTCCTGCCAGAGGGAACCCGACGGGAAAAAAGTCCCCCAAAGGGCCAGTTTTTGACAAGAACCTGGAACTGGGCCCTCTTGGATGAATGTGAAAGTCTGCGGCCTCCTCCCTATCTGCCCAGTCCAGAAGTAAGCGTGTCCTAGCCTCCTTTAGGACTAAATGTTTTGCATGTCTGGTTAATTCATAACATAGGTGACACTAGAGCTGAATTCAGCACACAGTTGCACACATTTGACCTCATGGCCAGAGCACAGCTTCCTGATGGCCCTGGACCAGGGCTTGCCTGGCAGTGCTCTAGTGTCACTTGGCCTGCTGACTCTACCTTGATGGCACCTGGTCCTCTGGTGAAGGCTTGATTGTCCCTCAGGTGGTGACTGAGGAAGTCTGGGCCAGCCCAGAAGAATGAGAAGTTTAGGAGGTTTGTCTTATATAAGACATGAGTTCTATCCTCACTTTGTCTTTTAACTATAAAAGTCCTTGTCTCACTGTGCTGGAACTGATGGGGTCAGGTGTGGCATCTTTTCCAGCACAGGCAATGAGAACAGCCTACTTTGCTCTATGCTGTTTGAAGACTAGGGTGTACGCTTATGTCACACAGCTGTTTCTAGAGTCAGGGGCTGGGGAGCAACATGGTCACAAACCTCAGATAACTTGGGCATGCTCAGATCTCGGTGTTTACCTGGTGTTCCTCGGCACAAGGGAAGCGACATCACTCTTATGCCTATGGAAACAGATGCAGATTCATTCTGTGAAACACAAGCCTGATGTTGAAGACTGGAGAGTGAAAAGCCCCTCTGAGCTGAGAGGTCCATTAAGCATCATTGAGATGTTGTCTATCAAAGCCTTTTGCCCAGCTCTGACATCAGGCACAATCCATTTATTGAAAGTTTTTGTCACACTTGGGAAGTTCGGCAGATGGCGTCTCTTCCCATTTCCTCACCCCTCCCAATTTTCCCTGCAACCTCCGCTCTAGGCCCTCGACCCCAGGTCGATGGCTTTTTGTGGTCAGATCTAATCAGTGGCTGGTTGGACAAGGAGGGCCCTTTGTGCATAGAGTGTTGGGACAAGTGCAGCCCTGCTGTAGATCGCCACAATAAACAATCTGAGATTCAATTTCAATGCTGGGTTGGGCTTTTATCTGGAGGTGACATCATTTCAATCAAAATGTAAAATAATACAATCCAGTAGTTGCAGGAGGTGGAGATAGGACACAGACGGCTGAGCTTAGTCATTTAATAAGAGGAGGAGGGAGCAGCTCCTCTGTTGTGCAAGAACCCCATTTCTAAACCACCATTACTGAGGACCCAATAGAATCGAGAGAAGGAAGCAGGAGGTCTCCGTGACTTTGTGTCAGTGGAAACGGATGCTGGGTACAGGCTGGTGCACGGTTGCCTTTGTTGGTTTAATTAACAATAGCGTGAACTCTCTACTGGCAGTTTTCTCCTGCAGCTTCGGCTGCTTTTCCTGCTCCAAGCAGGGCTTTATTCATTTCCTTTGTCTCCTTTGAAATTGTTTTAAAGGTGATGTGTTTCAAGACCTGCAAATCACCATGAAAAGGAAAACATGGTTCAGGAGCAAATAGACTCCAAACTGCTCAGGCTGCTGAAAGCAGAGAATGAGCGGCCGATCCTCCATGGCAGCACTTTTGTGGCCAAGTTTCCCTTCCAGTTCCAAGCTAGTCACGGTCCCTGGGGACAGCAGCGTTGAATGTCCCTGCTTCAAATCAGGGGATGCTGACTGGGGCTGTCCACCCCGCTGAAAACAAGAGGGAACAGAGGAGATGGCACTTCAGAAAGGAACAGAGGCCGTGTCCCTGAGCCCCGGCAGTTGGGGTATTGACCACAGCCCTGGAATGGCCCATTGCAGTTAATCAATGAGTACATTGTTTTTCCTTGAACTGTATTTAATTTATAGCAATCAATCATTTTAAAATGGAAATAATCTATTATCCTGCAATATTTTTGATTGTTCTATACAGGCAAGTGGATCAGTGAGGCAAAAACTGGCTTGAATGAGTGCTAGAACAAGATGGCTTTGAGCTGCAGGTGTAGCATAGTGCGCATACACACTGCTGGACAGGGTGTCTCTACTCAGTCTGACACACACATGTGCACACCCGCACGCACGCACACACACATGCACTTGCACAGACACACCTACACATCTGCCTCCACTATCCAGAGGGTTGTGGTGCCCAGCGTTGGAGGGTGATTACACTTGTTTTTCTCCAGATGGATGAGGGCAGGAGGGAAGAAAAGAGGGAAAGAGAGAGACAATGAATGGGTTTTTATATTTATTATCTTTATTTTATGTGTATGAGTGTATTGCCTGCATGCATGTGAGTGCACCCATGTCATGCAGTGCCGCGGAGGTCAGAAGAGGGCTTTGGATTCCCCTGGAACTGGAGTTAAGGACAGTTTGTAGCCACCATGTGAGTACTGGGAATCGAACCTGGGTCCTCTGCAAGAGCAGTCAGTGCTCTTAACTGCTGAGCCATCTCTCTAGCCCCATGAATATGTTTCCTTAAGTGAAGCAAATATTTTATTCGAATGAGTTGTCAAAGCACAAATTATCCAAATGAACATAATGCAATATCGTTTTTGAAGGAAGTATCCATCAAAATAAGGGCTTCATTCTGTGTATGGATTTGGTCCAGCATGTAAGAAAAAAAAATACACAGATTGCTTCAGAATCACGTGAAAAACATCTCACCGCCTCACTCATTCAACTGTCCAAACAACCACGCAACAAAGAGGAAGGACTTGATCTGCTACTGAAAGTCCTTTCAAACCTGGGATTAGAAAGGGAAAAAACCAATATCGTGGTAATCATGGAACATTCTGTGCATTTCAAAACACATTTTATTGAGCTCACTGTGCATAGGAAAGTGACCAGTTTCAGAGGACTTAGTAAAGTTGGTCCTACAGCATTAGTTCAAATTGTACGTTCTTGTCAGGAGAAGCTGTTTTCCACAGGTTATAACTGAGGCTTGGAACTCCCCTAAGCTTCACCATAACCGCACACCCATCATACATGGTGTAATACAAAAGGCATGAACACGTTTTTTAAAAACTCAGCAGTTTGGGGAGATACTCAGTTGTTGCCACAAAACATGAGGAAGTCAGTTTAGATCCCCAGAACTCTTGTACACAGCCAGGTGTGGTAGCATGCGCCTGTAACCGTGCTGGACGGAACCGGGCAGAGCCCAGCAGATCCTTGGAGCTCACAGCCAGCCAGTGTCTGGATCAGTGTCTCTTCTGTTGTTGTGATAAAACACCATCACCAAGAGAACTTACGGAAAAAAGAGTTTATTTGGCCTTGTGGCTCCAGGGGGATGAGAGTCCATCATGGTGGGGCGGCAGGATAAGCAGCCAGAGTGGACAGCTGAGAGCTCAATCTTCAGGCACACACAGAGAGGGAAAACTGAAGTGGGTTAAGTCTATGAGCTCTTAAAGGCCACCCCAGGGACGTGCTTCCACGCCAAGCCCTGCCTCTTACCGATTCCATGACTTTCCCCATGCAGTGCCGTCAGCCGAGGACCATATACCAAGTGTTCAAATACTTGAGTCTGGGGGGAGCATTCTCGTTCCAACCAAGACAATTTTTCAAAAATTAAAGGTGGAGAGTGATCAAGGAAAAAATGCCAGATGTCAGTTTATGACCTCCACACACGGACAGACATGTACATGAATACAGGTATGTAGAGGTTCACACACTAAAAGTACATACACACACATACACGCAAACAAACTTGACCTGATAAAGTAAATGAGAGTGGTCCCCTGTGACCTGGAGCAAAGCCAGGATGATATTTGAAGACCATGAGGAGATAGGGGCTCTTGCAACAGCAAGCTTATGCAAGCTACCCTACAGTCTCTGGATTTTAGCCAATGCTAGGCTGAGGATGCGAGGTCCTTTTCCTACAGAAAGGTGTCAGACAGCTACCTGGTACTCCTCAGAGAAGGCACAGCCCTGTCTACTGCTTCCCTGCAGGAGGTGACTGACGGACGTTGCCTTTTGGGGCCGCTCTACCTTCTGCCCTGTGTTGCTGCCCGGGAGGAAGCGGCCAGGCCCCTGGCACTGAGGTACTTCCCAGGGGTGCGTTCTTATTGGGCTGCTTGTAGATGAGGCTACAGCCCTCCTCAGCCCTCCCAACTGTGTGTGCCTGCTAAGATTTGACTGAGACAGAGGCAATGGCTAACATCTGGAAAAGGAGCTTGTTGTCTCAGAGCCTGGCTGGACGGTGATGATGTTCACGATGACGATGATGGTGGTGATGACAATGTTGATAATTATGATGAAGATGATGATGATGAGGAGGAGGATGAAGGTGATGATGATGGTAATGGCTGAGCGATTTGCCAAGGTGATCCAAGGGCTGGGGAGGCCCCATGTAGCAAAGAGGCAAACAGGAACAGGAAAAAGTTTCCTGCCCTCCCAGTTCAGATGAGTCGGCAAAGCAGTTACTTCCTTTAGTGGAGGAACACCGGTGAGGTTCTGAGTGGGCGCCTGGGGCTGGCGGGGATTCCTGGAGCCACAGAGGGTATTAGCACACTTGCTGATGTGTATAACAAATGGCCCAAACGGTCACTCTTAGGCTGCAGTATGCCTGCAGCAGCTGCAACCTGAAGATTTGTAATGTTGGGTACGGAACCAGTCGGACAATATTTTGGGTTTGTCATTTTCAGGTAGAAATTGCTGCTTAAGGGATGATGATGATGATTGGTGATGATGGTGATGATGTTCATGATGATGGTGATGATGGTGATAATGATGACAGTGGTGCTGATGATATTGACGGTTACGATGAAGATGATGATGATGGTGATGATGATGAAGATAATGAAAATGATGATGTTGATGATGGTGATGATGTCGGTGGTGATGGTGATGATGAGGATGAGGATGATGATGATGATGATGAGGATGATGATGGTGATGATTTTGGTGGTGGTGGTGATGGTGGTGGTGATGGTGGTGATGATGGTGATGATGATGATGATGAACAATAAGAAGGCCTAAGCTAACCCAAGTGCATTTCCAAGAGAGCGTGAGCTGAGTTCTTGGGTGCTGAGTGTCTGCCTGCGTGGTTTGATGCCATCCCCACAGGCACTAGATGCTGTGGATGCTCAGAGTCAGGCTATGATGGTGATGATGATGAAGATAATGAAAATGATGATGTTGATGATGGTGATGATGTCGGTGGTGATGGTGATGATGAGGATGAGGATGATGATGATGATGATGAGGATGATGATGGTGATGATTTTGGTGGTGGTGGTGATGGTGGTGGTGATGGTGGTGATGATGGTGATGATGATGATGATGAACAATAAGAAGGCCTAAGCTAACCCAAGTGCATTTCCAAGAGAGCGTGAGCTGAGTTCTTGGGTGCTGAGTGTCTGCCTGCGTGGTTTGATGCCATCCCCACAGGCACTAGATGCTGTGGATGCTCAGAGTCAGGCTATAAAGCAAGGACCCCAGTGCCATCAGCCCTGGGAAACTGCCTGGGATCATACAATTCCTACCATAACTCCTCAAGATACCTGGGGCCTTGGCTCCCTAGGCCCAGTTCTGCAAGTCTGAAGATCCCAGCCTAACCCCCAAGTACAGCAGAGATGTTGCAAACCTGAGAAATTTCAAAGTATTTACTTACTAAATACTAATCAGATGTTCACTTTTTCAGAAAGTGGACTTAAAGATCTAGGCTCTGGGAAGGGAGTAGGTGCGTCAGTCAGGGTTAGTGTAGTCGGAAGTCCCAGCGTGTCTTCAGCCCCCTATGTTCCTTCTTTCCCTCTATCTTTTATCAAGTGTTTAGTCAAACTTTTGGTCTCAACAATGAAGTTCCTGGTTTCACAAACTGAAGCAAGGAAGCATTTGTTTTGGCTCATGGTTCCAGGACCTTATGCCCAAGTTCTTGGCTGCTGATTCTAGGTCTGTGGTGAGGCAGACCATAATGCAGAAGGAGCTTGTGACAGAGTGTCTTCACCACCTCATGGACAGAAAGTGGGTAAGGAGAGGCAGGACATGATATAGTCCCTAAGACATATCCTCTGTGATGTGGCCTTCTTCCTCCAATCAGGCCCCACCTCCTGAAGTATCTAGAACCTTTTACAATAGTGGCAACAGCTAGGGACCAAGCATTCAACATATGGGTCTCCCTATGGGACACTGTGAATACAAAAGCCTAGTGAGGTTTTCCCAATGTGGCAGGTAGAGGAAAGGCAGGTCTCTAGAACATGGTGACTCACTGACTGGCAGTCAGCTGCCCCAGTTTCTCAGGGTCTATAGGCTCAGTCTGAGCTCCGTGTCCTCCCTGTGCCCCCGACTCCTACGTCCACAAAGTCAGTCTGAGCTCGTCTCCCCGACTCCTGGGTCCCCACAGCTTCATGGCCCACTCTGTTGAGGCTCCATTTCCTCTCTGCCTTGTCCTGCTCTCCTTGAGCTGCAGGTGAAACCCAGCCTCTCCTACTCTCGTTCCAGCTGACTCCACATTCAAAGCCTTTCCAGAGGTGGAGACTGTGGCAGGTTTGTGACCACACCTAGGGGGCACATGGTTCCGTAGACCACATAGACCCAACAAGTACTCACAAAACATTTATCCAACTTGTGCAAAATACACAGTATTTTCATTAACTCATGGAAAACTCCATAGAACAGACCATTTTAACCTACAGAACCGGAAGCTGGGCATGGTGACGTGTGCCTACTATCCAAACACTTGGAAGGTGGGTGTAGGGGTAATGTGAGTTCAGAGTCAGCATGGGCTCACACTGAGGTATGTTTCAAATAAAATGAAGCCATGCCATATGTTTTTCTTTTTTAAATGAAATAAAGGTACAACTAAAAAGCAAAAGGAACTTTAGAAACAATAAGAAATATAGAGACTTGCCAACAGCTTACTGAACAGAAACTAGGTTTAGTGAAAGGGGAGATTTAAAAGGTTCTTGAAAAAATTAAAATAGAAATGTAATCTACCAAAGTCAAAAGCAGTAGTAGGGGTTATGTTTATAGCAACAGGTTCCTACATTAAAAAATAGAAAAATTTCAATAAACAATCTAGATATATCTGAGGACATAGCACATTAAGGGGGAACTAAACCTGAAATTAGTAGAAAATAAATAACAAAGATCTGCACAGAAATAAATAAGGTAGATACTAAAGTAAATAAATATAAATACTTTCTGGCAAGATGGCTCGGACATTAAGAGAGCAAGCTGCTCTTGCAGAAGACCTGAGTTTGGGTCCTAGCACCCACATTGGGCAGCTCACGACAACCTGTAACTACAGGTTCAGGGACTCTGACACCCTCTTTTAGTTTCTGTGGACATCTGCACTCATGTCTACATACCAATACACAGACTCACACAGATACACATATAAATAAAAATAAATCTTAAAAATAATATGGTAGGACTGGGCATCTCTGGATGAACTTGCACTGAGGGATGTCTGGGTACAAGTTCTTGACTGGCTATGCCTTAACATGTATAACAGAATGCATGAAATCTGGTGGGGGAGCTTTGTGGGTACAGATGGGGAGGGGATCTAAATTCGATTAAGATCTATTATATGAAATGCATAAAAACTCAATAAAATGTACTTAAAATAAGATGATAGGTAAATAAAATGGACAGAGTCAGCTAGACTAAGGAAAAGACGGACCCAAACTAGAATTAGAGATGAAAAATAAGATATTAAAATAGATTCCACAGGGGTGGGCCAGATGGTTCGGCTGTTAAGAGCACTGGCTGCTCTTGCAGAGGACCTGAATTCAGTTCCCAGTACCCACATGGTGGGCAGCTGAAAACCATCAGTAACTCTAGTTCCAGGGGATCCAATGCTCTCTTCTGACCTCTGCTGGTGTTGCATGACATGGATGCACTTGCATACATGTAGACACCACACACACACACATGAAGAGTGGTTCCACAGAAATAACAGAAGATCAACAGAAACTTCATGAACAACTGTATCTCCACAAATTGGAAAACCTGGAAGAATGAATGAACTTCCGAACACACAAGTTACCAAAACTGAGTCACAGACACAGACGACCCGTCTAGACTTAACATCTAGTGGGCCAGGACTGACTCAGTCATAAAAATTCTCCCAACAAGGACAGCAAAAATCTCAAGACTGGGTGGTTTCACTTCTAAATTCAATTCGTCTCAGCTATTAAAAAAATGAAAGGCGAAATTCTTCAGAACTTTCTTTATGAGACAGCATTGCTCTGCAAGTGAAACTGCACAAAGACAACAGCCAAAACAAAAACCAGCCAACCAAATGACTAACCAACCATCCAGTCACCCACACATCAACCCAGCAAACTAACCAACAAACTACTCAACTAACCAAGTAACCAACCAGCTAACCAGCCAACCAATTACCCAACCAACCAATTATCCAACCAACCACCCGCCCCCTTTCAGCTCCTGAATGGGGCACAGAGCCCTAAAGGGATGGCTGATTTTGTAAACTATTTCCTTTTACATAGTGTAAACTATTTCTGCTCTGACTCAGAATATTACTATTTTCCCTCAGAGAGGTAGAAATTCTTGATCAAGTTTAGGAATAAAGATCAAACACGCTGGGAGCTGTTCTCCCAGCAGACTGTGCTGGAGGGTGTGGTGGTGGCTGGGAGTCATCATTTCCATGAAAGCTGGGGATGCTCCCTGCTATCAGCCAGCCAGACGCTGATGTAGGGTAGAAGTAAGGATCCTCAGAGTGGAAGAGCTTGCCTTCCCAAGTCCTGGAGTGTCAGTGGTCAACTGGGGAGGGAAGCAGCTCCATGCTGTCCTCTGGGGATGAATTAGTACATGCACACAGGTGTCAGCGGAACTGCTGAGAGACTCAGGCTCCAGCTCTGAGAGAAGCCTCATGCCCAGCCCTGTCAGCCAGGCCGAGGTCGCTCCGGCAAAGTCCCAGCACTTCTGCAAGTCTCCTTAGAAAGAATCTTACTTGTCTCCATTACCCTGAGAGTTAACACTGTTCACTGCAGAGGTGGGAGGTGGGTGGGGCTGCAGCAGACAGGTTGATCAGCCTCCTAGGATAATTAACTGTTATACTCAGAGCTAGAGGCTCATGGCTATTGGAGATGGACATCAATATGATTTCCCATGTATCACAGACTGTGTACAAGACATCTAGATGCCATCCCTTTGTCTGGGGCCTACCCCTAGGTGTGGCAGCCTCTTTCCAGGGATGACACAGAGCTCAGCACCCACTCTACAGCTCACAGCATCCAGATGTTCAGGACACCTCTGCTGGGGGGTTCTGGGGATACCTTTAATGACCGAGACATTCCTGCCCGCTGTGACCCAGTAACGAACTGCACATGCTTCACTTATGCTTCCGTACGAGTGGGTCTTATTTCTCTATCGCTGTGACAAACACCATGACCAGAAGCAACTTGGGGAAGAAAAGGCTTATTTCAGCTTACAACTTCCAGGTCATAGTCCGTCACTGAGGGACATCAAGGCAAAGACTTAGGGCAGGACAGGAACTTTCAGGCAGGAGCTGAAACAGACTGTGGAGGATGCTACCTACTGGCCCGCTCCTCTGGCCCATGCTGAGCCTGTTTTCTGATACAACTCAGGACCACTTGCTCAGGGGTGGCACCCACAGTGGGCTGAGCCTGCCCACATCACTCAATTATCAAGAAAATGCCTTGAAGACATGCCCGTAGGCCAGTCCGATAGAGGCGATTACCGAACTGAGATTCTCACTTTCTAGGTGTCAGGTTGACAACTGAAGCTATTCAGCACGGTATGTAATTGTTCCTTTTGTGTCTTTGCTTGACCTTCTAATACGTTTAGTGGCATCGCCCCTCCCTGTGAGTTGAGTCTGTCACAGGATGCCGGTCTGCGGCTGTCTGAGGCCCAGCCTTACCGACCCCCCACAAACTCCTCTGTCACACTAGTTTGAACCTATAAGTCTCCATGTGGCTGTATCCACATCACGCAGTCAGGAAGGCATCCTTGCCCTGACCTTTGACTTTTATCCTTCTGAACAGCCACCACATTGCAAGTGCCATCCTGAAGCCTGCTGTCCTGAAGCCCACTGTGGGCCGCCATCCTGCAGGACACTGTTGGTGATAACACATCAATGAGTCACATTCAGATACCCCCCCCCCCCAAGGGATTCCCTTTAGCAAAATCAAGACAAATATTCTCCTTTTTGGAAGATCAGTACCGCATTAGCAGTGTGCTGGAGTGGATCATAGAACATGGGAAACTCGCCCAGGGTTCCACATTTAAGGCCTTAGAGGTGCTGCCCCACAGGAATGGTGGGCTATGTCTTCAGTGATAAGTTGTGCCCCTGGGTGACCTTGTCCAGAGGCTGTGCCAGGCCAGGTGCCCACAGACACCTAAGGGCTTGGTGCCAATCAGCATTATGATTTAACAGCAGCCATTGAGATCTCATTCCTGCTGAGGGCCGCACAGCAACGGAACCCTCTAGAAAGTCACCACTCCCTAAGTTTCTGCACACCTCAGGCCCTGACAGGAGGCTCCAGGAGGGCTACTTATTGTATTTGGTGGGAGTACCTCATGTCAAGCAGATTCTAGAGAATTCAGAGGCATCACAGTGCCAAAGCCCTTTTCCAAGCCTGTACACAAAACTCGGGAGAAAACCAAACACACTGTTGGAACTACGCTGTCTCTATACAACATTCTCTTATCACACATTCCTGCCTCATTCAGCAGCTGCTCCCTGGGTGCTGAACAAGCCTCTAGAAGTATCTAGACCATGCCATCACTGTGGAAAATGAAGCTTCCAACTGGAAGACCAGCCTCCTCTTTGCCAAAGTCTGCATCCTGGTTCCAGTGGACACAATGCCTGCTCTTACCAGGCCCAGGAGGCACGCCTTGAATTCACATTTACAATGCTTTATTCACTTTGAGCAGCACGTGACTCAGAGGCAAGGATGCAGGTGTTAAGTCCTCTTAAACCAGAGTGACCATCATTCCTATGTGTCCCCAGGGACATGACGCAGCCCAGGAAGCCCATCACTGCACACACCGTGGGAAGGGAAGGTGGGTCTGCATCCTTTGGGCTCCCTCTCTCCTCCTTTTTCCCCTCCCTCCCCTTTATTTCCTAAACAAGCTAAGAATTTTTATAATTCATCACCTGGCTGACAGATGAGTTCTGCTGGAGAATATTAGAAAATGTCTCAAATCTCATATATATGCTAATGGTATGCCGGGACCGGCCGGTGGTGTGCCAGAGTTTTTAATCTGTCTCGGCCAGTGTGGAAAGTGGAGAAGACAAGTCACAGCCCCGACAATTTATGATCAAACAACTGAATTGTAAAGGAAGAGGGACGCACAGAAAGGGAGAGTAATTTTCTGATTTAACAGCGTTGTTACTACAAATAAAGAGATCTTGATTTTGACCGCTCTCGACACTAAATGAGTTTCCTGTGCCTGGCGCTGCGTTTTTCATTTTCAGATTCGTATAAAGCAACCTGCTTAGATACAGGTGATAGATGAGGGAACAATTGTATATGGAAATCAAATGTGTATAATAAAGCCATCCTCTGTTTATTAAATAAACACGTGTAGATTACTTCTGTGGGGGATGCACTGATAATTCTTCATTGTGTTCCCCTTTTCTTGCAAGTCACAAAGAATCTTATTTAACAACTGGGACGGCTAGAGCAAAGCTCTTCTCTTTATCACTTTTACACCATCCAGCGGGGTCTGGGACTTAACGGCCCAGGCTGGATTTGGGCTCTCTGGTCCCTACAACTGTGTATGATTTCCATACATCCTCCTGAGCACTGTGCTGAATTAGGAAGCCATACAAGGGCATGTTCTTGGAAGTAACGAGTCTAGAGCCACGCTGCACCCTGGAACCCGTGATTGGGGGAGCGGCCAACAGAAAGATGCATGTCCTGGTCATGGGTCACATGACTTCTGGCTCCTGTTGGTGCTGGGGCTGATGTAGGTGGGAGTCTCTGTAACTAGAGGAGGCTAGAGACACTGGTATGATCACTGGTGCAGGTGATAACATCCTGCAGCTTTTAAAATAAAGGCTCAACCCTCCCCCAACATAGCTGCGAGCTGGAGGCTTGGATGGCTGTGTTGAGGACTCTACCGACAGGACCCTAGAGTATGTTGGTCCGGTTACAAGTCTCCTGAGCAGAGTTCCAGGGAAGGCGCTGCTGAGAAGGTCGCCTGACTCTGAAAAGAGGCAGAGAACAAACACCTGGATGTAGAAGACCAGACCTGGGAGGGGGGGTGTTCTGGTTCGCCTTCAATTGCTGTGACAGAATACTCTGACCACTACCAACTTGGGGAGGAAAGGGTTTATTTGTCTTACATCTCCCAGGTCACAGTTCATCAGGGAGCCCAAGGTAGGAACTCAGGGCAGGAACCTGGAGGCAGGAGCTGGAGCACAGGCCATGGAGGATCACTGCTTACTGACTTGCTCCCCTTGCACCACCCACAGTGGGCTGGGCCCTCCCTCATCACTCATCAATCAAGAAAATGTCCCATAGACATGACTACATGCCAGTCCAATGGAGGCAATTCCCCAACTGAGGCTCCCTCAACCCAGGTGTGTCAAGTTGACCTCTTGTCAACTTGACACACAAACACATCACTATCAAACCACAAACTTTCCCTTTCTTACCCCCAAGATATGATGTTACTATCACAACATAAAACAGTACAACTCTAAAAGTCCCACAGTCCTTTAAAAAACTTCAAACACTTAAAAGTTTAAAGTCTCTTTTAAAAGTCTCTCAATTATGGGCTCCTGAAAACTTAAAAACAAGTTAGGCACTGCTTTATTTCAAAGGGAAGAACTGGGCACACTTATAAAAAACCTTAGTCTAGCAAAGTAGCTCAAGGCTGGACATCTGGGATTCACTCACGATCTTCTGGGCTCCAAAGGGTTTTGGCGGCTCCACTTCTCCTGCCGTTCACAGCACATACAGCTCATCACGAAGACTCAGGTCGACTCCATTCCACATCTGCTGCTGCCCTTGGTGGTCATCCCATGGTCTTGGAAAAAAGCTGGGATCCTCACTGCAACTGAGGCCGCACTTTCACCAATGGCCTTTCCTGGCCTCTCAGGGTGCCAAGCCCCAGCTGCTGTCTGTGACCCCTTCACATTTTCAACACCAGAACCAGGCAGGAGACTCTTACACATTACCAAGTCCTGCTTCCAGCTTGAGATGAAGGCTCAGGCCCCCTTTGGACCACAGCTTCTGTGCACTGACCCTGAGGAAATACTTCACAGAAGATCTTGCCACAGTGATGCTGGTCTCTTGTTACTTAAGCTGATTTTTCAGCCCCAGCAAACCAGCATCAACTGTCCCAGTAAAGCAAAGGTTTCACTTCAGGTTCTGGTCTCTTCTTAATCACAGCTGATTCTTCAGCCCCAGCCAACCAGAACCCACAGATTCTCAATCTAAAATCTCACACGAACAGCCTTGATAGTCTCTGCTTCCCTTTGAAGCTTCACAAGCCAGGCCTCATCATCCACAACTCTTTCAGCATAACTGCTCCAAGCTCCACAGCAACAAACGCTAAGCATTCAATGGTTTTTTCCAGTTCAAAGTTCAAAACACTTCCACAATCTTCCCCAAAACACCAAGGTCAGGTCTGTCACAGCAATACTCCACGAACCTGCCCAGGGGCGATACTGCCCACAGTGGGCTGGACCCTCCCATATCACTCAAAAATCAAGAAAATGCCTCACAGACATGGCCACAGGCCAGTCCAATGGAAGTAATTCCCCAACTGAGGCTCCCTCTGCCCAGGTGTGTCAAGTTGACACTAAAGCTATCTAGCACAGGGGTTCTTCAGGACTTAAAGATGGAGCGTGTGTAGATGAGCAGTCAGAAACTGTTCCTTTCTCTCCCAAGAGATGTCACATTAGTGAAAATCCCCCATTCCCATATTCACAGAACAGCTAAATGATTTTTCTAGCAGCTTCAGGGTTCCTGCAGTTTAGGCTACAAGTGTATTAGCTACTTTTCTTTGGCTGTGATAAAACACCATGACCAAGGCAACTTACAGAAGAAGAGTTTGCTTAGCTTACGGTTCCAAAGGGGCAAGAGTCCATCATGGCGGGGAGGCACGTTGGCAGAGGTGGCCGGAGCAGAAAGCTAAGCCTCACGTCTTCCAGCAGGTAAAGGGGGCAGAACAAGGCTGAAAATCTGGGGAGGCTTGAGAACTCTGAAAGCCCTCCTCTGGTTTCATGCTTCTTCCAGCAAGATTGTACCTCTTAAAACCTCCTCAAACAGTGCTACCAAACAGGGACAAAATGTCCAAACACTTGGAGCCTAAGGCGGGGCGGGGACTCGAATTCAACCACCACATACCTCTCCCTTGTCCCACAGGCTCATGACCATATAAAATGCAAAATGCACTGAGTCCCACAGAAATCCCCACAGTCTTTACCAGTCTCTCAGCACTATTCAAAAGTCCAGAGTCTAAATTCTCTTCTGAGACTCAAGGCAGTCTCTTAACTCTAAGCTCCTCTAAGAAGTCAAAAGGTAAATTGCGTGCTTCTAACATACCATGAAACCCAATACACATTTCCATTCTAACAGGGAGGAATAGAGGCATGCTGAGGGAATACTGACCAAAATAAGACCGAAGATCATCAGGGAAAACGTGGAATTCAGTAGCTTCACGTACCACTCTGGGGATTTTCACTTCCACGGGGCTTACATGGGTCAGCCACAGACAGCGTACATCTCTCCTGGGCTGGTGCCAATCCCTGTATGCGGCTGTCCTCGGCCGGTACCTCACAGCACTGGCATCTCCAGTGTCTCAGGGTCTTCAGTGCCAACGTCACCGTACTGTTCCATGTAATGGCCTGGTAGGGCCTTCTTTATACAGGGATGGCCTGTTACGCACTGCCTGGCCTCAGTGGCTCTCTGAGACTGGAGAGGAAAAACCAATGACCCCTTCACTCTTGCATCTTCCCGTTATTTATTTATTTATTATTATTTATTTATTATTTTGGACCTTTTGAGACAGGGTCTCTCTCCCTATAGACCCAGCTGACCTAGGACTTGCTGCGTAGACCAGGTTGGTCTTGCTCTCACAGAGATCAGCCTGACTCTGCCTCCTGAGTGCTGGGACTAAAGGCGTGCTGCCATACCCAACTCACCATTGCATCTTTCATGCCTCTAAAGCTGGCACTGTGGGAATGACCCTGCCAAGTCTGACTACAAGCCTGGGATGGACCCTGGCCTACTTCATCCACATTAGCAACTTTTCTATGCTGTGGCTTTCTAGGAACAGAAAACCCCTCTGGAATCTTCCTTTCACACATTGGAGGCTTAACTGGGAGTGGTCTTGCCCTGACAGTCTTCTTTCCACTGTTTAAGGGAAACTCTCACTAGGCCTCTCCTTAATCACGCTAATCTCCTTATCAAAGACAGCCTCTCCTCCTGCGCACGGCTTGGCGCCAGCACTCATCTCCCTAGCGCTTGTTCTCAGTCTGAACTGTACACGCCACACCTCCTGTTGCTCCCCCTGCTCCTTCTTCATGGTAGATCACCATAATATTCACCACTAATAACCATGCTACCAATTCAGCATTAGGCTGTCTTAAAATGTCCTCTGACAAAGAACTTAGTCCATTGCTTTCAACTTAGCCTCAGACAAGTTCTTGGGCTGTGGGCTGCCTGTGGAGGCCACAAGAGGACATCAGGTCTCCTGGGAGTGGAGTTATATATAGACGGTTGTGAGCTACCATGTGGGTGCTGGAAACCAAACTTGGGTCCTCTGCAAGAGCAGCTAATGCTCTTAGCTGCTGAGCCATCTCTCCAGCCCTCCCCACAGTCCGATTTTAAAATCACTTAATTGCTTGCTTAACGCCTCTCAGTTTTCAGATCTGATTTGCTCCTAGTTTTGTCCTGGGCGAACTGGTTCCTGTGCTCACTGACCCTAGTTCCTCCTTCTCAGCAACTTTCCGACTCACTGTGAAAATCAGAACGGACAGCCATTGGGGCCTTGAAGCAGTGAGTATGCAGTGCCATCAGGCGGTGGCCGTCCTCGCATGACCACCCTGATGATGTCAGGTAATGGCCAGTGTCGCAAGCATCAACTGTTTCAAGCACCCAGCTTTCTTCTGAGTGCTTTGTATGAACAAGTGTAACCCGGTCTGGAGGGCACTGGGCACAATCACCGTTCCCATTTTGCAGATGATAAAATCAAGCCTGGTGGGTAGAGAAGGAACTTGCCAGGGGCCAATGCTACACAAACCTTGGTCACTAGGGGTATGTCAGGAACCCTCTCCAACTCTCACTCTGAGAGCCTGTCTCTTCATTTCTAACTCACTTGTGAATACTCTGGGGTGTTCAGGGTCTGATGTGTACTACTGTGTGTCTTTCCCAAGAAGGGAACAGTGTGGAATGGCTGCTTCCTGGCAAGACCTCATATTTTCCCTTGGGCTCCAGGAATTCTGGCCTCTGCCCCCAGTGGTCCTGACTGCTTGAGCCAAGACCACCTGGTCTGATAGACCATCCATTTGTATTGGTTGCAAAGGGACTTCTTCAAGGACTCAGAGCACATTGTGTTTGTGACAGCATTCCTGGACAGCTGTGAGCCTGGGGCCTCAGGCCTCCAGTCCTATCTTCCACTGAGCATTGGAAGGCGTCGTAATAAGCACGGTGAAGCCCGTGCAGTCATGGGCAGTCACACACTGGTGACTGCCGAATCTGGTGTGTTTCTCTCCTTCCTACTGTAGGGGGACATTGGCTCTGGAAGAAAATGACCCTAAAACCTACAGCTAAGTTGCTTCCCTGGGTAAAGCTGCCGGTAGACTGTGCTTGCTGCTCAGTTACACAGAAATACAAGCTTGGGCTGGGGTGTGTGACTCAGTTGGAGAGTGCTTGACTAGTAGGCATGAGGCCCCAGCACCACACAAACTGGGCGTGATGGCGCACACCTATAAACTAAGCACTCAGGAGGCAAAGCTGGAGAATCACAAGTTCAAGACCAACCTCAGCGATGTAGCAAACTGTAAGGTAAAAGTGCCTCAAGATTCCTGAACACAGCTGTCTTTCGGGCTGCTGTAGCTACTACTGGAATGCTGGTCACAATTAGCAAAATTATTGCTTACATTGCCCAGCAACCAAGACCAACATAGAGGCTGGGAGCCCAAGGTCAAGGTGAAGCTGGGGTCCTAAGGTCAAGGTGAGGCTGGGGTCCCAAGGTCAAGGTGAGGCTGGGAGTCCAAGGTCAAGGTGAGGCTGGGATCCCAAAGTCAAGGTGAGGCTGGGAGTCCAAGGTCAAGGTGAGGCTGGGGTCCCAAGGTCAAGGTGAGGCTGGGGTACCAAGGTCAAGGTGAGGCTGGGAGCCCAAGGTTAACAGCAGATGCTGTGTACTGAGAAAGCTCCTTTCTGGTCCACAGGAGGCAACTTCTTGCTGTGTTCTCACTTGTTGGAGAAGGATGGGTCTTTGTGAGACAGAGACAAAGCACCAGTGCCATCAGCAGAAATGTCCTTCATGCCCTGATTACCCCACAGGCTCCATCTCCTAATTCCAGAATTCGGGAAGGTTAGAATGGGAACCTAGGTAGGCAGCCGACCACACTGACACATCCTGAAAGCCATGGCCCTCAGGTGAACGAATGTGTCCTGTAGCTGGTGCTGATCTTTCAGGGGAGGACCTGCCCAATGTACACCATCTGTGCCATCAAAGCGGGAGGCAGATGTTGACCGTGACTTCCTCTCCTTCTTCCTGCCCGTCCACCTGATGGCTGTTGCTTCCCTACCTCCTTCCTCAAAGGTGCTGAGTCCATCCCCCAGCCCTCCTGCCACAGTCTCCCATGTCACTGGGGCCTTGCACACAGCTGTGCTGTGCTGCACCTAAGCAAGTTTCATCTTCCTGGTCTCCCCTTTAGCAAGGTTCTGAGCCTGTCTCCCAGTCATAGGAGGCTTTGTCTCTCCAGAGTGTCTCCTCCCTGGAGTTCACAAGGACCCTTTGCTGTGCAATGCAGGCCAGCAGGGCGGTGGATGCAGGCCCACAGGGCAGTCGCCGTTGCTCTGGCTGAAGGCCCCGATGCAGGCCTCTCACTGTCAACTACGTTTGCTTCCTGCACGTATAACATCAGCATTCCTGTGCTCTCCTCCGCAGAGGTGCTGCCCGGGGTCTGAAATGCTATCATGTAGTGTGGGATGTTTGATATATTGACTCCATCATCATGATAGAACAACCAGCAAATCTCCAGAGACACTCCCCCAGACATTACATTAAGCCATGTCCAGATTGTTGATGCCACTTCCAGATCATGACCTCAGGGGGGTAGATGATTCTACTGGGAGCCACTTAAGGGACTTCAGGTTGATGCCAGTCCATCATAGACTGTCACCCAATCCCTAATCTTACCTAGATGGACAGGTTAGTTCCAGAGCCCAGGCTATCACATCCACAGATTGGCCTGTGATCATTTCTGTGGGCGATTGTATTGTCTTGATTGTTAAGTGATGTAGGCGGTCCCTGTCCACTGTGAGAGTCATCATTGCCTGGGCAGGTGGTCCTGGGACAGCTACACATGGGACAAGCAGTGGACAGGCCGACAAACAGCATTCCTCTATGGTTCTCCTTCAGGTTTCTGCCTTGATGACGGACTGTGACCATCAAGGCAAACAGACAACAAACAGTCCTTTCCTAAGCTGTTTCAGGATGTTTTTATCATTGCAACATGATACAAACTAGAATGCCACTTTTTCTCAAAATTGACTTTATTCCTGGCTCAGAAGGTCCTCGGGGTCAAAGGACTCGGTGTTGCAAAGGGGTCATTATCCGTCTTGCCAGCACAGACAGACAGAACGCAGACCTAAGTATGTGCTCCACGAGTCTGACTTTGGCTCTTTCCAAGTCTCATCTGTTTCTGGGATGGATGCACAGCTGGGCCACTGGCTTCTCTCAGGACTAGTCAAGGAAGAGTGAACATTTCCCAAGCAAGGCATCATGGTGGCGGAAGGCAGGGGGTTCAGTGCTGTCGATTCAGAGCAGGAGGCCTATTTCCTGGCAGAGTGGGCAAGTGGAAGCTAACGCCCACTGAAGGAAGTGTGACGCTCAGGTGGGAATGACTGCCTGGGATGGAGGCCCTACCGTCTTGCAGAGATGAGGCTGGAGGCAGTGTGGCCCCACCGCCGGTGGAAAGACTTCTTGTCTTGAAGATTTTCTTCAGTTGTCAAGAGAATGCTTTGACTCTGAGCACAGCAGTAAGCAGGCAGATGAGGCCTGCCGAGTCCCGGCTGCTCACTAGGGTTGGGAGGCATCTCTGCTGCCCCACCATCCCATGTTGTTGAGGTTACCTCCTCAGACTCCAGGGACACCCAGACCCAGCCACAGGGGCTGTAGCAGGGAGAGGCTGTACCTCTCCTGCGGTGGTGCTCACTGTCTGAACCTCGCTGTCCTGCAGACGCCGAGTCTGCAGAACTCACTTCCAAGGAGCCGCCCTCTCCCGTCTGCTCTCCTTTGCTTCTTTCTGCTTGGGAATTGGATTTCACTGCTGTTCAGAGGTGGAGACAATGTGCCCTTGCTTTACCCTCCTGTTAAATGGAAATGCCTCGATTAGGGAGTTCGGACGCCTTCTTGGGGTGGGCTTTCCTTTAGGCTTAGGCGTTTATACTTTCTGATACTGGAGAATCTGCCCATGGCAGCGCATACGTGTGTGTCACCCAGCTGTGTTCTGTCGTGAACCCACCACATAGGGTGCTGGGGGTGCCTGTTCCTCACGGTGCTCACAGCAGCAGGCACAGAGTTGAGCTCAATGAAAAAACCAACTAGGCTACGTGGTAGTGACCGCAGGTCGTGGGGTCCCCTCGAGGGCCCCACAGAAGTGCCCACAGGTGCCGGGGTCTGTGTCCTTTCTGCTCTATTTGCAAAGACCCAGAGAACACCAACAGTTGTCTCAAGGATGCATCCTGCGGCTGTCAGGAACCCACTGTCAGGTTTCTTTTCATGGGGTCTGGAAGGGTGTGGCTCAGAAGTGACACTCCTCCCTCTATACCAAAGGCCTTTGGAAAAAGCCATACAGAAGCTTCTTTAGATATGTACATATTCACTATAAAAAATTAAAGGGAGTTACCTTATAAGAGGGGGGACATTGTCCCTTTTAGACAGCATAGGCTAATAAAAAAAAGTCACCTCAATGCCAGGAATGACTCTCTAGAAGGTTTTGTCCAGAGGTCCCATAGACCCCCAAACAATACTGGTCCTGCTCTTGGTTACCCACCAAGCTGGATGGTGAGACCCTATTGCTGAAGACACTACATACATGAGCTGCAGAACAAACAGGGAGAAATCAAGCTGGTGCTGACCTCAGAGCCTCGTCCCCGCTGGCTAACGTTCACAGTACTGGAAGGTGCTGTCATGCTACTGGAAAAAAATCACCAGCCTCACCCATCTGTAAATCCTGTGAACTACAGCAAATGACCTGGCAAGATATGCCCACCAGTGCAATAGAGGCACAGATACTATGGGAGAAACCAACCACTAATTGGATTTATGGTCAACTTCATAGGTTGGAGCCCATACCCGACATTGATATCAGGCTTAGGAAACTGAGAGTGACAGGTTGCAGGACATAGGTGAGAACCTAATACTAGTTGTTTACTAAAAGTTATGTCATTAAACTGACTCCTAATAACTTATTGCTATACCCATAGATTAATGCATCTCTTCACTCCCACCAGAGAATTTTCCTTATGCAGCAGATGGTGATTAACACAGAAACCCACACCTGGTCAATGTCAGTGAACAAGAGGCTGCAGAGTGCTTATCCCTAATAGGACACCTACATCAAACTTCTGTCTCCCAAGGTTCAGGGGTCAATGAGAAAGACAGGCAGAAAGATGTAGGAGCAGAGGAGGCGGAAGACCTCAAGGAAGCAGCGTTTCCCAGTCACCTGGTCGGTTACTCATATGACCTCCCAGCAATGGTGATAGCATGCACAAGTCCCATGCAAGCTCAAACCAGACAAAGTCCCAGTCTAGACATGGCGAAGTGGGTAAGAAATCCAACCCTCCCTATGGAAATTGTGGCAACAAGTGGCTGGCTCTGGGAAGGGGAGAGACAGTCTCTTTCAAGAACGGGACTCTCTGTGGATTAACCAGGCTCCACTGGATGGACCAACATTGATGGATATTTGGGGTTGCAAATTAGACTCTATAGGCTACTATATATGTAATATACATTATATTTATGATAGAGTACATTAAATTGGGAATGGGTCAATAAGGGAAGGTGTGGATAGGGAGGGGATCTAAATTCCATCAAATTATATTGTATGAAAATCACAAAACTTCAATTAAAAATGCTAAAAATTTTGTTTTATATTGTATGTGTGTGTGTGTGTGTGTGTGTGTGTGTGTGTGTGCACATGGGTGCAGATCCTGCAGAGGATAGAGTGAGGATTCAAATCCCCTGGAGCTGAAGCTGCTACTGGTGGTTTTGAGTTGCAGGACGTGGGTGCTGGGATTCAAACTCAGATCCTCTGCAAGAGCAGCAAGTACTCTAAGCCCTGAGTGATCGCTCCAGCTCCTGCACCAAGTTTAAACTAGTATCCTGCTGGGGTGTACAGTCCAGATTCTTGGTATGTAGATGCCGCAGACCTGGGCATCCTGGGAAGGCAGTTCCTCTGCACAGTGCATTTTGGAGCTGACAAGATTGAGCCAGGGCCAAGCCAGACATGGTGGGGTGGGTGCCACGCTGGCCTGTGTTTGAGACTGTAGATTTGTTTGTGCTCTAAGTGTAACTTCTGGAATGTTAAAATGCTGTAAATGTCTACGCTGGTGTCCCTTTCACTTTGGAGCTCGGCTGTCACATTGCTACCTTCCCAGCCACACCTTATCTTTCTCCTTTTGTGACCAGTGAAATCAGGGAGGGAGACTTACAGTTACCCCTATTTTTTTTTTTTTTTTTTTTTTTTTTTTTTCTTTGTCTTTTTGAGACAGGGTCTCCTTGTAGCCCCAGCTGTCCTGGAACTCACTATGTAGACCAGGCTGGCCTTGAACTCACAGAGAAATGAACCCCTCTGCCTCCCAAGTGCTGGAATTAAAGGCGTGGGCCACCCCCAATTCCTTTTGATCTCAGGGTATGCAGGCAGCAACAGGGATGTGGGACGTTAGCAAAATCCTGTTCCCAGATATCCTGTCTTCTGAAGGTGGCCCTGCCTGAGGGAAAAGGAGCCCCAGGTGAACAGACACCCCCCGACACCTGATTCTGACCCCCTAACTTGCAGCTGCCTAGAACCTGAAGGTACTGCTGCAAAAATCAACCTGGCGCCATCTAGTGGCAAACTTTCTGAACTGCAGATACAGGTGTCCTGTGCCCCAGAAACTGAGCTTCCTCCCCCCACCCCCCCCTTTCCTTCTTCCTCCCTCCCTTCCTTCCTTCTTTCAAGTGAGTCTCTCTGGGCTTCCTCCTGAGCGCCAGTGACTGTCCTACCTCTGCCTCTGAGTAGCTGGGCTACAGGTGTGTGCCACTGCTGATGTGATGGTTGAGTGGGTGCTGCTCTGGGGCTCCGAGCAGGAAAACGGCCATCTTGGCCTCACCTCACCTCTCGCCGCCTGGAGATGTCCACGGTTCAGAGAGAAACCTGGAGCTCGTCTGGTCAGCCTATCACACGTAGTGCTCCTTATACTCCAAAGACTGCCCTGGTTATTTGTTCCCATGTCATGGCCGGGCACAGGCTGCATCCTCGCCGAGGTCTAGGCACAGGTAGGTGCAGAGGCCTGGCTGTGCTCAGGGGATCAGTGGGCCTGTGCAAGCTCTGGCCTCATGTTTTCCAGACCCTTGCCTTTCCTCCGCCTTTCCACCTTTCCTCCCTTTCTTCTTCCACAAACACTTTTCTGATTACCGACTGTGAGTACCTGCCAGTGTACCACAGAGGTGGACACAGCCTGTCTCAGGATGTGGGGACAGGCCTGCTACGTCGAGGAGTCCAGGCGATTCATGGAGGGAGGTAGTGGAGACAGTGCTGAAACGCACCGTTTGGCTGACAGGGACAGAACTCCATATAAACTGTGTCTAACAAGCAGTGTGGCTGGTGGCTGGAGAGCTGGGGTGGTGGCTGCAGGCATGGAGCCTCGGCTGTTGACTTTCCTCATCTCACAGCCCCACCTGCATCTGTCTCCCACTGGCCACGTTTCCTCCCATAGAGGATGTTCACACAGGAGTATGGAGGAGGACATGGACAACAGTCCGTCCGGGCGGAACCGGCCACAGCACAGCACTAGAGGCAGACCAGCGGGAAGAGACGGCGTCTGTTCCCGATCTATTAGTTGCATCCTGGGACAGGAATGAAAGAGCAGTGGGCTACAGTTCACCCAAGATGACTGGGGAGGGCTTTCAAGATGGGTCTAGAGACTGGCCTTCTTTGTGATCCAGAGACAGGGTATTGTGGCAGATCGGGAGGGAATTTTTTTCCAAGGGAAGATGTGGGCAGATGGAAAGACCAGTCCTATCTGGGGACACCTAGTCCTGTTTCACCTCGGCTGGGGCTGTCCTGGGTCCCGCTGTGCCTTCGGGAACTCAAACACGCTTCGCCGATGCCGTTTTCCCGGTGAGAAATGCTGCCCGTCCTCGGAGTCAACATTTGCCAAGTGCCAGTCTGCTTTCGGAGACTTGCACCTGCTGCTTAGGAGGTGGATGGCTGAGGGGTCGGGAGGGGGGCATCCGTGTTCCTCCCATTGCCTGAAGTCAGCAGCTCTAGGGGCAGGAGATGTATATTCTGAGCTCTAAGTTCTTTACTTCAGTGTGTCTTTTTAAATCAAAAGTAAGCAAATTCTGTGTAATGTGCCTGACATCTATTTATTACAGCACTCCTCAAAAGCAATTTCCATCCTGATATGCCACCGCCCGATTATTATTAAAGAGTTAAGAAAAATGGGGCGTAGGAGATCAAGATTAGATTTTTCCTGAGATGTAGCAGCAAAATGAATGGAGCGTTATGAGAACATTAAGAAAACAATAGAGTTTAAACTATTAAACAGATAGATGTCAATTGAAAGATGCTGGGTGGTTTGTTTTTTAACACTCCGTTGTCAGAATTATTAGTTGGAGTGGCGCAGAGTGTAGCCTTAAAACAACCGGGTAGGAAGCTGCGTGCACTGGAAAATGAATCAGTTTGGAAGTAATGCACATCTTAAACATTATTATTTATTCTTGTCTTTCTAATTTAAAGAACAAAACTAAAACGATATCAAGGCAATATAGTAAACACAGACATGAGCCTTCCTCCTCAACTGAGGAGACGGGAGCATCCCGAACAGGCTTTATGATGTATCTGGTGAGGAAGGCACCCCCCACCCTCCCCAGATGCCCTGCTTCCCCATCTCTGCTGTGCAGGGGTCCTTGAACTTGGGGCATGTGGGCCCACACCCTTTCCCTCTTGTGGTCTGTGGGCTGGAAGTGTCTGTCGGCATCCTTTCCGCACACGAGGTGCTCACTTAACATATTGTGCACTTGGCTGTGGGTATGTGTGCTGGCCTTTCCCACCCACTGGTGACCACGGAGAATGGAAGAAACAGCCAAGAGAACTTAGTGGGACACGAAGATGGCAGGATCATGGTGGCCTGGGGTTTGATGCAGCAAGCTGGTACGAACTGAACCTCCAACCCAGGTGCCTTTGCTCTCAGCTCCCGATGCTGATGGCAAAGTCACGGTATAGGTAGACTATGCTCCCTCCACTGGGAAGACTCCCTTCCTTCCCCTCCCATGCTCTGGTAGTTCTAGGTGTCCCTGGGCTCCAGGGGCATCGCTCCAGCCTCTACCTCCTGAGAATTGGACCCTCCTCTCTGTGAGGCTCTGTCCCAGGCTCTCTGCACTGCTGACTATGCATAAACACTGGACACCTGAAGGCTGGGAGACCCAGAAAAGACTTCCCCAGACTTCGGCTCCCTCACATCTCCCCCGGCGTAAGGCAGGGCAGCCTCTTTTTTCCCATATACAAGTCCCGGATTAGGAGATGAATGAATGTATTGCTGACTAGAGGCAGCGGAGCAGCGTGTTTCCTGGGCTAAATGTCTGCTCTTATTTTGTCTGTGCATTTTATCTAGTTTTTCCCTGTAAAACAAACCTCATGCACATTTTGGTATGTCCTATTCTAGCAAGAGCTGACCAGAGGCAGGCCCAGCTCTGTAGTGTGGTCGCCTGTCATTGCCTGACAAACGCCCCGGCACTGGAGGTCTCTACTAGTTCCCTGCCACAGTGGGTCAGGAGCAGTGGCCAGGGCCTCTGCCCAGGTCTGACAAGCTGCAGGCCACTCCTCTGGAGTGTAGGCCATGCTCCAGTCACATGGCTGTTGGTTGACTCTGGTTTCCAGGGGCTGTAAGACTGAGACCCTGATTTCTTACTGTCTCCATAGGGACCCAGAAGTTGCTGCCTGCACAGGCCCCCATGACACCAGCACGTATGTCTGCCTTCAAGGCCTTCTGGAGAGCTGCTCACTCCTCTCTGCTGAGGACCTCTTCTACAGCATCAGCTGGCCCTGGGTACCACCTCCTGTCACCTTTCCGGACTCAACCCAGGTGAACCACAGGCAGCCCTAGGTCAGAGGCTAGGTCAGAGGCCATGCAGAGGGAGGCGACTGGTTGTGGTGTCCTGCCTGCAGTAACGGTTTCTATCTTTTCTGTACGCAGGGACTTGTCCATTCTGTCAAGGCCTCGAGGACTGTCCCACCATCACCTCCAGACTATGGCTGTGGCTCCACAGGAGTGGGGATGACCCAGCAGCAGTTCTCCATGTGCAGTTCTCTGGGTCCCCTTGTAATCATCACTGACCAGCCCAGTGACCAGACATGCTTGGTCCATAGACAAGCTGGACAAAGATGGGGAAGGACCCACAGCACACATCTACAACCTTGACCCTGCTGCTGCACTCTGGCCTCCAACCCACACACCTGCTGTGTGCAGTTCACCCCAACTCTGGGTCCGGCTCTCAGGCCTCCTCAGGTCTTTTGTACCTCTGTCTCCCTGAGTTCTACTTTCAGTATCTCACAGCAACTCAGTCAGTGGCCAACTTCCCAGACAGGAAGCAGGGCAGTTTTCCTAGTTCAGATGACAGGTGAGTGGAAAGGTCTTTTCACAGAAGTGTTCTACACGCTGGAGTTCTTCACCCAACTCTCCTGGCCAGCCTCCGCTCCCACACTAAGTGGAAAGTGTCCCCAGACATTCTAGGACAGCTCCTGAGAGTTTTTGGCTGCTGAGTCCTAACCCTTTTGTAGGTGTTATCCTTAGTAATGATCAAGTCCCACCTGAGGCCACCCAGGTCACTAGGACCAGAACAGAGTGGGAGTGGGTGGTGCAGAACTGGGAGAACACTCAGAAGCTGGTTCCTAGACTTGGAGGCTTGCTTCCTTGTGGAGGAGACACCAGGGCCACCCTATAGGGCCGACAGGTATACAGCATACAGGGGGAAGGGGGTGCCTTCTACACTTGCACCCACCCAAACACAGCACATCTTCTTACACTTTCCAGACCCGGAGCACATCATATCTTCCTATGAAACCTAGCCAATAAAGTTATCATGTAATTATCATCAACTGCTCTTGAAATATTAACTAGCACCTCTGGGCTGTCTGTGGCCGAGTGTGGCATTTGGAAGTGAGAGCAGATCTGACAGGTGGGAGGGAACGTGAGGGAATGACAGGCAGCTTGAATAAAGGAGTTCCCATAATCTGGGCTGTATGCAGGAGTCATGGTGCATGCTGAGGTCACCTGTGCACTCTGGCAGGACTAGAGCTAACTGGTCACAAACCACTCAGATTTGGCCCAGCTCTGCAGCCCCAGTGAGAGCAAACCTTCCAGAAAAAGCAGAAAGGAGGTCCAGGAACACGCAGCAGCCATGGCCAATGGTAGCTGTGGCCACGGGTATTTTCCCACTCGGTTCTGAGCAGGGAGGGTACCTCCGGGACCTCCAGAGCCACCTCCAGCCATGAAGGCAACATCTCTAAATGTTCCATAAACTCAAACACAGAAAAAGGACGAGTGCCCCCATCCTCCCCTGCTGCGACACTCACACAGGGTCTGATGTCCACAGTGCTTGCACCACTGCACGCAGAGGGCCAAGGCTGGTGGCATCACAATGAGGCTCTTTGAGGACTGAAGAGCAGAATCCAGCATCGTCTGTGCAGGAAACAAGTGATGACTTTCTCTGGTTGCCTGGAGCTTGGGGAGGGACAGAGGCTTTGTGGTTTGGAAGAGAAAAGGACCCTAGGTTCCCCCTCCTCCTCCTCCTCCTCCTCTTCCTCCTCCCCCTCCTCCTCTTCCTCCTCTTCCTCCTCCTCGTCCTCCTCCTCCTTCTTCTTCTTCTTCAAGATTTATTATTTGTTTATTTGTTTATGCTATTTATTTATATGGTTTTGTTTTGTTTTTTGAGACAGGGTCTCCTGTAGCCCCAGCTGACCTAGAACTTGATATGTAGACCACATCGGCCTAGAACTCACAGAGATCCACTTGCCTCCACCTCTGAAGTGCTGGGATTAAAGGTGTGTGCCACCACGCCCAGTCTAAAGATTTACTTACTTATTCCTCTCTCTCTCTCTCTCTCTCTCTCTCTCTCTCTCTCTCTCTCTCTCTCTAAAGGAACCTCACACCCAGAGAGCACACCTGTCCCCGTATCTTCACTCATGTGTCCTGTTGTGAATGAATCTTGACAGTGTATCCCTCTCTGTACTATCACTTTGCTCTAAATAAAGTTAAAATTACTTAAAAGTTTAAAATACATTTATTTGTGTTTAATGTGTGTGTGTACATGTGGAGGTCAGAGGACAACTTGCAGGAGTTGATTCTCTCCTTCCACCTAGGGATCAAATTCAGGTTGTCAGGCTTGGCTGTGTCTCTAGCTACATCCATCCTTCTGAAGGTCAGAATGGCCTCTGTGTCTCATTTGCTCTGGATTTGTTTTTGGCTGAGTTTCTCTGTGGCTCTACCTGTGTCTCCTGGTGATGGATTGGTGCACCACAGCCCAGTGGTGGACACAGTGGGTGACCCCATTTCCCATGGCAGACCATTCTTGTGCTCAGAAAGTGCGCTCGGGGAATGCTCTGGGAAACACAACTCACAGGATACTGTGAGTTTTAATCGATATTGAGTCTTCCAGAAATCTGCAGTTCAACATGCAGGAGCTCGTCAGAATTCTGCTTTGTGTTACCAGAACTTGCTATGAGGGGGACGTAGTAGCAGGCTGCGATGTGGGGTTTGAGCTTCCTCGCAGCGTGCTGTGCGGGTCTGTGTCTTTTTGGGGGTGAACCGGCTCTTCTCACCGGCTGCTCCTCTGGGCACTAGTTTTCCTGCTTACACATAACCTGGTAAGGGCCATGGTCCTTTGCACATTCACGCTGCATGTTGGCAGCTTGTCCCATGACTGTTAGATTCTTTCCTGTGCGTGCCTTGTCATGACTTTACCCAGACGCACAGTTCTATCTGAGGCTGCCTGTACTGTGTCTGCCAAAACTTCCCCTACTCAAATGTCTGTTGTTCCTTTATTACCTGTGACTCAGCTCTCGTAGTTTATAATTCTCATGCTTAAGTAGTGGGGGATTTTTGTTGTAAGGCCCAGAACAGACTTATCCTGTTACTCAACGGACTGGCTGGACATCAGGTTGTCTCAACACCACTTAGAACTCCCTGATCTTCCAGAAGGTCATTCGGCACCTTTCTCCTGCTAATTGCCCACATTCAGCCTCATTTCTGGGGCCTTTGTTTTATGCTAATTGCATGCTGAGTTCACTCTGGCTCTGACCATTTTCATTGATTGTACTTTAAAAGGCATTTCTATGTGTACAAAAATAGCTAACTCCTTCAAACTACTCTTTACTGAGAACTTTCCCATTTGAAAATGTTTGTATTTCTGGAAAGTATTTAACATCTTACTGCAAGCATCAAAGTTTCCGTAGTATTTAAGGGAGGAGCACACTGAAAATGCAGGTACCTCTGTGCCGCACCGATACCTTGCAGCTGCAAGTGGGCTTCACTCTAACGATCTTGCATATTTTTATACAAAGTCTTAACACTCTTGAAACTAAAGTTCCTGGAGCTGGAGAGATGGCTCAGGGGTTAAGGGCACTGACTGTTCTTGCAGAGGGCCTCAGTTTGAGTCCCAGCACCAACAATGGCAGCTAACAAACTGTCCATAACTCCAATTCCAGGGGATCCGACGCCTTCTTTTGACCCCCGCAGGCATTGCATGACACGGGTGCACTTACACACATGAAGGCAAGACACTTACACACATTAAGATAAAAATAATAAATAAAATATTTGAAAAGAAAATAAAGTTCTTATATTTTCTTACATTTATTTATGGATATTTTATAATTCTTTTTGGGGAACCGAACTGTTTCTTCTTCTGTATTTCTAGACAGTTATTTTAAATAGGAAGACTACTGATTTTGTGTTTTACATGGGAAATCAGCCATTTGAAAGACTTTCTTTGTTTTTCTGTTTTTCAGACATGAGATGTCACAACCCGCAGGATAATGATAATAGTCCCTTCCTTCTGACACTGCCTTGCTGGGAACCAGACGAGCTGCCTGTTACTCCAAGACTTTCCTCATCTTCAAAGCAGGTGTACCACCCCCTGAAGGCGCTGTGCTCTGAGAACACTGACCCTTCCCTGGAGGGATAAGGGATAGTCACACCTGCTTCACTTAGGATGTTTGCACCCTCTCCAGGGAGCGCTTGTGGTTGAGCTGGCCTGGGAAGGGGAGCAGAGCTGGAGAGCTGGGGGCTGTAGAGACAGAATCCTTCCTTATTTTTGAGTGCTTATGTCCACACCTGAGAAACGTGCAAGGCAGATATGGAATTCCGCTTTTTACCTGACCCCGAGTAGGCTCTCTGAGTATGAACCGTGTTCTGTTTTATTAAATGGAAGTAATGAACCCCGATCATTAAATGGAAATGAGACAGGTATGGAATTCCGCTTTTCTTTACCTGACTCCGAGTAGGCTCTCTGAGTATGAACCGTGTTCTGTTTTATTAAATGGAAGTAATGAACCCCGATCATTAAATGGAAATGAAGAAACGGTGATTAAGTTTTCACACGCACAGGTTAATGTCTGACAGGAAAGCTCCTAGAATTCATTCAGCCTTGCTCAGGCATCTGTACTACAGCCAGCTCTGGAGCCTGTCAACTGGCTGAGGGATGGACTGACTAGGTCGGGTCTCACCCTCAGAGCACATCCATCCTGCTCTCAAGACAGCACCACTGCTGAGAGTCCTGGCCTCCGTGGCCAGTGCACTTCAGGGAAAAGAATGCTCAGGCCTGGGGGAGCTTCACCAACACATCCCCAAGCTGCTCAGATATGTAGATGTTGCCAGTTCTAATCTAACCTTTAAAAGTGGGGAGTGACGTTGATGCAGGCCTTCTAGCTTTGTCCTGACAACACTCACTAATCCCATTTCAATCCATTGATGACCTTGCTGGACCCTGGTGAATACCTCTCCCTCTGTTCCCTGAGCAGTAGCCAGGTGAGTATTTACTTAACACACAGACTTCATTACCCTGGCATTGACCTCTCCATTGCAAAAGAAAGAATTTCCATCCCTGACCTTGATCTGCAAGACTACTATTCCTCCTTCAGCTCCAGCCTCGTCCGTAGCTTCCCTCCCAACATAACTCCCAGCTCCATCCCGCCTGCCTGGAGTGTTCTTGCCCCAGACTGACCTCTGACTCACACTCAGAGGGACTTTCCTGATTGTCTGCTGGCTGCGTTCCTGTTCCTTGGGCTATATGATGCTCATCTGTTTGCCAGTTGTTGTAACCTGTTGATCTGTCAGCCTACAAGGGCACCTCTGTAGATGCCGAGGGCCATCTCACAGTGGATGGCTCTCAGTATATGGCAATTGCAAGCCTGGTGCATGTACTGGACAGTCATGACTTTCCAGTCTCTAGTTCTGTGGTTGGTACTTTAGTAACACCATTATTGACTGATTTTTCCCAAAGTTGTAGACATGTCACCATGGGAGGTATCAGTTACTCCTGATGCGTGTTTCTATTGGGTTTCCTGTTTGTGTCTGTTGGGTTGATAATTCACACATGTGTGCCTGTTGACTATTCATTCATGTTTCTGGTGGGATGACTGTTCGTGTGTCTGTCAGGTTGATTGCTCATGTGTGTATGTTTTGTTGACCATTCATGTGTGTTTTGTTGGGTTGACTGTTCATACAAGTGCCTATTGGGGGGGACAGTTCACTCGTGTTTCTGTTGGGTTGACCATTCATGCATATGCCCTTTGGATTGACTGTTTAAGCATGTGTCCCTTGAGTTGACTGTTTATGCATGTGTCTGTTGGGTTGACGGTTTATGCATGTGCCAGTTACTGAATTAACTGTTCAAGTGTGTGCCAGTTGGGGTAAGAGTTTACTCATGTTTCTATTGGGTTGGAACTTTGTGCATGTGCCTGTTGGCTATGGCAGTCTACTTTGTTTGGTTGACTGTTCATGTGTGTTCTTATTCACGCATGTGTCTGTCTGATGGGTTGACCATTCATGCATGTTCTTGTTGGGTTGACTGTTCATGTGGATACCTTTTGGCTTGGGCATTAGTCTCCTTTTGATCTTATGCTTCCTATGTGAACCAAGGAACCTAAGAAGGCCCTGAGAGTTTAAAACTCGGGCCATCTGCTGCGTACATGACACCCAGAACAAGCACTTTGTTCTGACATCACCATGGGCCAGCAGCTCCTCTGGATCAGAGACCAGCAGGCAGGCCAGGGGCAAGGCTGAGCAGCCTGCCCTGGAGATGCTGGCAGAGGAGACTGAACAGCACAGTCTTTCCAAGCCAGTGCTCTTGATGCCCAGGGGACAAACATTGCACCAGGACCTCTGATGCCAAACCGCAGCAGCAGAGCTATTCCTGATGAGTTAACAAGCCAAGGGGCCGGGAGAAGGGCCTGCTGTTCTGCAAAGATGAAAAGAGCATGGGCACAGCTGCCTGCCTCCAATGGACAAACACAGGTGCACACCTGCTCTGTCCCTGTAATTAACAACTATGAAACCTGTCTAATCATTTCATAATTCATACTCTGTGCATAATTGCTTCTCCTTGGTCTATAATTTCTTCACAAAACTATACCCAATAATAATGCAATGCCATAAAACATCAAATATCAGTAAAATATAAACAAGAGAAAATTTATTTCAACAAATTCTTCAAAGGTAATGAATTCGGAATAGAGACCGCTCCTGTGTACTTGAACATACGGATCTGTGTGTACACGGGAGTGTGTGAAATTGTATATGTGTTTAGTGGTTTGTGTATGAGTGTATATGTCTCCTGTGAGTATATATTGTGCACAAATGTGTGAGTGTGTGAACTCCAGCTGAGTCTGGGCAGGAGGCACCTAACTTAAGTTGAGGGTCTCAGATCTTGGCAACATCAAGAGCCCCTGGTGGTCTGTCCCACATACTCCTGGTCCCCAGAAATCCTGACCCTGGGGACTGGAGTCTTCAAGATGCATTTCTAACGCTTCTGAGGTGCAGAAAGTTTGAGGGCCATGAAGCGAGCCAAGGCTTCTTGGGCGTAGCACAATCACGCTGCACCTGTGGCCAGGGCCCCCTGCCCTTGCTACAGGGAGACCTCAGAAGCTCATAGTGAACCATGGAAGCCTCTAGCTTGGGAGCTGTAACAGAAACCGCCATGTTCTCCTTCTCCAAGCCCCTTGGGAGGCAGGCCTGTGCTGACACAGGCTCCAAGCACCGCACTCTGCCCTGGACGTGCTCTGAGAGCCTAGTCTCTTGGGTCCAGCTGTGCTGCTGCGCTGGGTGCACTTGGAAAGCTCAGGGCACAAGGTCCCTGGTGACAGCTGCATGGGAAGTGTCTTCTCGTTTGTCACAAGTGCATTCACATCTAAATGAGGTGCACGCTCACACATGGGTGCACCCACTGTGTGAATGTGCTTGTGCCTGTGCATACAGATACACTCATGCACTCACGTACTCACTCCATGCACACACACAGTCACATACTTGCATGCATGCATACACAATGCAGTCACATATTCACATGCACACACAAATGTAGTAGCATGCTCACAGGCATGCATCTATATACATGCACAATCATGCAGTCACACACATACATACCCACATGCACAAACTCATGCACACACTAACTCACGCAGTCATATGTTCACATATAGGCATACATACTCACATGTACAAACTGGCACATACACAATGCAACCACATATTCACATGCACACACATATTTGTTGGGTCTCCGGGACCCTCATAATTGTGACATAACTTATGACGAGGCCTATTGTAACTTCCTGAGCCTGACTAAAGTTTGGCGACCTGTCTCTGGCCGGTCACTTCCTCATGGAGGTGACTCAGCAGAGCCCAACCTCTGACGCCCCAGATGACATACACCTTTGCTCTTCCCTTTTCCACACCCCTTTTTGATTAAACTATATAAGGTAATGCCTGACGCAATAAAGTGAGTTCCTGCCGACACTCACCATCCCGCTCAGCCCCTAAGAGGAACACAAGCTGGTCCTGGCCTCTCTCCCTGTGCCCTACCTGTCGGAGAGCGATCCGACACATATTCAGTAATATGTTCACATGCATACATTCTCACATGTACAAACTCATGCACACACAGCCACTCATGCAGTCACAAGTTCATATACAGGCAAAGATACTCACATGTACAAACTTGTACGTATACACAATGCTGTCACATACTCACACACATAGATAGTAACATGTTCAGTGCATGCATACATACTCACATGCACAAACCCATGCACTCACACAAGCTCATGAGTCACATACTTTCATGCATACACACACCCATGTAGCCACACACACACATGTACTTGCACACATGCACTCACATATTCACATGTACAAACACATGAATGCACTCATACATGCTCTTACACACGCTTCCACATGCACCATACTACACAACTCGTGAACTTACTCATTCACACATGTTGAACACCCTGTCATGTACATCAATGCAGTCACCACTCTTATGTACACACACTCACATGCATGTACACACACTGATGGACTCTCAGTGCATACACTCATGCCTATTCCTACATATGAACATCCCACATATTCACATCCATGCTCACATGCATCTGAGGACTTTCTCACATGTGTACATAGGATGCATACAGCACTCTCTATTGGGACACATGTAACAACATGATCAACAACCTCCCCTGGGGCAGAAGCTTGAGAATGGCTAACCCTTCTTAATTTGCCTCCAAGAAGAGCCCTGGCGAGGTACCAGCCCCTGATCTCTTGGACGTCCAGCAAAGAGGAAGTCAGTCTGGTCCCAGGCTCCATTTGGAAGTCCTAATGGGCAGGACAATGAGGTCCCTGAAGCACATGGAGGTCGGCTTGGGAGGATTTCTGGGGGTCTTGACAAGAGTGCAAGGTCAAGCAGGGACATTTCAGGGGGGTGCAGGGGACCCAGGCCTCGAAGCTACAAAGGACACAGGCTCTAGATGAACATCTTAAGATGGTGTCCAGGCTGTGCTGAAACAGTGCAACGTGTCAGTGGTGTAATCTGGGGATGGATACCTTGGTGGTGTGAATCACCAGTGAGCTCAGGAGCATCTTAGGAGCACAGTGACATGGTCCAGATGTCAGTAGTTAATAGGAATTTATATTGGCAGGCAAGAGCTGGTTGGCGCTCTCCAAAACCTTTGGCCCTTGAGAACTTCTGAGGTCAGTCCCTTCACAGCTCCCATTTGGCAGATGGGTCAGTACCTCAGGGAGGTTTAGCTCTGGCCAGGCCCCCACCTTGTGAACAGTTGGTTGTATCCACAAAGCTCTGGCCCTTGGACTCATTTTAGTACAGCATTGAGTGGCCAGGAAGAGGGATGAGGACAGGCTATGGCAGTGGGGTTGGTAGCACTGATGCAGAGAACGGGGGAGACAGGGAGAGAGAGGGTGGCTCTGTGAGGAGAGAGGCCAAGGTGCTTTGAAAGATTCAGTGGGGTTGAGGGCTGACTGTGGCATCTTTATGAAGACTGTGGTCCTGAGCAGCTTGGAGGCCTGGGCTGGACTGATAAAGGAGACTACAGAGAGGGCAGAGCTCAGTGAGGACAAGAGCAACCACTTCAGGTGTGCTGGGTGGGGTTAGGGTATTTTTGGGGAAGAACACCTTCCAGGAGTGACTCCAGCATGAAGTGCATGGCTGAAATGTCATCTGGTGGGTAGGATTCGGTCCGGAAGAAGATAAGGCTCAGTGTTGGGGTGGGGGGTGAGACACTGAGAAGGCTGTGGGGCCTGGTGGAAGCTTCCAGAGCAGCAGAGATCAGAACCAGGCCCCAAGACTCTGTTTGACCAGAGCATGGTGCTGACTGTCCACTAACTGCACATCCGATCCTCTCGGTTCTCAAGGAGCGGTCCAGGGCAAGCATAGTCACCTCAAATGAGAAGCAGGGGTACAGCAGGCCAAGGATGTGGCTGTGCATTGCAGCTACACCATATGCAGGGCTGACGGTGGTGAAGGTGGGCACTGGGGCCTGCTGAGAGGCTGCCCAGCCATAGCATTGTCCCTCCCTTGCTACTGTCCCTGTGCTTCCCAGGTTCCTACCCGTGACTGTCCCCTCGCAGTCTCCCCGCCCCAATGTCTCTCTGTCCTCCCACGGTCCCTTCCTTGGTACTGTCCTCTCCCAGGCGTGTGTCCCTGGCTCCATCTCTTCCCATGTGTCTGTCTGTGCCTCACCCTCCCTGGTTTCCACCTGTGGTGCTGTCCCCTCCCGGGCTCCAGGCTGCTTCACACAGCCCATGCTCAAGGCCTACCTCCAGGCTTGCTTCTCATGGAGTCCTCGGACAGTCTTCCTGGATACCTCGTGTCGTCATCTGCCAGGTCCCGGAGCAGGTGCTCACTCTGGAGATGGTTGTCATAGTGATTAGTTTGTCCAGCGTCCTGGCTGCCAGGAGATAGCAAAGCATAGCAGTTGTACATGTCCCTAGATGGTCTGTCTAGATTCTGGTGATGGTGGTGTTCTGTGGAGGCAGCTCATTAAAAAATGGTTTTTGACATATTTACTTTATGTGTATGAGCGCTTTGTGTGCATGTACGCAAATACCACATGTATGCAGTGTACATGTGTGCATGTAGATAAGTACACCACATGTATGCAGTGCCTCCAGAGGTAAGAAGAGGGCATCAGATCCCCTGGGCCTGGAGTTATGGACTGTTATTGGCAACATCTGGGTGCTGGGAACAGAGCCTGGGTCTTCTACAAGATCAGTATGTGCTCGTAACTGCTGAGGCACCTCTCCAACCCCCAAAGCAGCTCATTTGGTATCTGGTGGCCTCCCCACTGTAGTGCTTCGCCTCCTGTCAGTGGAAGGCAGTGAAGGGGATACGTCCCTCTGTGCTTTTGTTTAGGGACGGTGGGAAGCCTCCAGCCGCTGGCAAAGTGACTGGCTGTGTGGGGGTCACAGCATATGACGAGGCCCCACTGCCTCCTCTGGGACAGGAGAACCCCGTCATGTGGTGCGGGACTGGGACAGTCATTGAGTGGATTTGGACTCCAACTGCCCTTCTTGGCTCTCAGAGGCTGGCGAAGGCTGGCCACCCTCAGTGCAACCCGGAGACACCCTGCCCAGAGGACCTGGAAAACAGCAGACCATGAAACCGCTGTTGGAATTTCGTGGTGACCGACACCCACTTTTGTAAGTATGGCCGTGTGGAACTTCACAATGAAAAGTGGAAAGAGGCTACAGTGACTGACTAACAAGTGGCGACAAAAGCAACAGTACTTCCTTAACTTAGTTCTCTGACCAACTCCCTCCCACCCTGTCTTGAAGCAGGCTGAAGATAGAACAGCACCAGGAGAAGAATCTGGTGGTGACGGTGAAGGGGTTGAGACCCTCCCCTGGAGCACCCAGGCCACCTGTACTCACCACAGTTAGTAGGAATGTCAGAAAGGGCTGGACGGGCCTGGTTCCAGGGCAAGGAGAAGATTGGCTTAATTATTTAATGACTGGGCACTCATTTAAAGGCCATTGCACACACTCTTAAAACAGGAAGCTCAGAGCCCTTCATTGTTGGCCAAGGAGCGGGTCTGAGCATGGCAAGCTGTTACTCTCTGTGAGAGAGTTGGGCAACTTCGGGGTCCTGAAGAATCGTGCCAGTATGCTCTGGATTTTCGGGAGTCTGCTTTGGAGACAGGTAAGTCCTATAGTGTGGCCAGGCCCCCAGGGACTCAGAGCTGCTGGCTGATGCTGGAGTGATCACACTAAATAACAGGAGCTGCTGGCCTGACCCTCAGGCTTCCTTCTCTGATGGGCGCTCTGGTGGTGAGGGACTCAGTCATTGGCTTGGCTGGACAGCTGGCTTCAGGCTCCCAGGACAGACACAGGACATGAACCTGTCTGAGCTTGCAGTGGTGGGGGTGCAGCGTCTGAGAACACACGCCATTCACTGGAGATGGGCTACATCCTGGCCATCCTGGTGCGGGACTGGGACCCTGGTGTTCAGGACATGAAGCACTCATGAGACAGCCACAGGTAGACAGTCTGAGCCTGCTTAGATGAGTGTTTTTCTTTCCAGATGGTCTTCCCTTCACCTGGGTAATAGTAAAACATGCTGGTGGGTCACAGGGATGGATTGTGCTATGAGGAGACCATTTGTGGGGTCAGGTGATGTCCGGATTCTAAGCCTCTCCTCACCCTGGCTCCCAGGCTTGCCAAGTGCTCTGTGCCTGGACTGGAGGCTTGAGATAGTTACACAGGATTAGTGGGAATTAGCACCCTGGAGGGCTTTACCCAGCCAGCTTTTATCGTGTCCCTCCACCTGCTCTTTACAATCACTCTTCCATCAGTTTCTGCATCCAGCGATCCCACACAAGCCTTCCCATCCCATCCTCCCTCCCACGCCCACCTCCCTCTCCAGCAGCGGCCGGCATGCGTTGCCACGCCACTCGCTGGCATCTCATTGACATGCCGACAGGAAATTATTACACGTCATTACATTGCTTCAAACACAATTTCACAGCCGTGCAAATCACTCTCTGCCAGAGCGCGGGAAATGGGAGCTGTCGGCTCCACTTATGTTCCCCTCAGAGACTGCCTTCTAGACAATGGACAATTTGTGCTTTCTACTTGCAGGAAAAAAGTGTTGGAAATATGTTAAAGCAGCTTAGCAGGTAATGCAAAGGAAGAAGGAAAATAGCCCCCTGCTGCCTTCTTTACTGTTGCCTTCTGCATTTAACTGTTCTAAAAATCTGAGCCTCAGGCCTTCTAAACCTCCATGTGCATGTTCTGGGCAACATGGGAGGCCTTCTGGAAGGAACTGGTCATCCTCTATGCTCTGTGCTGCCTGGAGGAGGCAGAAAAGCGGATGCCAAGCCTCCCACCTCATCCATCTTCTCATCCCTTGCCAGGAACAGCCTCCATGTCTCCCCTCGCTACCACGGTGCCTGTGTGACTCTATCATGCAGCCATTTGTCTTGGGGTCTTGTCTGAAATAATTTGAACTGCCAAATCCCGAAATGAATAGGTTTTGTTAACACAAAAGGCTAAGGAACTGGTTGGAAATTTTAAAGAGCTCCCCATCCCCAAGTCTTAACGGATCACGTTGTTTGGTTCCAGGCATTCTTCTGTCATCCCGCGTCTGCCTCAGTGGGTGCGTGATGATGGATGGCCCGGCTGCGGGAGGCAGGGAGAAGGGACAGCGCCGGGTCTGGGAATTCGCTAAGTACTCCTGGGCGCTTCGACCTCATCATTGCGAGTGGTGAGGTGGCCTCCGTGATTTATAAACTGGGGCGGTGATTAATGATCTTTTAAGTGGACAAGTCAGGGCAAAGCCTCACAAACCGGGCCACTGAGACATGGCTACCACTTGTAGCTGAAGAATAACAGCCTTTGCATGAGGATAATTGAGGCAGAGCCGAGAAATCCCCATCCATCAGCTCCAGAATCCCCCTACTTTTGACACTGGTCCCCTGACCATGGCTCCTTGGCAGTGGCCAGAGCAAGCGCAGCGGCAGTGACGTGTGTGGAGGCAGTGCTGCTCCTATGATATCAGGACTGCCTTGGAGGCATGTCAGAGCAGAGCACAGGGCTGAGGCCGATATCACGGTCCTGTCCCTGCCTCTCCTGCAGTCCCCAGCAGCGGCCATGGCAGCGTGGGCAGTGTACTAGGACTTGTTCTTGTTTTCTGAACCCTTGGGCCACTCTGAGGTCTCTTGTATTTGTGAAGCAAGGTCTGGCTAGGTGACGTGTAGAACCCACAGGCAGGACTGGACCCCAGCCCTCTGTGTCTGGTTCAGCTTCCCCTAGGCCCTCTGCTCCAGCTCTCTCCTCCCTGGGACATCTCCCAGGAGGCTGCAGCTGGTACTCCTCAGTGATGGGGAGCTCTGGGGATTCATACTACTCAATGGTTACAGTTTTGTCAAGTTAATGATTATAATTGGAGCTGCTGTTGCTGCCGAAACATAAATAAAAGCTGGCTCTCCGGCCCTCTGGATGCAGGTGAGCAGGGAGCAATCAATATCGGAAAACTAACTTCCGCTAAGAAAAGAGCTCTTGCATCTCCCCAGAGGAGATTCCCAAACCATTTTAATCTATTCTGGGCTCCAGGGAGATGGCGGGCATAGTGTGTCTGAGGAGGTGGGAATGGAGGACTTTCTGGGTGTTGACTTTCAAGGCTAGAGTAGGCCAAGCTCTGGGCGCCTTGGATGCTTGTGAGAGGAAGTGCTTGCTGGCCATGCCAAGCCCTGCATAATCATGTTGCCTCTGAGAGTTAACACAGTTTTTGCCTTTTGTAGAATGAGAACTTAAAGCCGGTGTTGCCCTTTGCAGGAGGCACGATCCAAGCAGGGAAGCTCCTGTGCAGGGGGACACAGGGCAGAGCTGGGGACCCAGGCATGAGAGAATCCACCTTTAGCAAGATTGCCTCTGCATGCTGATGCTTCCTCTCAGGTAGAATCTGTTCAGAGGACGTACACAGTGAACCGCAGTTCAAGTTTTACTGTGCATACAAAGGTTTCTACCCTTACAGAAACATGATGATTTAATTATAGAGCATGAAGACAACATTGTTCTATGATCATCCTTCAGCATTATCAAATTAGTACACTTTCAGATTGTATTGATAGAGAAAGTGTGTGCGTGTGTCATGTGCCAAACCTGGGCAGTGCTCGGTGCTTTGTCTCCTTACCGAGCCACCTACTGCCAGCAAGATAGTCACAGGGGACCCCGTGCTACCCAGGGAGGGTTGCTTGCTTTCCAGATGCCTTTTTTCCGAAGCTTAAGGGTGGGCCATCCTGGGTTTTCTTTGATGGCTGAGTTTTTGTGCTGAGTGAACTTCTGTCCTTTACACAGGTGGACACCTGCCTGCTTCCTATGAGCATGTGGTCTGAGCCTCCTTCAGTTCTTAACACAGGGAAGCTTGTGACACTTCACAGTGGGCCACAGGCTAATGTGTGACGCAGTGTCAGCGTACGCTGGTGCCCCAACGTGACTTTCCAAGGGAGAGTCAAATGACAAAAACAGCTAAATAGAAAACGACAAAACCGTGAAGCACCCTGGGCTTAAGAGGGCTGAAGGGCAAAGCTGGCTCTTCAGCATCCACCCTCCCCCCACCACTGAAGGTCTTTTGGTCCATTTCCAACTATCAGCGGCAGTCTTCTTTTCTGTGCCCATGGGAAAATAAGAGGCAGCTAGTCAACACGGGAGAACAAAGACCTCATTTAGAACCAGTGTTCCGCTGGATAAAGTGGTTTGGGGTAATTGACTTTGGGGGCGGGGCCGGTTTTGGAGAGAAGGCAGCATCTGGCCGCTTCCACGTCTGCAGCCGACACGGTACAGTGTGGCAGCCGCTGCGAAGTTTACTTTGCTGTGGGTTGTTTCTTCTTCAAGCCGTTGTAGTATCGATTTCTCCCCGAGGATTAATTATAAGAGGCAGACTCGGGCTTTGCTGAGATGGGCAGAGGAGGAATGATGTTTTCATTTCCACGAGGCCTGCTGGCCATTGTGCAGGCTTGCTCTGGAGCGCAGGGATCAGGACCCTGCCGGGGAACGGCTGTCACAAGCATCATCCATCTGCCCCGTGGGCGCCGGTCCTGACCGGGGTCCTACAGACGGACTCCTAGAGATCATCTGCTGGTGTTTATAGAAGAAACAGTCAGTCCGGAGGGAGGGGGAGAATCACAAGTGGCCCAGACCCGAATGTCTGGGTTATTGATGTGGCAAGTGCCGTTCAGAAGGGAGAAGGTTTAGAGTGCTCAGGGAGGCAGGGCCTGGCCGGGAGCCGCTAGAACAGGGTTGCAGAAGCTCGTGAGTGAGCCTCCTGTGGATTCTGAGATGATAGCCTCAGATGACCGAGGGTAAAAGAAAGACCTAGAAGCAGGCTCTTGACTGACTGGAGTCCCGTGGAGCTCAGGAGCTGTGCACAGAGTCCTTCGAAGTGCAAACATCAGCTTCTCCTCCTGTTTCTGTCTTCTTCTCCAGCACCTCTGGGTGGAAGACACAGCAGGTGATTAATTTCCTTACTGGTTTTACTGCCCAGACCTGCTGGGGTTTGGGGACTCAATGTTTGCAGACAAGGCCCAGGGCTTCCTGGGCTTCAGAGAGCCGATGCCTGTTAGCACACGTTGCCTGCCGAGAAGCAAACAAAACTCCCACGGTTTTTATCATTCTTTTGAATTCTTAGTTTTTCTTTGTGTAAATTTTAAAAAACATTTTAAAAGATTTTATTTATTATTTTTATTTCATGTGTATGAGTGCATTTCCTGCATGTATGTAAGTGTGCCCGTGTCGTGCACTGCCCATGGAGCCTTTGTTTGTGTCTTTCCATCGCTATCACTGATGTGTCCTGTCTATCAGTGACATGTCCTATGTATCAGTGATGTGTCCTGTGTATCAGTGACATGCCCTGTGTATGAGTGACGTGCCCTGTGTATCAGTGACGTGTCCTGTGTATCAGTGACGTGTCCTGCGTATCAGTGACGTGTCCTGCGTATCAGTGACGTGTCCTGAGTATCAGTGACGTGTCCTGTGTATCAGTGACATGTCCTGTGTATGAGTGATGTGTCCTGTGTATCAGTGACGTGTCCTGTGTATGAGTGACGTATCCTGAGTATCAGTGACGTGTCCTGTGTATGAGTGACGTGTCCTGTGTATCAGTGATGTGTCAACTGTACCTTCTGCTTCTTTGTAAACTTTTCTGTTAGTTGTTGGTATCTCCTTGGACCATGCTGCAGCAGATATTAGGAATGTTCTTTTAAGTCTCTGGAGGAAGATGCATGTATGTAAGTGTGCCCGTGTTGTGCATTGCTCATGGAGGTCAGAAGAGGGAGATAGATCCCCTACAGCTGCTGGTCATTTTTTTTCAACTCCCAGATGTCCAACCTCAGCGTGGCCTTCCATGACCATGGCACTTTGAGGAGTGGCTCCTGAGTGAGCACCCTGTGGTCTCAGCCTTTGTGCAGACTGAGAATCAAGGAAAGCAGAGAGGCCTGGACCTGGGGTGTAGCTTTGTCCCCCAAGAGGAGCAGACTCTGCAGAGTGAAGGAACATGCTCTCATGCTCTGCCTGATTCAGGAGCCAGTGCCACTGCCTGCACAGGCCTGTGGTGTGTGGTGGGACCCAGCTGGACCTCTGGTCATAGTGAGCCCTGCCCACAGCATGGGGGGAAACGAGGGCCATTTGACCCCTTGTTGGGACAATGTCCAATGTGTCTGCAAGTCAAGTTGGCCGTTCCCTAAGCAGCATCACTGGAATTTGTCATGCTTGCTTCCTATGATTTACAAGGAAATTTGCTCTGGGTGCCTGGTCTTGATGTGAAAGGAGTGTGCTTTTAAGGGAATGTTTTCATTTTCTTTTCTTTTCCTCTTTTAATATTTTGAAGTGGACTTGAGAGACATTTTGCACAGACATCACATACTGCTCATGGAGGAGGCTTGAGGACAGAGCACAGAGGCAGAGAGGACAGGAGGGCAACCAGGTGGTGGTTGGTAAGGCAGCCAGAGAATCTAGAGGTACAAGGTGGAGCTTTGGGTCAGAGGGGGTGGCAGCCCCTCTCACTCTGAACAGCTGTGTAGTCTTTGGAAATGTCTGAACTTCTCTGTGCCCTGGGTTTTCGACTGTGATGGGGCAGCAACCTTGATGGCCTCATGGGAGTATGTTAAAGGTCAAAGAAAGAGCAAAGGCCACTCAGAAGCTGGGGGTGTGAGTGCTGAGGATCTTCCCTTCTCCACAGGGCCCAAATTGCTCTCCCCAGTCTACCGGGCATAGACATGTGTGTCTGAGACAGGCTGAGTGGGAGACACACTCTTAGGGGATCCTGTGACCCCTGTGATGACAGGAGGCCTGTGGGAAGAGGTAAGGGCCATTTCCGATTGATGGCAGAGCCTTCCTGTCTTTCTTGGTTAATATTCTGGAAGTCATTTAAGTAGCAATTGATTCGAGTGGAATCGCTTTGGCTTCCATGTTTGAGGGTTGAAAATGTTTCTATAGGGCCTGACCCTTCCCATTTCCACCCTGAGAATCCAGGGTGGTAGAAGCTTCTGTTTCTCATGGGAAAACCCCAGGGTCAGCAGGGAATGCCCTCTCTCCTCCACAGTGCAGAATGGGGCATCTGAATTGAACAACCCCCACCACCCCCAATCTGTCCAGGGAGCTTGGAGCAGAGCAAGCGTGGGCCTCACAGCAGAGGCGGAAGAACAGTTCCCTCCTCTCCTGTCAGGAGGATATGGCCTGGGAAGCTGGGCAGCCTGCATGGAGTTTTCCCCTGGTGAGTGGCAGTACAGAGACCTGCCCACCTCTGCCTGTGCAGGAGGTCAGGGAGGCCCAGCTTCTGAGGACACCAGTCACACACAGTGGGGATAATAGACACACGAATGCTTCTGAAGGGAGGATGTCTACCATATCCAGATGTTTATCTGTGGCTGGGGGTCTCCATTCTTGGAATTGCACTATGAGGCAAATGAGTTGTGCTAAGCCTTAAATGGTCACTGTGGACAAGCCGTCAACTCCTGTAATTAATAAGTAAACACTGACAGAGAGGCAAGGCTGAGATTGGTCCGAACACAAACTCCCATGGCTGTGACTGGCACAGGTACCCACTCCTGGGATATATACGGGCTCAGGCTCACTCTGTGAGTCCTTGGGAGACGCTTCCCTGTGCCAGCTCCTGTGGTGACCAGCATCAGGCCTCACAAAACACTTCTCTCTAATGGTCTTTCCTGACTTTCTTAAGTGTAACTGAGGTGGTAATATAAAGAAGGAAGCAGAGCAAGCAGGGCCGTGGTAAAGGCCACAAAGCTCCTGTGTGAGAGCCGAGCCATCGACAGGCCGAGCTGTGAAATCAGCAAGGCTGCAGGCTGCTTGAAGAGCCGGAGAGTCCGAGCGCAGGAGGAAGGACAGCAGAACAGAGATGGCCAGGGAGGAAGCAGAGCCGAGGCTGAAGACGGAGGCCATAGGAACAAGCAAAGAAAAGCCACAGACTCGGAAAGCAGAGGGCTTCGAGGGCTTCAGACCAGGCTCTCAGAGCCCGGACCAAGAGTGCCAGCGCTGGCTGTCGTTAAGGGCTGAGGAATCCTGATGCCCAGGCATCTGGAGTGGAAACAAGGGAAGTGGAAGCTGCTTACAGTGCTTCTCCCTGTGCATCCGTGATTTCTAGTTGGTTAGACAAAGGACCAGCTGGCTGCTCAGCTACGATCCAGGGGAGGATTTCTGTTACTCACATATTGATTGCTGTGGGGGAGAAGAACCGCCACTGAATTGTCAAACCGAAGTGTCAGGGGCAGATGTGCGGGCCTCATTCCTGAACTTCTGTGCATTTGTTCATAGAATAGACTGTGCTGCTGTCTTTTTAATTTTAAAATCATCTTCATTCCTAGGGGCTGGAGAGATGGCTCGGTGGTTAAGAACACTGGCTGTTCTCACAGAAGACCCAGGTTCAAATCCCAGCACCCACATGGCAGCAAACAACTACCGTAACTGCAGTTCCAGGGGATCCAACAGCCTTTTCTGTCCTCTGTGGGCACTGCACGACACAGGTGCACTTAACATACATGCAGGTGTAACACTCGTACACATAAAATAAAAATAAATTTAAATAATTTAAAATAATCTCTATTCCTTCAGCAAGTCTCATTTGGTGAAAACACTACATTTGTAGACTTGTTAGATTTCATCTTCTAAATATTTACAAGAATCTCTGCATCTCTATTCTCAAGGAGCAGTGACCAAAATCTTCCTTGGACTGTCTATGACTGGTTCTGTAACAGTATAATTCCGATTTCCGTTAAGTCAGGAAGTGTGCTCTGTTCTTCAGTTTTTTGAAGTTTGTATAAAATGGACAATTCTGCTTCTGCAGAAAGTTAGCAGTCCATCCATTCCTGTGTAGATGCCCATCTCTGTGAGCGATTTCTTTCCCTGCAATGTTTAATAATTTCCTTTTTTTCTTCTCTGTCTCTTTCTCTCTTTAACTTTTCATCTATGTTGTCAAATTTAAGAGCATAGAGCTAGTCATTCTGTTATGTTCATTTTTATTTACTTACTATTTATTTATTTTTTAATCTTATGTGTTTGTATGTGTGTTGCCTGCAAGTACACCCGTGTCGTGCAATGCCTGTGGAGGACAGAAGAGTGGGGTCCCCCGGAACTGGAGTTACAGACTGTTGTTAGTTGCCGTATGGTTGGCTGGGTCTTCTGCAAGAGCAGCCAGTGGCTTAATATTTATAGTTTATAGTGAATTCTCATTCCTGACATTACTAATTTGTGTTTTCTACTTCTCCTGTTCAATATAGATGCAGGACTATCAATTTTATTGATGTCCCCAAAGAAGCGGTGTTTGGTTGTAAATCGAGTTAATCTTGGTTTCCTTTCCCCTCCTGTCCCATTAATTTTTGTTCTTTACCTTTAATTCTTGTGTTAGGTTGAAGTTGTTGTTTGTCTAAGTTGTAGCACGTCTCAGCCTTTTGGCTAAGATCAAGGGCCGTATTTTCCCAAGTTGTAATTAAATAGAGGAGGTTAATAGTTTGAGACATTTCTTTTTCTAATGTAGACGTTTAGCATCACACAGATTGACAACACTGTAGTCCTGCTTAAGCTGCAGCTCCACAGGTTTTGATACATTGCTATGATTTCCGTTCAGTTCAAATGTCTTTTAAATTTTCATTTAGATTTATTATTTGTAAACATTTCTTTGAAATATTTAATTTAGCTTACAAATATACATGCTTTTTCTGGATTTTCCTCAGTTACTGATTTCTATTTTAATTCTATTGTGGTCAGAGAATCTCTCTCTCTCTCTCTTTCTCTCTCTCTCCTTCCATATATGTGTATATATACACATATATTTTTAATTCTTTCCACTTTATTAAGACATGTTGAGAACCTGGCAAATCTTTGTGCTATGTACTTGGAACTGAAGTGTCCATGTGTTGGTTTTCTCTAGAACCTGCTCTGCTACTGGGATCATGCACTGGAGGGACAGGTGAGGACCCTGCCTCCACCCTTCTGAAGGCCACAATGAAATGGGGAGTTTCCTTCCCCATGGGCTTCCCCATGATGCTCTGCCTCACAGACCCAAAAACGACACAGCCGAGAAACCAAAGACTGAAACTCTGAAACCATGAGCCAAAAGGAGCCTTTCTTCCTTTAAGCTGATTGTGAACTTGTTTGTCACAGTGACAGAAAGTTGATGGACTGGGCAAGCATTTAGCATGACCTTGAAAAGATGGTTACTGTCATCAGAAATAACACTAGACTGAGAAGTACGAGATGTGTAACTTATGATACACACTTGTTCCTTCTGTGAGTACCTGAACCAGGTCACAGGTTCACAGGGCATTACAACTGTTTTATATTCTTACTGAGTTTGTGCTACTTGCTTGATAAGTTACTGGTGAAAAGGGCTGACATCTCTAACATGACTGGACACTTTTGTAAAATAGCTTTGTGATTTAAGCATTCTGACACTGTTATTGGCTGTACAGATGTTTAAGAGTTTTGTGAGTCTGTGGTAGACTGAGAGCTGTTGTTATGAAGTGCTTGTCCTTGTCCTGATAGCATTCTCTGCGCCAAGATGTCCTTTCTCTGTCAGTGCCGTCACCACAGTTTAGCTTGCTTTGCTTAGGTTTAACCTGTCGTCTCTCTCCATTCTTCATATTTAAGGTGGGTATTTGGTGCAGGATGCCTGGATCTCAAATTTTTAGTTTTAAGTCTGCTTTTTTGAATTTAGACTACCGATACTTTATATTATAATACTATTGACTTGGTTAGTTTAAGCTCATCTTTTTTCTTTCTCCTCCCCACCTCTCTTTCTTTCTTTCTTTCTTTCTTTCTTTCTTTCTTTCTTTCTTTCCTTCCTCTTTCTTTCTTCTTTATCTCTTGAGAGGGTTTCATGTAACCTAGGATGACTTTGAACTTCTGATCTCCCCGCCTCTACCTCCATAGTGCTGTGACTTCAGATGAACACCACCACACCTGGTTTACTCGGTGCTGGAACCCGGGGGATCCTGCATGCTAGGCAAGCACTCTACCAACTGAGCCACAGATAAAGCTAGCTCATTTATTATTTTCTTTCAGCCATAATTCCATATTTTATTTTGCTGTTTACTAGCTATAATTTTTTAGCTAAATAATGTTTATAAATTTTATCACCTAAATATTTAACTGTTTGCTATCAACCTTAAAGTCCTTTATGATACTGTTATGAATTATATTATTTTATTTTTTAATTTTACATCTTCTTTATTTCTGAGAATCCCATATGTGGGTATTGTCTTTGCATTGCTCCCTCCAAGCCCTCCCATGCTCCCTCACTCTCTCTATTTCTTTCCTTGTTCTTTCATCATTATAGCTTTATATATATGTACATATATACATACATTTATGAATACGCACAGAAATATCATGCATTAATTCAATCTATCAGTGTTATTGTGTACCTGTGTTTAGGGCTGCCAGTTTGCAACTAGAGGACCTCTCAGGAAGCTCATCCTTCCCTTAGCATTGATTGATTGCCTGTAACTTTTTATCTTGAGATGGGACCCCGTGACATTTCCCCCATCAGATACCTTGGCATGTCAACTGGTTTTGCCATTATGGAGATATTCTTAGACTACCGCGCTGTGGAGATGTCAGGGTTGCAGCTCCCGTACCGTGTCTAGAATGCCTTAACTAGTAGCAGGTGTCTTGTTTCTCTGGTTCTCTCTTTCTGTCCCATCTTCTGTGATGTTCCCTGAGCCTTAGGTGCAGAGGTTGCATTGTGGATGTATCACTTAGGGTTAGCCATCTCACAGTCACTTATTTTCTGTGTTTGACAAGTTATAGAACCTTGAAATAGTCTCTGTTGCAAAAAGAATCTTCTTTGATGAGTAGTGAGAGGTGCACTTGTCTGTAAATATAAGGAGATACACTTAGAACACTGTCAAAACTTACATTGGTCTAGGAAGTGACAGAAGTAGGTTTTTCTCTAGGGTATGTGAAAATGTCATGGGGATGTTGACTGATATAGCATTGAATCTGCAAATGGCTTTTGGTAGGATGATAATTTTCCCAATGTTAACTCTATCGATCCATGAGCACAGGAGGTCGTTGCACCTTCTAGTGTCTTTTTCAATCTTTTCAAAGATTTAAAGTTTTAATTGCAGAAATCTTTAAAGTCTTTGGTTAGGTTTATATCTAGATATATATTTTTTGAAGCTATTGTGAATGGGAATGTTTCTATGATCTCTTTCTCTGGCTGTTTGTTATTGGTATATAGAAGAGCTAGTGATTTTTGAAATCGATTTTGTGTCCTTCGACTTTGCTGAAAGGGTTGATCATTTCTAGAAGTTTTCTGGTGGATTTTTTGGGATCTTATGTATAATATATCATCTGCAAATAGAGATAATTTGACTTCTTTTCCAGTTAGTACCCTTTTAGTTTCCCCTTTCTTGTCTTAATGCTTTAGCTAGTGTTTAAGCAGTGTATTGAAAAGTAGGGACCATGCCCTGCAGGCTGAGCAGCTCCATTATCTCCCCACACACCTTCTCCATGCTAGCCTTGGGCCCAGGCCAGCTCCTTCTCTTCTGTCTCAGATCTCTGGATTAGCCCCATAACTCATTCTATCTTAATCCTCCATCCAATTCAGTTTGTTAGACCCTCACAGGCTGTCCCCACCCCCACCTTGCCCTTGGCCTGATCTTCCTGCCATAGACCTGCATACTACTCTAGTAAGGCAGATCCTGCCCACTGTGCCTTGAGTCCCCTGCACCTGAGCAACTCCACTCTCTCCCCACATGCAGTTGATCCCCCTTCTAGACTTGGACCCCAAACTGCTCCTGCTGTTTCTGAACCAGATCACTAGACTACCCTCTTAGTTCAGACATGCCCACTGTGTCCTCATCCCCTGTACCCAGACTAGCTCAATTCCCCAGCTTCATTTGCTAGATGATGCTCAGGCTGTCCCCACTCCCATCTTGCCCTTGGCTCCCCTCCTGATCTGCCGGCCACAGACCTGCCTACTGTCCAGACCAGCCTGCTACCTAACAGGAACCTGAAGCACACACCAACCAACTTTTCACACTTGGGCGGAAAGCAACCAAGCTACATCAACAATATAAACAGAACCAAACTTCAGCTAAACAAAGGCAGAATAGAATTTCCTATTGGACACACCACCAACAAAAATCATCCATAGGCCCAGATGGCAATGCAAAAACATAAATAATACGAAAAAAAGAGCGAATATGTCCCCAATAAAACCCACCAGCCCTACAGAAGTGCACTACGATGAGAGACTCACTGAGGAGCACCACAACGTATGAACACAATCAAAGAGCTTAAAGAGCATGCAGACAAACAACTTGAAGAACTCAGAGAGGATGCGATGGGCATAAACTCATGACCAAAGCCACAAAAGTGGCTGAATGGAATAACAAAAACAGTTCAGGACTTGTAAATTGACAGAAGAGATAGAAATACTGAAGAAAACCAAAGCTGAAGAAAAGAGGGAATTGAAAACCCAGTAAGTCAGTTTGAAGGGACAGGAGAAGGCCTCCCTTGCAAGCAGAATAAATGAAATGGAAAACAGAATATCAAGACTGCATGACAAAGTCAAGAACTGAATTCCTTAAGCAAAGACTATGAAAAATTAAAAAACACAAAGGAATGGAATATACAGGAAATTTGGGATGCCATGAAAAGACTAAACATATGCGTCATAGGCATACAGGAAGGAGAAAAATAGTATCAGGTCAATGGCACTGGCCAGATCTTCAACAGGATTGTAGAAGAAAACTTCCCCCAATTAAGGGAAAGTTTACCTGTATAGATACAAGAAGCACAGACCGTCAATTACACAGAATCAGAATGGAAATTTCCCATAGCATATCACAGCAAATACACTAAATTTACAGAGAAAAACAAGTAACATATAAAGGAAAACCCATCAGAATTACAGCTGACTTCTCAGTGCAAACTATGAAAGCCAGAAACTCCTGAGCCAAAGTTTTCCTTGTTCTGAAAGACTATGGATGCCAACCCAGAATACTTTACCCAGCAAAATTATTTATCATAGTCAAAGGGAAACAGAAAAATTTGTCATGACACAAATAGGCTGAAAGAATTCGTGTCCACCAAACCAGCCCTACAGAGACTATTCAAGGAATACAACAAACCAAATATATGCATGACTCTATCCAAGAGGGTACAGAAAGGAAACAAAGGGGGATATAATTACCGAAACACAAAATAAGACCAAGAACGCACACGAATTAAAATGACAGTAACTATTGCATATCTTTCAATAATAACTCTAGCTACCAATGGCCTCAGCTCCCCAATTAAAAAAAAAACACAGGCTAGTGGAATGGATTAAGAAAGAAAATACATCTTTTTGTTGTCTTTAAGAACTTCATCTCACCTTAAAGGATAGGCACTATGTTAGGGTGAAAGGCTGGAAAAAATATTCCAAGCAAATGACACTAAGAGGCAAGCAGGTGTTACAATTCTAATATCTGACAAAATAGACTTAACACTAAAACTAATTAGAAAAGATAAGAGAGTTTCTTCATTCTGATCAAAGGAACAGTTGACCAAGAAGATATTACAATCATGAACATATATGCACCAAATTTGGTGCAAAAAATTTCATGAAAACAGTTTTACAGGACTATGAAACATGGATTAAACCCCAACTCAGTAATAGTAGGTGACTTTCATACCCCACTGTCACCAATAGACTGGTCAACTGGACAAAGACTAAACAGAGAGAACCTTGAGTTAAGTAACATATTACAGCAAATGGACCTAACTGAAATCTACCAAATATTCCACCCAAGCATCTAAGAATACACTTTCTACTCAGCAGCCCATACAAGTTTCTCTAAAATTGACCACATACTGGGACACAAAACAAACCTCAACCAATACAAAAACATTTAAATAATTCCATGCATTCTATCAGACCACAATGTAAGAAAGCTTAAATTCAACAGCACAAGAAGCTGTAGTAACTACACCAAGTCATGGGAATTAAACAGCACACTCCTGAATGATGACTGGGTCAAAGAAGAAATTAAGAAAGAAATACAAGTATTCCTGGAACTAAATGAAAGTGATCATAAAACACAACAAAACTTCTGTGACACTTTAAAAACAGTTCTAAGAGGGAAGTTTATATATTAAACTATATCAAAAATCAGAATTGAAAGATGGGCTAAGGAGCTGAACAGAACGTTTTCAAAAGAAGTAAAAAAGATGGCTATGAAACATCTTAAAAGATGTTCAACATCACTAATAATCAGGGAAATGCAAATTAAAACCACTTTAAG
>NW_008355380.1:1675894-1689113 GCF_000622305.1 Nannospalax galili
CTGAGTACAATATTGTATAACTGTAATAATTCAACTGTAAACCTAAAAATTTACAGCCAAATTTGAAAGAGATGCATCCTACCTCAGGAAAACGTTATTGAATATGTCAATTGTGTTGTAATGATATGCTTCTTCTAAGTATGTTGTTATTAAATAAATCATTTTTAAAGATTAAAAAAAATCAGAATGAGCACATGTAAAAGAATTGACAGTACAAACTCAAGACTCTGGAAAAGCAAGAACAAAGTGAACTCAAACACAGCAGACAAGAAGAAATAACAAAAATCAGAGCAGAAATTAATGAAATAGAAACAGAGAGCAATAAAAGAATCAATGAATCTAAGAACTGTTTTTTTAAAAGTTATAAAAGATAGACCCTTAGTCTAGTTCACCAACGAAAGAAAGAGCAATTCCACATTAATAAAATCAGAGATGAAATGGGAACTATCACTACAGACACCAAAAAATCTAGACCATTATAAAAAGATACTTAAAAAGTCTATACTCTGTCTGAACAGTTTAATTTCTAAAATGATCAAAATGCCATCTTTTTACATCAACTAAAATTCCGATAACTATTTAATTTGACCTGAAATTATGAAACTTCTTAATTAGATAACATCTTTGGAGATCTTATCCTCTAAGAATACAAGGCATTGCAATCACATTAAAATAAATAAACTGGAAAGAGATGGAATTACAAATGATTGTGGAGTAAAAAGGTGTATAATTAAAAAAAACCTATATTCTATTAAATTTGAAAATCTGAAAGAAATGGATGAATTCCTAAATTCATGGAAACTACCAAAGTTAAACCAAGAAGAGATCAACAGCTTAAACAGTCCCATAACAAATAAGAAATAAGGAACCAAATATACAAAACCTTAACAACTAACAAAAGCCCAGGCCCAGATGGATTCACAGAAGAATTCTACCAGATAGTCAAAGATCTACAATCAACACTTCTTAAATTATTCAAAAAGATGGAAGTAGAGGGAGAACTCCCAAACTCCTTCTATGAAGCCAGTATCACTCTGATACCAAAACCGGGTAAAGACACAACAGCAAAGAAAACTTTAGGTCCATATCTTCAATGAACACAGATGCAAAGATTCTCAACAAAACACTTGCAAACTACATACAGACACAAATAAAAAAGCTCACCCACCATGATCAAGTCAGCTTTAATTCCAGAGATGCAAAGATGGTTTAATGTACATAAGTCCATAAATTTAATAAACCATATAAATCAATTTAAAGGCAAAAATCACATACATGGTCATCTCAATAGATGCAAAAAAGGCCTTTGAAAAATCCAACATGCATTCATGTTAAAAGTTCTAGAAGGAATTAGACAGAGAGGAACATACCTCAATATAATTAAGGCTATATAAAACAAACCCACAGCCAACATAATTTTAAATGGAGAAACACTGGAATCATTCTCATTAGAATCAGGAACCAGACAAGGATGTCCGCTATTCCCACTATTTTTCAGTGTAGTGCTTGAAACTTGTATTAGTTACTTTTCTGTTGTTGTGTTAGAAACACCACGACCAAGGGGATTTATAAAAGGAAGAGTTTATTTAGTTTATGGTTCCAGGGGAATTGTGGTCCATCATGGCAGGAAGCATGGTGGCAGGAGGCGGCTGGAAGGGGAACAGAAAGCAGAGCACTCACATCTTCAAGCCCCAGTGACCTGCTTCCTCCAGCATGACCACACCTCCTAAGACCTCGCAAAACAGTGCCACCAACTGGGGACAAAAATGTCCAAATACTTGGAGTCTATGGGGGACATTCTCATCCAAACCACCACAAAAGTCTTACAAGAGGAGATTACGGGCGTACTAATTGGCAAAAAAGAGGTAAAATTTTCACTATTCGCAGATGATATGATATTATACATAAGAGGTCCCAAAAATTCCACCAGAAAACTGCTAGAATTGACCAATACTTATAGTAAAGTGGCAGGTTACAAAATCAACTTACAAAAATCAGTAGCATTCCTAAAAACCAATAACAAGCGATTGGTGCAAGCATTCATGGAAACCCTCCTGTTCACAATAGCCTCAAAATATTTAGAAATAAACCTAATCAAACTACCATGAAAAACTTAAATCTTTAAAGAAAGAGGAAGACACCAGGAGATGGAAAGCCCTATTGTGCTCATGGATTGACAGAATTAATATTGTGAAAATGATTATCCTACCAAAATCAATCTACATATGTAATGAAATGCCAAAAAAATCGCCATGACATTCATTACAGAGACAGAAAAAAAATTCTAAAATTCATATAGAATCACAAAGGCCCCAGGTAGCCAAAGCAGTCTTTAGCAAAAAGAATAATGCTGAGGGGATCACCATGCCCAATCTCAAACTGTATTTCAGAGTTATAATCATAAAACAGCATGGTACTGTCACAAAAACAGACACATAGATCAATGGAACACAATAGAAGACCCAAACATGAATGCATGCAATTTCAGCCACCTGATATTTGACAAAGGTGCCAAGAACACACAATGGAGGAAAGACAGCATCTTCAACAAATGGTGCTGGCAAAACTGGATCTTCACCTGTAGAAGAATGAAATTTGACCCTTATCTTTCACCCTGCACAAAAGTCAGCTCCAAATGGATCAAAGACCTCAATATAAAACTTGAAACTCTGAAACTTTAGGAGAAAACATAGGCAGTATCCTACAAGATATAGATATAGGAAAGGACTTTCTAAGTTGGACTTCAATTGTTCAGGCAGTAAGGTCAACAATCAACAAATGAGACCTCATTAAACTAAAAACTTATGTGTAACAAAAGAAACAACCAAGAAAGTGAAAAGGAAACACATTAAGTGGGGGAAAATCTTCACCTGCTACACATCTGACAGAGTACTAATATCCAGAATATGCAAAGAACTCAAAAACCAAAGAATTATGGAAACAACTCAATAAAAAGATGTGCTGTGGGTCTCAACAGAAAGGTCTTAAATGAAGAAATAAAAATGGATCCTCATCTGTAGAAGAATGAAATTAGACCTTTATTTTTCACCTTGCACAAAACAAAGACTTCAATATGGAACTAGAAACTCTGAAACTGTTAGAAGAAAAGATAGGTAGAAATATCTTAAAAAGTGTTTAACATCCTTAGTAAATAGAGAAATGTAAATCAAAGCCACTTTATGCTATCATGTCGCAGCGGACTGGCTAAGTCAAGAGAACAATAGATATGGGTGGAAGGCGGAACACTCGTTCACTGGTGGTGAGACTGTAAACTCCTGCAACCACTATGCAAAGCAGTGTGGAGTGCTCTTAAAAAGAACTAAAAGTAAATCTACTGTATTATCTGGTTATACCACTCCTTGGCATATACACAAAGAACTCATCCTACTATAGAGACACTTGTACATCCATGTTTGTTGCTGCTCTTTTCACAATAGTTAAGAAATGGAAACAACCTAAATGTTCTCAGCTGATGAATGGATAATGAAAATGTGGTACATTTATACAATGGAGTTCTAGTCAGTGGTAAGGAAAGATGAAATCATGGAATTTACAGTAAATGGGTGGAACTGAAACTGTTACATTAAGTGAAGTAGCACAGACTCGGAAAAGCAAGTGGTATGTTTCCCCTCACTTGCAGATCTTAGCATCAATCCCCTATATGTGAGTATTGGTCCTGACGTAACAGCAGGAGCCAGGAAAATGGAAAGGAAGCACTGAGTTAAAGGGAAAGGAAGAGTCCAAGAGAGGGAGATAGTAGGAAACAGATGTCACCAAGGGGGAAATGAGAACATGGAGATTTTCAGCTGGGACTGGAGGAGGGAAGGACATGCAAGGAGCCACGGGGGTTAGGGGAAGAAGGAACTCAAGAGAGGGGCATAACAGGAGACAAGTACCATGAAAGGTGTAGGAGGAAGCGCGGCCTGAACAACCAGCGTGTGTGCGCTGCAAACGCCAAAAACACCCGGCTGAGGCAAACCTGTGTTCTGCCAAAAGACATAGAGACAGCTGACGTGAAATGGCCTGATACAGAGAGCCAGTGAGGAACAGACATGACCTATCAGTGGACCAATGGGACACCGGGAGGGGGGATGTAAGGGAGCCCCATATCTGCAATAAACGAGTCTGCAGCTGCTCGCACTGCCTGCTTCTCACCTGACTCCGGAGTCTGTGTCCAGACTCTGAGCTGACTCTACCCCCTCCTGGAGGGCCCCAGGACACCCAACACAAGGGAAAAATGGGGATACTCAAACTGGGGAGGGAGGAGTAAAATTAGACATGGAGGGAGAGGAGAGATAAAGTTTGTGTGGAGTAAAAAGCCTGGGGGAAATGGATTAACTCAAACCCCCGAAAAATACACATACAATATCTGAGCAAGAGTGCGTGTGTATAGCTGAAGGCTGTATAACAGAAACACAGTGCCAGACAGGAGAAACCTCCCTTCAGGTTTTTGGTCAGGTTACTGTAAGAGACTCATAATAGCACAGGCTATTGCCACAGGCCTTGATTACCTCCTAGAACATGAAGGTAAGACCCTATTGCTGAACAGGACGTACTTTGAACCCAGGACTTGGAGCAATGGAGCTGGAACTGACCTGGAAGTCTTCATCCTGAAGACCAGCTCTCATAGTTCTGGGGAATACCATGAAAGCTGCTAAGTGTGAACATCTTGGTGTGGTAATGCCACTTTTATCCTGATCTCATAGTCAACATCTATCTAATTAGGTGTAAAGCCCTCTCAATGGGAGGGAGCTCATGGGTGGCACTGTAAATATAGCCAAATACACATGGCTGGAGAGGTCAGAGACCCTAGAGAAAACACTCTGCCATATCTCTAGACAAATGAAATTTCTTGCTGTATGCTAAGTATGGATCCTTATATATTTACAGACAAGTAGTAAATACATCACTTACCAAAGAAGTTTCTCTTTACAACAGATGGAAGTTATTACAGAGTTCCACAACTGGTCACACACAGAGAATAAGTGTCTGAGAGATGCCCAGCACTAAGTGACACATCTATGGTGGAGCCTCTATACCTAAGGTTCATGGAACACAGCAGAACAGGGGGTGGAGAGAAGACCAGTGCATCCCTCAACTCTCACCAGTGAAGCTCCCCCATACAACAGAGTGCGATACCCACAGGAGGCCACAACTGGCCAAAGCGTAGAGAAAAGAAACTGCACAGTAGCGTGTCCCTGGATAGGCCCCTATATTAACCCTCACCACACAGGCTCAAGGACCTCTGTGGAAGAGGAGCAGAAAGACTGTAGGAGCAGGGGTGGTGCATGAACACAGGGTAACAGACTTTCAGGCCTTTGGGAATTTGCTCATGTGAACTTGAAACAATGACAACAGCATGCACAAGACCCACGTAATCTCAGTCAGTCAAAAACTCAGAATGGAACTGGGGAAATGGGCAGCAGATCTTAACCTTAGCCAAGGAACTATTGTCAACTGATAACTGTAAGGGAAGGGAGACTTGATCTTCTTTAAGGGAGAAACTCTACATGGGCTGACTAGACTCCAGTGGTTGAACTTGCACCAAGGGACATCTGAGTATAAATAGTTGACAGAACAGGACTTAATATATATAGTAGAATCCATGAAATCTGGTATGGGGGATTATGGAGAGGTGCGGATGTAGTGGTGGTCTAAATTTTGTTAAGGCGTATTTAAAGTGGACAAAAACTCAATAAAAATAGTTTTTAAAAGGGAGTAGGGTTAGTGGAAAGCCTTGTCTTATTCCTGATTTTAATCGGAATACTTTGAGAATTTTTTTTCACTTTGAAGATGTTGGCTATGGGTTTGTCATATATAGCCTCAATTATGCTGATGTATGATCCATCCCTCTGGTTCAATTCCCTCCAAAGGATTTTTATTATGAAGGTATGTTGGATTTGGCAAAGGCCTTTTCCACATCTATTGAGATGATCATGTGATTTATTTTGTCCTTGAGTTCATTTATATGATTTATTACATTTATTGACCTACGTATATTGAGCCATCCCTGGATCTGTGGAATAAAACCAACTTGATCATATTGCATAATATTTTGATTTGTGTCTGCATGTGGTTTGCAAGCATTTTATTCAGAATTTTTGCATCTATGTTCATTAGGGATATTGGCCTGTAGTTCTCCTTTGCTGCTGTGTCTTTTTCCAGATTGTGGCATTACCATGCTGACATTACAATTACCTGAACAAGTCATCTAACTCTTAACTTTATCTTTTAAGAGTGGGCTTGGATGTGCAGGACACTTGTTCCTCTAGAGATCTCTTGGAACTGTCTGTCTCCTGGAACTGTGCTGATAGGACTGTCTTGTTGGAACTCTGTCTCTGGAACTGTGTCCCGAGTTCAGCCCACCCATAATTTTATTCAAAATGTTTTCTCCAGCTTCATTTGGGGAAGCACAACTGGCTCCGCCCTCATCTTAGCAGATCATCTGGCCTTTCCTTCCCTAGTTCTGGAATATCTGATTCATTCAAGGTCAGTGGTCCTTTCCAGTCTCCACTGTGTCCATTGGAGATGGGGCTGCTGTCCAGCACTTTGATAGATTAATCTTCATGTGTCACCACATTCATTCACTCATTCATTCATTCATTATCTTTGAGATGGAGTATCAAATTGAAGTTGCCTAGGAAACAAGATCATGTGCCAAGGACCCAAGATACACAAGCACACTGTTTGGCTGGGGTTAGCTAAAAGACATTAGTGTAGATCATGTCCACTAAGAAAAGTAATTTCCACAGCAGATGGCCTGTCTACTGGAGAAAGTGGGGTATTGATGTCACCTACTGAGTTGGGGTTAATCTTTGACTTGATGTCCATTAGTAGTCTTTTAATGAAGTTCTGTGCACTAGGGTTTGGTGCATATGTGTTCATGATTGTAATATCTTGGTCAGTGGTTCCCTTGATCAGCATGGAGTGACCTTCTTTATCTTTTATGATTAATTTTAGTTTGAAGTCTGTTTTGTCTGATACTAGGCTAGCAAGTCCTGCTTGTTTCTTCATTCCATTTGCTTAGAATATTTTTCTCCATTCTTTCATTCTAAGGTGGTATCTGTCCTTAAAGGTATGATAGTTTCTCGTAGACAACAAAAAGATTTTGTTTCTTAATCCATTCAAGTAGGCTGTGTCTTTTGACTGGAGAATTGGGACCATTTATATTTAAAGATGCTATTGAAATATTTCCTCTGCTTCTGTGCTTAGCCCTGTTTTGTTTTTCCGTAATTATATTTCATTTGCTTTCTTTCCAAAGCCTCTTGGCTGTGGATATTCCTTTCTTCTGTCCTTTGTATTGTTTCAAGTATTCTCTGTAGGGATGATTTTGTGGTTGTGAATTCTTTCAACCTATTTATGTCATGGAAGATTTTTCTTTCTCCTTGATTATGGTAGACATTTTTGCTGGGTAATGAAGTTTGGGTTGGCATCTGTAGCCGTTTAGAATTTGGAATGCATTGCTTCAGGCTCTTCTGAGTTTTAAAGTTTGCATTGAAATATCGACTGTTATTCTCGTGGGTTTTCTTTTATGTGACTTGTTTTTCTCTTGGAGCTTTCAGTACCCTCTCTTTGTTCTATATATTTCGTGGTTTTGCTATGATGTGCTGTAGGGAGCATGTGCTTCCTGTGTCTATATGTGTATGTCTTTCCTTAATTTATGGATGTTTTCTTTCTTTTACAATCTTGTTGAAGATCTGGTCAATGACATTGATCTGAGATTCTTCTCTTTCCTCTATGTCTATAATTTGTAGATTTGGTCTTTTCATGGTGTCTTATGGCTCCTGCATATTTTGTCCTTGTTTTTTAGTTACATATTCTTTGCTCGAGCAGTCCAGTTCTCTAACTTTATCACTAAGTCTTCATATTCTGTTTTCCATTTGATTCATTTTGCTGGCAAGATTTTTCTCCTGTCTTTTCTAATTGGCTTATTGAGTCTTTCTATTCCATCTTCATCTCAGATTGAGGCTCCTTCATTTACATCTCTGTTGTGAATTCACTTTTCAGCTCCTGAATTGTCTTGTCCTTTTCATTGAGCCATATGTTTGTGCTTTCTTGAGATTCAGTCAGGAGTTTATCTGTATCCATTTTGAGTTCCTTCAGTTTATTGTTCTTTGGATTGTGTGTTCTGGGGTTCCTCTAGGTAGTTCTCATTGTAGAACACTTCTATAGGGGATTTGGTGGGGACATATTATTTTGGTTTTTCATATTGTTTACATTTTTGCTTTGTGATCTGGCACATGGTTTTCTTTTCTTGGCTGTGTGTCTGATATGAAATTCTAGCCTGCCTTTGTTGAGTAGAAGTTTGTTTATGTTTTTATTTCATTTTAGCTTGGTTGATTTCTGGTCATTTATGAATAGATAGTTGGTCTGTGCTCAGGTTCCTTCTTTTGATTTTTTTATTGGAGGTGTGGGCTAATTACAACCTGGTCCTATGTGTCAGGTGGAGGATCACAACTAGAATTGTGAGTATGGAGACTGGGAAGGAATGGGTGGGTTCTAACTAGTGCACCAAAGTAGTCTGGAGTTGGGGAGCAGCAAGTTCCTGTCTTAAACCCAGAGAGGGAAGATGGGGAAGGAGTGGTGGATTCTAAGTAGCTTATCGAGTAGTCAGGAAAGGGGAGCAGTGGGTTTCCGTTACAGTCTCATACAGGAAAGATGATGAATGAATGATATTGTAGACATTATAGATCTTCTAGGACACCTCTATGATCTAGTTCAAATAGTCATTATATTTAATGATATTAGTTAATAGAAAAAAGTACCATTTACAGTCACCTTTAGCAGTGCTCTATTTTGTCATAAGTTTCTCTCTGGGTTATTTTCCTACTCAAAAGAGTTCCTTCGAATCAGCCTAGGTGCCTGTCAACTACTGAAGAGATAAAGTAAAGGTGGTGTGTGTTCACAGTGGAATATCATTTGGCCATAAAAAGAATGAAAGCTTGACGTTTTTGTGAAAATAGATGAGCCTGGAGACTATCATGAAGTGAAATAAGCCAGATTCAGAAGGACAAGTGTTACCTTCTCTCTGATGTGGAACTTAGAGCTGAGGACACAACAGTAAACACAGAACTATGAGGGGCAGGGAAGGGAAAATGGGAGGAGGGGATAAGAAAGGACCCATTGGAGAAGAGGACCCGAGTACATGAGTGTGTGCAGCAGTGCCGTAGTGAAGGCGGGACGCCGCAGTTAGCACACCTACTAAGACTTCCTCTAATGTGTGCGCGTCTCTTGGCTACCGAGCTCCGGTGTTTGAATGAGTGAACCATTGTTATTTGGAATTCACTTTTCGAGTTTGGTTTTGCTGCATTGTGTCTGTGTTGCTGCTCTTTTCTTTCTGCTTCAGGCTGTCATTTCACTGTGACCGGCTTTCGTTGTTTTCAGTGAGCCGTTTGCTTATGTGGTTTTGTTTTCTTTCATTTCTCATCGTACATGATTTTGTTTGGACTAATTTTAAGATTGTGAGATTGCTTTCTCCATCACAGGTTTAAAGCAGTTGGATTACAAGTATCTCCTGCACTAGATCTTTCTCTTTCTTTATTTCTGACTCTTTCCTCCCTCCCTCCCTCCCTCCCTCCCTCCCTCCCTCTCTTTCTTCCTTTCATCTCTCATGCTCATTTTTTAAAATGTGTATGAGTGTACTGCCTGCATGTATGTAAGTACATCTGTGTCGTGAAATGCCTACATAGGTCAGAGGAGGCTGATGGACCCCTGGAACTGGAGTTATGGACAGATGCTAATTACTCTGTGGGTGCTGGGGATGGAACCTGGGTCCTTTGCGGGAGCAGCCGGTGCTCTAACTGCTGAGCCACCTCTGCAGCCCGTCTTGTTTTTTTCTTTTCTGTTCTTTTCTCGTGTCTCTGTCTTGCTGGGGTCTTTTGGGCTTTGGAAACTTGCAGGTTACCTCTTCACATACCTTTCTCTCCTCAGGCCTCTGGGATTCAGGCGGCCCTCCCTTCAGCTGTGCGATGCTGATGGGCTCCTGGCTGTGGCTCTCTGCTTCCCTTTCCATGTTCGGTCCAGGATGGTGTCTATTGCTGGCCTTCTCAGGCTCTACCCTGAACTTCTGCAGCCTCTCAACTGCTGTCAGTTTTTATCTGTGCTCTCCATCTCTGGTATATTATATGGAAGTTTAATTGAGATCTGTTTAGATACCTCCCACACCTTTTCTTTCTCTCTTCTTTTCATATTAGGAAATCAACCTAGCGCCTCCTACAAGCTGAGGAAGTGCTCCAACTATCATTTTACTTTGCATTTTATGACAATTTCTCATTAAGCTGTCCAGACTGGCTTTGAACTACTTGTAATCCGTCTTTCTCGGTCTCACGAGGAGCTGGGATTACAGGTCCGTACCACCATGAAGAGCTTGTCCCATGTCTTAAAGTTGTCAAGCTGTCCTCTACTTCCAAGAGCACATGGAGGGTAACTATAGCGACTGCTTCAGTGTCCTCATACAACAACGACACCCATGTCTGTATTGATTATTTTCTCCATCACTACAGATCCTATCTTCTTCTTTACATACCTGGTAATTTTTTATTGATATTAAACTGTAAATTTGCCTTCTTGGATGACAGGTGCCTTTGCATTTTTATAAATACCGTTTTGTTATTTGGGGGCTGTAGTTACATCTTGTGGAGAGTTGTGGCTATGTTGTGTGGCACTGTGGTATCCTTAGTCAGTGGCTGGTTTTACTGTTAGAGATGCTCTTCCAATGCCTTGCCCATCGTCCCCCTAATTCGTGGCTTTCTGCCCTGGCTGATCATTTCCCATGCTCGCTGGGGCTTGCGTTGCTTTTGGGACTCTGGTCTCCCCACCCCCAAGTTGCTTGAAGTTTGATTCCCATGATAGTGGCTGACCTCGGCAGCTCACAAGCTTAGCTGACAGCATGCAGAGGTAGCTCTGTGCCATGTCTTTCTAGATGCTGGAGATGTGGTAGAGAACGAACCAGACTGAAACCCTTTCCCACGTGGAGTTTATGTTCTTTTGGGTATAGATTACCAGAAATCAAAAACGAAGACTGCATATAATATTCAACTGTGTGGTAAGCACTGTGGAGGAGGAGGAACCTGGGAGTACGATCTGGGATCAGCAGTTTGTGAGTACTTAAAAATGAGTGGCCACTGAGAAGTATGTCAGACAAAACACACAGCAGACAGGAGGGTGGGAGGATCTTCAACATCTGGGCCAGAGAGTTCCAAGAGAAGTAAGTGGCATGTGTGTCTCACCAAAGGTCTAGAATTCCTGAGATGTAAATAGGAAAATAAGCACAGACTGAGCCAAGGAGAGTGGGCGGAGAGCAGCTGGCCAGGGCTGCACCCAGGTCTGCACTGCACTAGACGTCAAATCCTGCCCTCTGTTCCTTTGTGGCTTCATCCTACAGGAGTCATCAGAGATGACTGGAACTGATCTTTCTGCTTATCTCCCAACAGGAGATCCACAGTGGACAAGTGTGGAGAGATGAGCATGTGGTCTTCTTGACAGAGCTCATCCTGTGGGAGCTAGCACAGCTGGTAGGTGTGTCAAGAGGCTGTAGACACTCGGGAGTCTCTTCTCTGTTGGCTACTCATGAATCCTGGTGAGCTGTGAGGGTGAGGAAGACACTGTATGCTGGTGACTGAGGGCTCTGAGTGGCATGGCAGCCGTGTCTAACCTGAGTCTAACCTGCTATTGGCACTTCTGTTCAGTGCTGGAACTTGCTAGAGAAGGGCAATCATGAATCCCAGAGTTCTTTGCAGCAAAATAATGGTTACTACCTCACAAGGTCTTGGGAAGATTAAAGAAAGTAACACGAAACAGCTTTAGAACTGTGCCTGGTACATTTGTTAAGGAAGGAAATGGCAAGGTGTTAGTTGACGTCATATGTATCATCATTACCATTGCCACCATCGTTATCACCACCATCATCACTATCACCATCTTTACCACCAAAATTACCACCTCCATCATCATTACTACCATACCATCACTTAAACCATCATCACCACTGTATCAGTCACTGTTCCGTTGCTGTGATAGAAACACTGACCAAAACAACTCATAAAATGAAGAGTTTATTTGAGCTTACGGTTCCAGGGAAATTACAGTCTGTCTTGGCAGGGAGGCATGGTGGCAGGGGTGGCTGGAGGAGGAGCAGTGGAAGCTAAGCTCTACATCTTCTAGCAGGCACAGGAAACGAGAGCAACTGGATATCCTGCAAGGCTTAAGAATTCCCCAAGCCCACCCCCAGTGATGTGCTTCCTCCAGCATGACCACACCTTCTAAGACCTTCCAAAACAGTGCCATGAACTGGGGACAAAATGTCCAAATACTTGGAGCCTATGGGGGACATTTTCGTTCAAACCATCACAACCACCAATATCACAACCATCATTACTGTACCACCACAAGCCTCCCTGGTCATCTAGTGGTTAGGATTCGGTGCTCTCACCGTTACTACCACCACCATCATCACATCACCACCTTCATCATCATCACCATCATCATCTTCAACACAAACATCACCACCACCATCATCATTACTACAATACTTACCATCATTATCATTAAATCATCACCACCACCAATATTACCACCATCATCACCACCACCTTGACCATCATTATCACCATCACCATCTTCATCACTCTCATCATCACTATCATTATCTTCATTACCATCATCACCACCATCATCACCACCATCCTCATCACCATCATAACCACTACCTCCAGCACCATCATTATTACTACCATACTTACCATCATCATCACTAAATCATCACCATCATGGATACTGCCACCATCATCACCACAGTCATCACTACCATCATCATCACTACCATATTTACTGTTATGTCAACACCACCGATATCACAATCACCACATCACCATAACCACCATAATCATCATTCCCTTCATCACCATTGTTACCACCACCATCACCATTACCATCACTGCTATCATCACCATCACCATCATCATTGGCATCATCACCATCACCATCAACATCACCATCATCAACATCACCACCACCATCATCACCATCACCATTATCACCATCATCACCATCACCATCACCATCATCACTGCCATCATCACCATCAACAGCACTGTCCTAGTTTGTTCTTCATTGCTGTGACAAAACTCTCTGACCACTACCATCTTGGAGAAGAAAGGGTTTATTTGTCTTACATCTCCCAGGTCACAGTTCATCAGGGAGCCCAAGGTAGGAACTCAGG
>NW_008355380.1:1690319-1713021 GCF_000622305.1 Nannospalax galili
GGCCATGGAGGAACGCTGCTTACTGGCTTGCTCCCCTGGCCCCTGCTCAGCCTGCTTTCTTATGCAACACAGGCCTACCTGCCCAGGGGTGGCTCCACCCACAGTGGGCTGGGCCCTCCCATATCACTCAACAATCAAGAAGATGCCCTCAGACATGGCCACGGGCCAGTCCAATGGAGGCAATTCCCTGATTGAGGCTTCCTCAACCCAGGTGTGTCAAGTTGACACTAAAGCTATCCAGCACAAGGACCATCATCATCATCAACATCACCATCATCACCATCAGCATCTTCACCACTCATCATTACCATCATCATCCCTACCAGTATCACAATCACCACATCATCATCACCACCATAACCATCATTCTCTTCATCACCGTTGATGATTTCATCACCATAGTCACCAGCAATATTCCATCACTGCCAACATAGTCATAACCACTGCCACCATCATCTTAACATCATTACCATCATCACCACCATCGTTTTCATCACTAATAACATCAGCAGCACCATCACCATGACCATCTTTATCACCACTATCATTACCACTGTAACTACCACCACCACCATCATCGTCACCATCACCACCATCACTGTTGTGATTATCACCGCTGTCACCATCACTACTACCATGACCATCATCATCATCAAGATCACCAGCACTGGCAGTATAATGATCACCATTGCTGTCATTACCAGCACCAGCAGCACCACCACTGTCAAATTAGTTTTGAGCAATCACTGTCCCTGGTCAGTTAGATCTGAAACATGTAAGATGGGCTTAGATTCTTATTTTAATGATGAGTCTGTCAGACAAAGAGTAGTTCAGGCTCCGTGAGAGTGGGCCAGCTACTAAATGCTTGGGACACGCATTGGCCAGTTGAAACTACCGTGTGTTTGGGAACCACTGTAGCTGGTTTTTACTATCTTGTCCTGAGATTCAGTTTTCGATGTGGAGCTGTGACCACAGAGCTGGTGACCCCATCGTTCAAGGATTTGTATCACAGCCCAGGAAGCCTTACTTTGTTCTTCTTGAATCTCTGCTCTGGTCAGCTGCTGTGACAGGGACCTGAGCTTTCTCTGTCTTTATTACATTCTTTTCTTCAACCAAAGACAGGATCTTACTGTGTAGACCAAACTGGTCTCGAACTCACAGAGGTCACCTGCCTCTGCCCCTTGAGTCCTGGCATTAAAGGTATGAATCACCATGCCTGGGGGCTGTCTTATTACTTTTAAAAAAAAATTATTTTATTTTATGTGTATGAATGTACTGCTTGCATGTGTGTAAGTGCACCTGTGTCATTGCAATGCCCTCGGAGGTTAGAAGAGGGTGTCTGATCCCCTGGAGTTAACTGGAGTTATGGATGGTTGTTAGCACCATGTTGGTGCTGGGACTTGAACCCGGGTCCTCTGCAAGACCAGCCAGTGCACTTAAGCACCGAGCCATCTCTCCAGCCCCAACATGAGGAAAATTGGCATTCCAGGAAAGCTTGGGTTTTCCACATCTCTCTCTTTCCTTCCTGGACTCCAGCCCAGCCGTGGTACAGAAGTGACATGTAATGAGCCACAGAAGTGATGTGCCGCATATTACAGATGAGAAGGTTAAAGCAGCGGGGTCCTGACATAGCTTCCATGTTCTCAGCCCTACACTGTTGTATCAGGGTTTTTAAAAAAATAAATTAAGGACTTTTTTTTTTTTAGCTCTATCTAAAATAGGCTGTATCATTAGGCTTTAAAAACGGATCACTGGACCCAGACATAGTTCACACATAAGGAGAGCCCTAAGGACTCACTACTATGGAAGAGACTTCCGGGCACATGCTTGTGCGAATTGGGCCCACCATGGGCTTAGCTGGGGTTCAGTGGCAGAGCTCTTACCAGCATGGGCGAGGCCTTAGGTTTCATCTCTAGCACCATGAGAAAAAGGAGTGCCTGCCAGGATGGGATGAGAAATCTCTCTTTTCTAGTCGACTCCTGTAGACTCTGTCTCTCACATCTATGAAGAAGGTTATGTCTGCCGCAGGAGACCAATGCTCTTAGCTTGAGGTGAATAAATGATTCCTCTGGGACCACATGTGGAATTCGTCTTGCCCAGCGGCTGGTGTAAGGCATCCAAAGAACTCCAAACCCAGACACCACAGGGAGATTCTACCTATCGTTAGACCCACGACACGTGAGCAGTAAACAACAAAGAGGGTTTTTAGAAGGTTTGTTTCTATCCTCAATCATGTTTGCATGTGTGTAACTGTGTATGGATTTATGCATGTGTGTGCAGTACCCATGGAAGCCAGAGGGGATCCCCTGGAGCTGGAGTTACAGGCAGTTTTGAGCCACCTGATGTGGGTGCTGGGAACTGAACTCAGATCCTCTGTAAGAGCAATAGGAGTGCTTAGCTACTGAGCCATCCATCTCTTTAGCACCGGAGACTGGAAATTTTAATTATAAAGTCCTGCCCCAGACTGCTACAGCCATTTTAGGGTCCAGACTTCGGTGTCAATCTGAAGGCCTTGGTGGTAACGCCAAGCACCATGTGGCTCGGTCCTCCGGGATTCTGAGTAGTGGTGCCTTCCTTTGTTGCCGGAGGGAATGAGGTATGGCCAAAATCCCACCCCAAACCCCTCCCCCAAACCTCAGTTCGAGTTCAGGCCATGGTGGCATGACCTGGGTTTGAACCTTTAATTTTGTGTGACGGACAGGGCTTTGCTCTGCAGGTGATGGGTGTGAGAGAGGAGGAGCAGCCCAGGACTGAGGTCTCCAGGAGGCTTTGAGTTGCCATCTTTGCACGTATGTCGGGTTTTGGGGTGCTGCCTGTTCAGGTGCTGCACCATGCTGGGAAGACCTCACCCGTTCTAAAATAGGGGGACACACAGGTCTGGGTGGTATGTTCATCCTCAGGACCCACAGGGAGAGAGAGATTGGAAGAGCAGGGAGGGCCATGTGCTTCCCGCAGAGCTCAGGCACAGACACCAGCATCCACTGGTGGGCTTCACTGTACGGGGCTGAGCTGGGAAGCTGGAAGAGGAGGACAGAGCTACCGCCACGCTGCCCCTGGTGATACTCTCACTGCTGTGTTGAGCTCCCATCAGCTTTTATTCTGGGAAACAGATTTCTGCAGCTCTTTCTTAGCACTTAGAATTTGTCAATTCTTTCCTTGGTGGTTGAAAGGAAGTGAGCCCGGTTTTATTAACTGTGTCTCCTTTTCCAAAGCCAGGAGGTGCCCTCTCCCCACGTGGATAGGAAAGTGGTTAATGAAGTGCTGTGATTGATGTCAGCATTATGAATGCTAATGGGGATGATGGTCAGGCTGAGAATCAGTCACTGTCTGCTAATTCTCAATTCTCAGATGAGACTGTGGAACAGGCTCCACAGAAAGAGCCAATTGGACATGAGGCTTTGATATGTTAAATGTTGGAGCGCCTGGTCTCAGGCAGAGCCCTGAACCGCTTCATCCCAATGTTGTCCAATGAAGGTTATTCCAAAGCTCCTGACTGGCTGTGCTCAGTCATCATTTTACCACGAGGCTCTGATTCATAAACACATTAATTACACAAGGGATCTTCCACAGACGGTAGTGAGCGGTGTTTCAGCAACTCACATTATGGAGAAAAAAATCTGTAAACTGCCTGGGAAGTGCCAGATCCTTCCAGTGGAGACAGATGTCATCTGGGAGTACAATTTCACACAGTGCTGACTTAAAATCCTTAGGGACAGTGGATCTTGGCATGCCATAGCCTTTACATAGCAAGAGTTCTTGTCCCATCAACAATTCCATTCTGTTTCAAGGTACTGAAGAGGGGCCTACCAGCCAGTGGTGTGCTGAGGCCAGCTAGCCTGCAGCCGAGGCTAGCCTGTGGGCTCGGCTCCTGTCCACTCGGCTTTTGTGGCCCTGGGAACACTGTACTCCAGCCGTGACCATGTGATCCCTGGTTTTCAGGTCCCTGCACAGGCTCTTTGGTCCCCAGTAGTCACAAGCTAGAAGCAACACCCTTGCAGTCTCTAGCTTGCATGGCCAGGGTGGTGCCCAGCTCCCATCCTGCCTCCTAATGATCAGGTCACTTAGTCTCTGTCCTCACTTGCCTGCTCCATCCCTGCAGTGACAGCTCACGGGTTTCTAAAAGCTGCTTACCCTTCTTCTGCGCATACTGCGTCCATAAAGTTTGTAGTTTCCAAAGACCTCCACATGAACTGCTGCTAATCTAGGCTACCGGCAGCCTGGGACCCCGGCTTCAGCTGGTTAAGCCTCTGCCCTGTTGTCTGTACACCCCGAAGAGCCTTGTCTTTGGTTAGCTGTGTGCTTTTGAGCACCTTAGGGCTGGTTGCATCAGTGAAGGGACTTTGGAGAGGGCAGGGTAGGGGTGTTCTGCTGGACAATGCCTAGATGGCTGCCCTTGCCTTCCCATGGCCAAGCAGTGTGCCTCTACCTAAGCACACATGGTTGACTGGATGAGTTCCATAGACACCTTGACCATGGCCCTTCCCTGCCTGGAAGCTCATGTAGAGAAAGGGAAGTGGAAGCCCGTGGCACCCTGGGGGTCAGCATTAAGAATACCAAAGTGAAGCCTGGGGCTCTGGGCCACATGGCATCCAGACCCCAGGGCCTCGATCTGGACAGCTTTGCCTTTGTGTGGGCGCTTTCCCTTCTGTGGAGCGCAGGTGAGAGAGAACAGCGTTTAGGTGTTGCGGGCGTAGGCTGTTACTGAATCTTTCTGGCTGGTGTTGAGCTAGTGCCTCTCCCACACTCCCACCCCTGTGGGAGCAGGGTCCTACTTTCCCATGCTGGCAGACAGGCCCTGTCAATTAAGGATCGCTTTCAATTTCCCTGTTTATAATCTTGTGGCTACTAAACATCAATAATCCCACCCGCCCTCCTTGTCACAGGAAGATTGATGGAGCACGTCATCTCTCATATGAGGACATTTAAATGAGAATCACACCGTCTGCATCCCATTTTCCTGCTGAGCAAGGAGAGCAACCCCATTAAATCAAATTATATGTGACTTTTAAAACTTCCCTTCACAGCATCCAATTGAGGAGCCGAACCCCATCATAATACATCGTCTTTTTTATGAGTGGCTTGACTTTACTTGGCCCCTTGGGGTTTCCAACCTCCCTTTCCACATCAGCAGACAAAAATCACGTGTCAGGCTTGGCAAGAAGGACCCCGAGCTCTCGGTGACACCGTGACTGGATCTGGAAGGTGGTCCTGGCCGCAGCTCATGAGTTCAGAAGCTTTTCAAACTCTCTGCATCAGCCTCCGGGATCCTGTGGGCACAGAGTGAGTGAGTCCCGAGGAGGCGAACGGGATGTAAACAAACAGAAGTCAGACGTTTAGATGATGCTGGAGCAGACAGAAACCCTGGAAGGAATCAGATCAAGAGGAAGCCTGACAAGAGACAGTCTGCTGAATAAAGACAGAGCAGAGCTTGTCCTGATCACAAAGCTCGACTTCATCCTAAAGCAGGACTTAAACGGAGATCAAGATACTCCCAGGAGGATGGAACTGCCTAGGTTGGGGGGGCACCACCCAGAGACCCCAGCAGTCCTTGCATGTGCAATCAATCAGATGTGCCAGGTTCCTGGCGGGCAGTCTTTCAGAATCTAGAAACCAGTGGTGACCAGCTCAGAGACTGCTGAGCCAGCTGGACTTTGCCGTGCTGGGATGGGCAGCAGTGAGCAGTGGACCAGTGTGCACAAGCATGGGACACGTCCACGTTCACATGCCCACACTATACACACGAGCATCCATTGACGCACACACATACGTCACACAAGACTTACATCCGTATGCACGCTCACATTCACACAAACAAGCATACATTCATGTACACACATACATCGACCACGCACACGAACATACATCCATGTACACATATTCACATAACACATAAACATGCATCCATGTACACACTCACATACACACACACACAAGCACACATCCATGTACACACACACATCCACATCACACATGCAGGCATGCATCCACGCATACACATACGCACCCACTCACATCCACACCACACACACAATAGTGCATCCATGCACACACATACACACCATGCATATAAGCACACATCCATGCACACACTCCTATTCATACCACACATAAAAACCCACATCCATACACAAACTCACATCCATGTCATACACATAAGTAGGTATCCACACCCACACATACACAGTACACACAGTACATGCATCCATGCACATACATGTACCCAAGCACATAAATACACAGTAGACCTGTACACGTCACAGATATGGACACCTACACCTCACACATGCATGGATGCAAGCACACACATGAACATGGCAACACATACATGTTTGTACACCAGATCACACACACGTGCAGATACAGGCACAGATTTCTACATAGACACACATGCATACACTTGCCAACCATATCACACAGATGCAGAGCCACAGGCATGGACATATGCACAATCATGCACGGACACACATGCACACTAGGCTGAGCTATAGGAAAATGGATTCAGTAGTAAGGTAATAATTCACGGAAGAAAATTAGCAAGGATTTAAGAAGACTTCAAATGTTCTCCTTTTGGAAAACAGAACGAGCAAAGCAAGTCACGGACACAGTGTTGGTAAAATTACCCCAAAGAAAAGTGATCCTCAGTGTTGGGGAGAAGGGCACGAGGAGGTCGTCAAAGCCCTGAGGGAGCATCATGGTCTTGCCGGGATGCCAAGCACATTCTTCGTGTCTGAATCTTCCCCATCTCAGCTCTACCCCATCACTTCCCTTCTAATCTCACATTTTAGGGGAACATCCGGAGGAACTCGGGGAGAAATGCAGGTACAAACTGTCCATCAAACTGGTGTTTATGAGTCTGAAGACAGAAGCAGCCCAGGTGCTGAAACATGACAAACCAGGTGTTTAGGTGACAGTTCATACACGAAGCCATGCAGTGTAGGAGGGAGAGATGTTCTAGAAGAGTGTTGAGATACTAGAGCTCCGTGATGGTCTAGTTGAAGCACCAGATGGTTAGGAGAGTGTATGGGTGCATAGTGCAGGCAGGGAGAAGACAGACGGGTAACCCTCTGGCGTGTTAAAGCAGTTATTCCTGGTGCATGTGGGTGTGGTTCCCTCCTTCCTCCTCACAGTGCTGGTTGGGGCTGTCGCCTTTCTTGACTTTCCACATTTGCGGTTCTGTTTTTTTCTCCAGTAATTTAGCAGTTTTATATCCTGTTTGATTCTTCTCACCACAGCAACACTCTTGGGCTTGCAACACTGATATTTACACCAATGTCGTCCCATGACCATCCAGAGAGATCATGGATGGCTTGCCCTGAAATCTGACACAGGAGCTGGGCGTGGTAGCACGAGTTTTTAATCCCAGTACTCGGAAGGCTGAGGCAGGCAAGTTTTTGTGAGGTGGAGGCTAGCCTGGTCTACATAGTGAATTCCAGGTCATCTGGGGCTACAGAGCTACTCTGTCTCAAAAAAAAAGTCGACCTGATCAACAACACTCCCTTTCCCCACACTGTCCTCATTCCCATCTTCAGCCTGACTCCCTCTTTGCAATCTCCCCCAAGACCTCGGCAGCGGGAGGGGGTGTCCTAAGCCAGCCCGTATGGTGTCTTGACTTCCCTTCACCCTGATCAGCTACATTCTCTCTCCTAATGCTGCACCCACCCCACCTTGGTCCTAGGCCCCCTTTTAATCATCTTGCCTGAGACCTCCAGATTACCCTGGTAAGTCAAACCCTGTTCACTGTATCATGATTCTCCTGCATGTTGACCAGCTACATTCTCTCTCCCCAGCTGAATGAATCAAATGGAAAACTGAATATCTGGAAGATAAGGTTGGAGAATTTGATCACTTAAGCACATAATATGAAAAATTTTAACAAAGCACAGCAGTGGAATGTTCAGGAGCTGTGGGGCACTGTGAAAACATCAAATCTATGCATTATAGGCATAAAGGAAGGAGGAGAATCTCAGGTCAATTGTATTGGCCAGATCTTCAATAGGATTACAGAAGAAACCTTCCCTGAATGAAAGAAGGACACACCCATACTGATACAGGAAGCACACAGAACCCCATATAGACAGGACCGGAACAGAAGCTCCCCACAGCACACACTAAATGTACAGAGCAAAGAGAGGGCACTGAAAGCTGCCAGAGAAAAACAAGTCACATGTAAAAGAAAACTTATCAGAACTACAGCTGACTTTTCAATGCAAACCATAAAAGCCAGAAGAGCCTGTACCAAAGTATTCCCTGTTCTAAATTACCATAGATGCCAACCTAGAATACTTTATCCAGAAAAACTCTCTGTCATAGTTGAAGGGGAAAGAAAAATCTTCCATGATACAAACAGGCTGAAAGAATTCATGTCCACCAAACCAGCCCTAGAGAGAATACTCAAAGCCACACAAAGGACTGAAGAAAGAAATGGCCTTACTCAAGAGGTTGCAGAAAGAAAATAAATGAAAATGTAAAGTTCAGAAACACAAAGTACGACTAAGAATATGAACACGAAATAAACTGACAGCAACCAATCCATACCTTTCAATAACAACTCCAAATATCAATGGCCCAGGCAAAGGACACGAACTAGTTGAATGGATTAAGAAATAAAAACCTACCAGTCCATGAGCATGGGAGGTCTTTCCAGCTCCTAGTGTCTTCCTCAATCTCTTTTTCAAAAATTTAAAATTTTCATTGTCGAGATCTTTAAAGTCTTTGGTTAGGTTTATTTCTAGATATTTTTGACATGATTGTGAATGGAAGGATTTCTGTGAACACTTCCTCTAATTGCTAGTTATTGATATATAGAAAGGCTAATGATTTTTGTAAGTTGATTTTGTAGTGGAAAACAGCCATCTTACCAAAAGGACTCTGTAAATTCAGTGCAATGCCAATCAAAAACTCCCCATGACATTCTTCACAGAACTAGAAAAAATATCCTAAAATTCATATGAAATCACAAAAGGCCCCAGATAGCCAAAACAATCCTGAACACAAAGAGCAATGCTGGGGGGATTACTATAGCAGGTCTCAAACTATATTACAGAGCTATAGTCATAAAAGAGCATGGTACTGGCACAAAAGCAGACACATAGATCAATGGAACTTAATAGAAGACATTAACATGAATGGATGTAATTTCAGACAGCTGATATTTGACAAAGGTACCAAGAACACACACTGTGGGAAAGACAGCATCTCTGACAAATGGTGCTGGTAAAATGAATCTCCACATGTAGAAGAATGAAATTGATCCTTATCTTTCACCCTGAACAAAGTCAACTCCAAATGGATTAAAGATTGCAATACAAAACCTGAAACTTTAAAACTGTTAGAAGAAAACTTAGGCTTCGCCCTACAATATAAAAGTGTAGGAAAGTACTCTCTAAATTGGACATCAGTTATTCAAATTAAGGTCAACAATCAACAAGTAAGACCTCATTAAACTAAAAGGCTTCTGTACAGCAAAGGAGGCAACCAGGGAAGTGAAGAGGAGACCTAAAGAGTGAGAGAAAATCTCAACTAAACATCTGACAGAGCATTGATATCCAGAATATACAAAGAACTCAAAAAACAAAGGAACAAGAAACCAAATGATCCAACAAAGAGAGGCTCAGGACCGAGCACAGTGTGCTAAAACAAAGGAGTAAAGATGGTTAATAAAAACCTTTAAAAAATGTTCAACGTCCTTAGTAATTAGGGAAATGTAAACCAAAACCACTTTAAGATTTCATCTTACCCCTATCAGACCTGCTAAGATCAAGAAACAAATGGTACCAAGTGGTGGTGAGGATGTGGGGAAAGGGGAACACTCATTCACTGCTGGCGGGATTGAAAAATGGTGCAAACCCTATGGAAAGCAGTGTGGAGAACTCAGCTGGATCCAGTTGAATCACTCCCTGGCATGTACCCAATCATCCTACTGCAGAGACACCTATACATCCATTTTTGTTGCTACTCTTTTCACAATAGCTGAGAAATGGAAACAATATAAATGTCTCTCAGCTGACGAGTTGATAATGAAAATGTACATTTATACAATGGATTTCTACTCAGTGTTAAAGAAAGATGAAATCATGAAAATTTCAGGTAAATGGATGGAACTAGTAACTGTTACACTAACTGAAGTATCATAGACTCGGAAAAACAAGTCACATATGTTCTCTCTCATATTTGAATCAGCATCAAATCCTTATATGCGAGTATGTATCCTGATGTAACCACAGAAACCAGGGGAAAGGAAGGGAACCAGGAAGGTAAAGGGGAAAAGAGCTTGAGAGAGGGGGGTAGTAGGAAGCAGAGGTTACCAAGAGGGAAATGGGGAAAATGGAGGTATTCAACTGGGAAGGAAGGAGGGAAGAATATACAGGGAGCCATGACGGCAAAGGGGAAGAAGAAGTTCAAGAGAAGGGGGATAATAGGAGTCAGGTATTGTCAATGGAAAAGTGGGGGAAATGGGGGTACTGTAACTGGGGAAGGAGGTAGGTAATACGGGTGGGGGAGACAAATGAAGTTTGGGTGGCATCAAAAACCGAGAGCAATGGATTAGCTCAAAAACCCAGTGAAAAAGACACAGTTTCTGAACATGAGTGTGTGCATATAGCTAAAGACCAAGCAACTGGCCAGACACAAGAGCCCTCCTTTTGAGTTGCTGGTTGGAGTAGTCAAAGAGACTCCAGAAATAACACAGGCTATTGTCACGGCCTTTGATTACCTCCCAGAACTTGAAGGTAAGATCCTGTTGCTGAAAACAGTACATACTTTGGACACAGAACTTGGTATGGAGCTGGAACTGACCTGGAAGCCTCCTCCCTGAATACGTTCTCTCATAGTTTCAGAGGAGACTATGCAAGCTGATAAGGGGGAAAAATCAACCAGTGATCCAACCCCAACTTTAAAGCCTAATAACCACAACAGTGACCGGCACAGTAAACTATATCAGTACAGTAGAGACACTTTTTTTTCTTGTCTTTTTGAAACAGGGTCTCCCTGCAGCCCCAGTTGGCCTGGAACTCACTTTGTAGACCAGGGTGGCCTCAAACTCACAGAGATCCACCTGCCTCTGCCGCCCAAGTGCAGGGATTACAGTGGCACTTTTATCTTTGGGGTAATCAACAGCCATCTAATTGGACTTAAAGTCCACTCAATGGAAGGGAACTCATGTGTGACACTGTAAACACAGCCAAATGCACATGAATGGAGTGGAGAGGTCATAGATCCTGGAGAAAACTCTATCTCTGTCATACACAAATGTACTTTCTTACTGTATGCTAAATAAGGATCCGTATATTTAGAGATAAGTATGCCATTCACTACTCATCAAAGAAAGTTCATTTTGCAACAGACAGAGACTATTAGAGAGTTCCACAACTGGTCAGACACAGAGAATAAGTGCCCGTGAGATTCCCAGTCCTAAGTGACAATCCACAATGGAACCTCGACATCCAAGTCTCATGGAACATAGTGGAACAAGGGGTAGAGAACATACTAATGCATCTCTCAACTCTCACCTGCAAAGTTCCCTCATGTAGCAGAAGGGAATGAACACAGGTCACAGCTGCCAAATGCAGAGAAGAGACTGCAGAGTGTGTATCTCCAGACAGGACTCCTGTACTGAACCTCACCTTCCCGGAGCTCATGGACCACTGCAGAAGATGGGTGAAAGACTGTAAAAACCAGGGTTGGTGCATGATTGCGAGGAAACAGTCTTCCAGCCCTTTGGGAACTTCCTCACACGAACTTACAGCAATGGTGACAGCATGCACAAGACCCATGCAGACTCAACCAGGCAAAAACCCCGTATAGAACTGAGGAAATGTGTAAGAGGGCCCCCCACCCAGTCCAGAAACTATTGGTAGCTGATTACTGTTGGGTGAGGGAGAGTTGATGTTCTTTAAGAGAGTGACTCCAGATAGGTTGATTAGATTTCAGTGGATGAACTTGCACCAAGGGACATCTGGTACACAAACTTGACTTGGTAGGCATTAACATACATGACAGAATGCATGAAATCTGTGGTGGGAGCCATAGGTGGTCCATAAGCGGGAAGGTGTCTAAATATGATTAAGATGTATCATATGAAATGAACAAAAACTCAGAAAAAATATACATTAAAAAAGAAACAAAATCCATTTGTTTGTTGTCTCCAGGCATCTCACCTCACTTCCAAAGACAGGCACCACCTTCAGGTGAAAGGATGAAAAGAAATTTTCCAAGCAAATGGCACTAAGAAGCAGGCAGGTATCGTTATTCTAATGTCTGACAAGATAAACTTCAAGTTAAAATTAATTGGAAGACATAAAGAAGGTCAGTACATTCTGATCAAGGGAACATTCAACAAGAAGACACAACAATCATGAATATATATGCACCAAACTCTGGTGCACTGTTTCATAAAAACAGTACTATTGGACTTCAGGACACAGATTAACCCAAACTCAGTAATAGTTGGTGTCTTCAATACCCCACTTCTCCAATAGACAGATCATCTGGCCAAAGAATAAACATAGAAATCTCCAAGTTAAGCAATTTTATCTATTAAACGGACCTTACAGACATCTATAAAATATTCCACCCAAACACCAAAGAATCGATATTCTATTCAACATCACATGGAAATTTCTCTAAAATAGACCACATACTGGGGCACAAAACAAACCTCAACAAATACCAAAAATTTAAATAATTCCATATAGTCTATCAGACCACAAAGCAATAAAACTTAAAATCAACAGCAAAAGAGGCTCTAGTAAATACATGAAGTCATGGCAATTAAAAAACACATGACTGAATGATGAATGGGTGAAAGAAGAAATTAAGAAAGAAATAAAAATATTCCTGGAACAAAATAAAAATGATAATACAACACAACAAAACTTCTGGGACACAAATTGCTGTGATAAAATACTGTGACCAACAGGATTTACAGAAGGGAGATTACTAATCCAGGGGAATTAGAGTTTATCATGCTGAGGAGGCATGGTGGCAGGAAGTGGCCAGAGCAGGAAGCAGAGGCTTACATTGTCAAGTAAGCACAGGAGGCAGAGAATGACTGGAAAGCCAGGAAGGCTTAAGAACTCTCTAAGCCTGTCCCCAGTGACATGCTTCCTCCAGCATGGCCACACCTTCTAAAACCTCCCAAAACAGTGTCACCAGCTGGGGACAAAAATGTCCAAAAAGTTGGAGCCTATGGGGGACATTCTCATTCAAACTACCACATACACATATCAAAAAGATCATTCAACATGATCAAGTAGGCATTATTGCAGAGATGTAGGGATTGTTCAATATACATATCAATAACTGTAATAAATCATATAAATGAACTTAAAGAATTAAATCATATGATCATGTTCATAGATGCAGAAAAGACTCTTGACAAAATCCAACATGCATCTATGTTAAAAGTCCTAGAGGGAATTGGACTAGAGGGAACATATCTCAACATAATTAAGGGTATATACAACAAACTCACAGTCAACATCATTCTAGATGGAGAAAAACTGGAAGCATTCCTATTAAAATCAGGAACCAGAAAAGGATGTTCACTATCTCCACTCCCTTTCAGTATAGTGCTTGAAACACTTGCTAGAGTATTAAGGCAAGAGAAGGAAATTAAAGGAGTACTAATTGGAAAAGAAGATGTCAAATTATCCCTATTTTCAGATGATATGATATTATGCATAAAGATCCCCAAATTCCACCAGAAAAATTCCAGAAATGATCAACACTTTCAGCAAATGGCAGGTTACAAAATCAATTTACAAAAACCAGCAGCTTTTCTATATAACAATAACAAGCAATAAGAGAGAGAATTCATAGAAACCCACATTCATAATAGCCTCAAAAAATAAAATATCTAGGACTAGACCTAACCAAGGCATTAAAAATATCTACAAGGAAAATTTCAATTTTTTGAAGAGATTGAGGGAGATGTAGGAGAGGGAAAGACCTCCAGGGCTCACGGCCTGTTACTACTGTTAAAGTGACCATCCTACCAATACCAATTTATGGATTGAATGCAATGCCAGTGAAAATCCCTATGACATTCTTCATAGGCTTAGAAAAAGACATCCTGAAATTCATGTGGAATCACTAAAGACCCTAGATAGCCAAAGCAATCCTGAGCACAAAGAGCAATGCTGGGGGGATCACCACAGCAGATCTCAAACTATATTACAGAGCTGTAGTCATGAAAACAACATGGTTGGGGCTGGAGAGATGGTTCAGCAGTTAAGAACACTTGCTGTTCTTGCAGAAGACCTGGGTTTAAAGCCCAGCACCCACATGGCAGCTAACAACTGTCCGTAACTCCAGTTCCAGGGGGATCCAACAGCCTCTTCTGTCCTCTGTGGGTAGTGCACTTACCTATATGCAGGCAATACATGCATACACCTAAAATATTTTTAAAAAACAACAACAAATACCAAAGACTCAAGAAAAAAAAATGACCCAATCAAAAGACGGGCTAAGGATTTCAACAGAGGGTTCTTAAAAGAAGAATTAAAAATGGCTACGAAACACCTTAAAATGTGCTCAACCCCCACCCTATGCTCTGGTAGCAAGTCATATAACTCGTTAGGATTTTCAAAAATAAAATAAATTGTTTATCAATAAACACTAAAAAAGTTTCAGCATTCTTAGCAATTTGGGAAATGCAAATAAAAACCATTTTAAGATTTCATCTTACCCCAGTCAGACTGGCTAAGATCAGGAGAACAAATGCTGGTGGTGATGTGGAGCGTGGGGAACAATTATGCACTGCTGGTGGGACTGCCAACTGGTGAGACCACTAGGGAAGGCTGTGTGGAGAATTCATTAAAGAACTACAAATGAACCTACCATGTGATCCCGTTATACCACTCCTTGGTGTGTACCCAAAGAACTCATCCTTGTACATCCATGTTTGTTGCTGCTATTTTCACAATACCTAGGAAATATAAACAACCTAAATGCTCCTCAACTGATGAATGGGTAACGAAAATATAGTATCTTTACACAATGGAGCTCTATTCATTGTTAAGAAAGACGAAATCATGAAATTTACAGGTAAATTGATGGAACTAGAAACAGTTACACTAAGTGAAGTAACACAGACTCAGAAAAACAAGTGACATATGCTCTGTCTCATTTGTGGATCTTAGCATCAAATCCTCATATGTGAGTATATATCCTGAAGTAACAGCAGGCGCCACGAAAATGGAAAGTAACCAGGAAGGTAAAGGGAAAGAAGGGGCCTGATAGGGGGTTAGCAGGGGACAGGTGTTACCAAGGGTGAAATAGGGAAAATGGGAGTATTTAACTGGAAGGGAGGAGGGAAGGACATACAAGGAACCATGTGGGTAAAGGGGAAGGAGGAGCTCAAGAGCGGGGGGATAATAGGAGATAGGTACTATCAAAAAGGAAATGAGGAAAATGGGATACTTTAAATGAGAGGGAAGAGAGAAGGTAAGACAGGAAAAGAGAGGAGAGAAAAATAATGTTTAGGTGGTATCAAAAACCAGAGGGAAATGCATTAGTTCAAAATCCTACTGCAAAATACACAGGCAGCATCTCTACCTGAGTGCATGTGTATGCCTGAAGGCTATATAACCAGAAACACAGTGCCAGGCTGGAGAAAATTCCCTTCAAGAGGCTGGTGAGGGTAACCCAAGAGAGTCCAAAATAACACCCAGTATTGGACACAGGACTTGGTGTGGAACTGACCTGGAAGCCTCTTCCCTTAAGACTTGATCTCAGTTTCAGCAAAACTTATGCAAACTGGTAAGGGAGAAAATTAATCAATGGTCCAACTCCTGCTTTAAAGCCTAATAACCACAACAATGACTGGTATCCCAAACTAGCTCTATCAGTGTGGTAGTGGTACTTTTATCTTGGGGGTAATCAAGCGCCATCTAATTGTACTCAAAGGGAGGGAACTCATGTGAAACTTTCAGCACAGCCAAAGGCACATGGCTGGAGAGGTCATGGATCCTAGAGAAAATCCCAAGTCTGCACATCCTTGTATAAATGTATTTTCTTACTGTATATTACATATGAATCCCTATATTTACAGTCAAGTATACCTGTCACCACTCATCAAAGAAGCTTCTTTTTGCAACAGAGGAGACTATTACAGAGCTCCACAACTGGCCAAACACAGAGAGTAAGTGTCTGTGAGATATTCAGCCTTAAGTTCCATTTATGGTGGAACCTCAACACCTAGGCTGATGGAATAGAGTGGAACATGGAGTGGAGAGAACACTAACGTGTATCTTAACTCTCAGCAGCGAAACTTCCTCGTGTAACAGAATGTGATGCACACAACTGGCCAGAGTGTAGAAAATAAGAGATTGCAGAGTGTGTGAGCCTGGGTAGGACTCCTATATAAACCCCCCACCCCACCCCTAGGGACCAGTGTGGAAGATGGGTGGAAAGATTGTGAGAGCCAGGGTTGGTGTATGACCGCAAGGAAACAGAGTCTTTCAGGCCTCTGGGAACTTGTTCATATGAACTTACAGCAATAATGACAGCATACAGAAGCCCAATGCAAGCTCAAACCAGAAAGAACCCAGCATAGAACTGGGGAAATGTGCAGCAGGCCCCAAACTTAGTCCAGACTCGAGTGGATAAGGTCACAGCTAGGGACATCTGGGGACATAAACTTGACTCGATAAGCCTTAGTATATATGACAGAATGTATGAAATCTGATGGGGGCTATGTGGGTTACAGAGAGGGGAGGGCTTCTAAATATAATTAAGGTGTGTTGTATGAGATGCACCAAAACTCTAAACAAAGAGACAAAGGAAAAAAACCCCCAAATATGACACGGGCTCTTCAAACCCTCGCCACTAGGATGCAGATATGACTGAGGCTTTCCCCCATCACAGCGTCTCAGTGCCTAAGGAGATGAAATGTGGGGTTCTTGTCGTTTACCAGGGTCAGGTCCCACCTATTCTCCTTTTCAATTTGTTTTTGCTTTCAGAGAACTGCTTCTAAAATTCTTGATGCAGATATCCAAGTTTGGGCATCAGTACCTTTGAGTGGGGCAGGACCCCAGGTACTTGGAAAACACAGGTTGAATAAACACAGGGACCCAAGACTTATTTTAAGTGTCCACTTCCCTTTCTTTGCGTGTTGCTGGCTCTGTGAAGTCGGCATCATCTCTATCTGCCGTAATACTACCAATGTCACCCCACAGTCCGGGGGCATCTGGAGGGAACGTGTTGGCCACATTCTTTCTTTCTGTGTGGACACTCATGCGTGATTTCGTTAATCTCTGGAGTGTTTGGAATTCCTCCTTTATTTTCACAAACTCGATTTCACCAGGTCGTGGCAGGGTACAGCCTTTGATGCATGTAGGTAGGTGCTCCTTCCTTCCTGAGTGGTGAGAAGTTTCCTCACACAGCGTCTCTCTGGAGTCTGCCTTGGACCACACCTCTGGTCTGTGTGTTGTGCTCCGGAGCTGTTCGGACTCAGGTCTCATCATTTGTTTTCTATTTTCATCGTTCCTTTTGGGACCGCTGGTTTCCAGTGGAAAAACTGGGATCTTTAAGACGCTTTTAGTCCATTAGTTTTGTGTGCTTTTTTCTCCTCTAATTTCTTCATTAATCCCATCTTGTCTTCTTCTAATGCCACTAATGACTCAAGGTCCTGTTACTCTGTCTCATTACTTTCCGGGCATATATTTACACAGTGCTGGTTTCATCTAGACAGTTTTCTTGTGTACTCTGCCCACATTATTGACCCCTTTGTCTCCACCCCATCTCCCTCCTACTAGCTGCTCACTCTACTCCCCCACCAGTCTCCTCCTTGGTAAATACCCGAGTGATAAAATAGCATCATCTGGTAGGTCCACGTTTCTGTTTTTTTATGGAACCTTAACATTGATTTCCACAGTCGCTGTTGTTCATACAATGATCTACCATAGACACGATTTTGATTTTGAATGAGTTATGGAGTATGTTGCCAGCCAAAGTAACAGAAGAAATAGTGAGCAACTTGGAGAAGCTGCAGAGGGCAGAACCTCATCAAATCAGCGCTCACAACATCCAGCAGCGATGACGGAGTAGCCAACTGAGAGAGCAAATAAAGGTGACATCATCAAAATGGGGCCTCACAAACACCCATTAGAAATGGACTGGGCAGCCCCACTGAGGCAGCCAGCAGGAGCTCCCGGTGAAGAGTCCTGGGCAGAGCAGAGTTCCTTCAAGTGAGGCTTCCAACAAAGGGACACGTATGAGCAGGGAGAGATGCCATCACGTCACTTATCAGAAACCTGCTGGGGAGGCTGAAAAAGTCAGGTGGGGTTCCTGATTGAGAGCATCCTGGTGGAGGGTCCGCTCCCTCCTCTGCACAGGTGAGCATCTGGATTCTGATTGAGAGCATCCTGGTGGAGGGTCCACTCCCTCCTCTGCACAGGTGAGCATCTGGATTCTGATTGAGAGCGTCCTGGTGGAGGGTCCGCTCCCTCCTCTGCACAGGTGAGCATCTGGATTCTGATTGAGAGCGTCCTGGTGGAGGGTCCGCTCCCTCCTCTGCACAGGTGAGCATCTGGATTCTGATTGAGAGCGTCCTGGTGGAGGGTCCGCTCCCTCCTCTGCACAGGTGAGCATCTGGATTCTGATTGAGAGCGTCCTGGTGGAGGGTCCGCTCCCTCTGCACAGGTGAGCATCTGGATTCTGGTTCCTACTGTAGGCATTGTTTATAGTATGGGATGAACAAATGTAACCTGGATTGTAACCATGTTTTCAATCTTTTCAGTTGAACTTGTGGATTAAAACTGCTCACCTCATGAGCCATGAAGCATAAAGAGACTGGATCCCACAATCCCTTTCCAGGGCACATTCCAGTGACTCTAGACCCTTTTAGGGCACAATTTGCTGAAAGTTCTACCACCTGGCAATAGCATCGTGGCCTGAGGATCAAGTGTTCACCACACAGGCCTTTCCAAATCATGAAAAACAAAACAAAACAGAAAACACACCACTTTTGAAATAACCAGTGGTCAACATTTTAGAAAGAGGATCATAAATGCGGATGCCATGGACCAGATTATAGGCTGTACTAAGCATGAGCTCAGTAGACGGCATGTTGGAAAGTCAGTTTCTTTTCTAAGTAGGATCACAGCACAGGGTTTAACAAAATAAGCTACGTCTTAACTTTTTTTACATAAAATTTTATTTGTTTTTATTTTATGTGTATGAGTGTTTTGCCTGTACTTGTAAGTACACTCATGACGTGTAATGCCTGCGGAGATGAGGAGATGGCTTCAGATACCCTGCAACGGGAGTTATGGATTTACGGACAGTTGTGAGCCGCCACATGGGTGCTGGGAACCAACCTGGGTCCTCTGCAAGAGCGACGAGTGTTCTTAAGCACTGAGCAACCTGTCCAGTCCCTTAACTTTTAAGATGGAGAAGACAGTGTCTTAAACTGAATGTAGGGGTCATGGAAAATGCGGTGGCAATAAGACTGTTCTGAGTAATGAAAAATTAATTGAAACTCAAGCAGAGTGTGTATGGGAGGTGTTTCTGGTGGACCTCCCTCATGAGGCGCCTGTGACCTTACTGCAGCCTTGGTTATGAACACTGTGCGTGCTGTCACACCACAGAGCACTACTGAGCATTGCCTGAAACACCTCAGCTTAGAATCGAGGCCATTGCACGTTATGAAGTACAAGTTTCTACTGCACATTCAGAGCTTTCTGCTCCCATGGGAATATACCTGCTTAATTACGAAAAACAAATCAACATTTTCCTCCTGTCGTTCTTTAGCAGGTATCAAATTACTATATCGTATTGCTTAAAATGCTTGGTTTTAAAAATTGCTGTGTCAGTTGCTGACTTGAATTTCATTTTAAAAAGTCATTAAATGAATTTTATCTTGGGGTTAGGATAGAATTTCCAACAATTTCTGAAAGGGCCCTAAACTTATTACTGCCATTTTGTGCTTAGTATTTATGTGATATAGTTTCCTCAGGATTGACGATCATACATCAAATATTAATCAACTCCAAAAGCTGCTGAAGCACTCTGTCCTGCAGTGTCACAGGTCCAGCCAATTCCTTACGCAAACTCAAGCTCATCCATCCCATTAGCATACAAATTTGCTTTCATCTTTAATAAGTGGTATAATTATAGGTATACCCCAAAATTTCTTTTAAAGAATTGCCTATGACTTATCAGTAAGTATTTTATTTGTGTCTTAGTTTGTTTCTTCATTGCTGTGACAAACTATTCTGACCACTACCAACTTGAGGAGGAAAGGGTTTATTCAGCTTACATATCCCGGTCACAGTTCATCAGGGAGCCCAAGGTAGGAACTCAGGGCAGGAACCTGGAGGCAGGAGCTGGAGCACAGGCCATGGAGGAACGCTGCTTACTGGCTTGCTCCCCTGGCCCCTGCTCAGCCTGCTTTCTTATGCAACACAGGCCCACCTGCCCATGGGTAGCACCACCGACAGTGGGCTGGGCCCTCCCACATCACTTGTCAAGCAGGTGCCCCATGGACATAGCCACAGGCCAGTCCAATGGAGGCAATTCCCCAAATGAGGCTCCCTCAACCCAGGCGTGTCAAGTTGACACTAAAGCATCCAGCACAATTTGTATACCTATTTTATACACCTGTGCACTCAAGGTAGTATAACTATTTCTCAGACAGAAAGGGATTGTTGGTGAAAAAAATCTGTGTAGTCTTTGCAAAGAAAAAAAAATTCTGTCCTGACCAGGGGCAATCTGTGTTGACTTGAGGTGCGGTCAGGTGTAGGTGAAGGAAACAATGTATTGCTGTATTCAGGAAACACCATGGTGGCTAGTGAGGGCCAGGGACCTCCTCATCGCCCCCTCTGGTCATCATCGAACTTTTCAAACCAGCAAGGTCCTAAGTGTAGGGGTGGGTTGGTGCTGAAAACTCAGCTTGGTAAGGTCAGTATTTAACCAGGGGTAAGGAGGCAGCATCAGAAGCAGGTTTAGTAACAGCAAATGTGCATGTGACCATTGGCTTTAGGAAAAACCACAGAGATTCCTGAGCCAGAGGAAGTCAGTCCCAGGGAATGGGCTTGTGGGCATCAGGGTCAATGTCAGCCGAAGTGGGGATGTGCTGACGACAGTGTCCGAGCCACTGGGATGGAGGTTTGGTGTTGAACGCAAACACATGCTCTTTGAAGACTTGCAGTAAGCTTGCAATTTGCTAAATGCAATCCCTGAGGTTTTTTTTTTTGGCGGGGGGTTGTTTTGTTTTTTTCTAAGAAAAAAATGCAGATGGTCCATTCCCTCTGCCGTGTGGAAAACCTTAAGTAGTATTTTGGGGTATCACACACAAATCTGTTTATTTGGTGGCACATTTGAGAAGTGACTGCTGGGCCGTTTTGTCGTCCTGTGTGGTGGGCCTCCCACCCCAACCCTGTGTGCTCTACAGCATTGTGAGGTGGGCCCTGGGCTGAGGTGACAGACTCTTCAGCCTGGCTCACTCACCAGCTGCAGGCTTTGCCAGGATGTCTGGTAGCCTTGACCTCAGCAGGGCTGCCCCTCTCCTGGCCCTGCACCGTGGCTTGTGGAGATCATTTTCCTCATAACCTTAACAATGCCGACCAGCGGTTAGCTGCTGTTGTGGTCGTGGATCTGCAAGAAGGACACAGCCCTTGGACTCCGGGCAGAGGCTGGAGGAGGCATCACCTTCCTAAAGCCCCACTTGCATCCCAGCCTGTGCAGACGGGCGGCCTGAATTCTGCGAGACCGGGCTGGGCAGCAATGAACATCAAGAATCAGCATCTGTTTTCCGGCGGATCCCTCTGGTACTGACACATCTAAGAATGTGCCCCTTGATGCCTCTGGCTTTCCAGGGAATGCTTCTGGGCTCAGTGTTCCTGCTGGGCGCTCTCACTTGGAGCTGTCAGAGTCCTTTACTCTCTCTTCTGCACGTGTCCTGTGCAGTACTGTGTTCATTCCTTTTAGCCTGTAGCTCAGCACCCTTAGGAAACTTTTCCTACTCAAACCTCAGTCTCCTCCGGGTGTGTGTATTCAAATCTGTGAGCTCACAGCTGCCCTTCCTTTTAGTAAATTGCATTTTGATTTGAAATAATGAGTGGGGATGTGTTGACTTTTATAATGAGCAGGGACCTAATTTACTGTATTTCCAAAGTGCTTCTAAAGAGTGTACTTGGGCACATCATTTATCAGATAAGCCATCAGTAATGGCCCTGTCGTCATGTGACCACTGATACTTTATCATTAGTGAGAGCAAGTACTAACATCATGAAAATGCTGATGCCAAGTCCTCTTCCTGGGGGACCGGGTCCTGTGAGGACACGATGTGACTTAATGTGCTGCTGTGACACGGAGATGGCGACAGGCTCTGGGGAGGCGCTGCTACGTGAAGGAGATGGCGGTGTACAGGGAATTCTGCAGTAGATCCTCTCCTCACCCGCTGGTCTTGCTTTCCTGTCAACAGACCTCCCATTCTAATCTTACCTCCCCGTAAACTCAAAGGACCCCAAGTTCTATCCCCAGAACCCACGTGAAAAGGCAGGTGGGGTGCCCCACACCTGTAACCCCAGTGCTGGGGAGGTAGACAGGCAGATTCCCTAGGGCTTGCTGGCTAGCTAGACTCATGAGTGAGTTCAACGCCAAGAGACTCTGTCTCAATAAAATATAGACAGCACCTGAGCAATGGCACCTGAGGGTCTTCTCCAGCCTCTCTCTCTCTCTCTCTCTCTCTCTCTCTCTC
>NW_008355380.1:1713032-1728478 GCF_000622305.1 Nannospalax galili
CTGTGTCAATAAAAGATAGACAGCACCTGCTCACTCCCCCCCGAGGGTCTTCCCCAGACTCTCTCTCTCTCTCTCTCTCTCTCTCTCTCTCTCTCACACACACACACACACACACACACACACAAACACACACTACACACATGCACAAACACACATGCACGCATACACATACACACACAGACACACAGACACACAGTGTACCTTAGGCTCCTTCCCCCTTCTTATGTGCTGTGTGTGGTTTTACTTATCTGAGTGCTATGCCTGGCTTTTGCTCATGAGTAAACCAGGTCCAGCAGCAGTCCAGGCTGGGTTGGCGTACATCTGTGCTGTACTCTGTACTCTGGTCACGTGCAGGAAAGGCCTTGGGTCCTCAGGACTGGACCCATTTTGCTGCCTCCCGGAACATCAGTACAGGCTGTGTGGGTCTGCTTAAGCCAGCTGGATGCTTGGCGAAAACTAGGAACAGCATGAGAAGATCACTGGGGACTGACGCTCCTTCCAGACACTTGTGAACTGAGGTGGATTTTCTCCCTCTGATGAGGCAGCAGGACAGGCCAACGGCAGACACCACCCAGCATAGATGGCCGTCTGTGGACTCTTGCCGTGGGTGAGGTCCCCAAGGTCAGGAGCACCTTTGGTAGGTAGCTTCCCCAGTATCTGTATGCTAGCTGCAGGCTCTGCTGAGTGCCTTCTGATGATGTCCTTTGGGCTAGGGAAACGGGAGGCCTGGTGTCATCATTGCATGAGGTTAGAATCCTGACAAGAGGAGAAGATTCAAGATTCAGCCAGTAATCATAACACAGGGCCAGCTATGGACTGTCCAGATCCCTGGACACAGGAAGCCGTGGACAAAGGGACCCCAGTGCCTTCCACATGCACATGTGCCGACTGATGGGCAAATGCACAAACTTCTAGAACTTTCTATTGAAGAACATGAACTTCTAGTCACTCAAGTTGCTGTTCTGATTAGTTGTTAACCTGAATTGTTTGTGGCTAAAACACTTGATTTAAGTGAAGTTAAACAGTCTCCTCCATGGCACCTGGAGACGCCTAAGAGCCATTGCCTAGGCCAGGCTCCTCCAGCTCCGGCTGGGTGTAGACCAGGCCCTGAGCCTGTCTCTCCCTCAGTCTCTCTGCTCATGGACAGCTCTCGGCCCGGCCCTCTACTGAAGGAGGTCAAACGTTTCCGTTTCAAAGGTGTGAGTGTGGATACAGAGCCACGTGGGGTGCTGTGGACGCAAGACTCCCGACCCTGCAGTTTCCTGGGAGTTCAGCTCTTTCAGCAGGGCCCACTGGCTGCTTCCTCCACACGCTTCGCTAACCCTAATAGCTCCCTATTACCAGCTACAATTTAGCATCTGAGCCAGGAGCTGGATGAGGGAAGGGAGAGAAAAGAGTGTAAATTATACGGAGTAGCGGGGAACAAAGGTTTTATTTCTCCTGAGCACAACCCTTTGATAGGAAAACGGGGGAGACAAATGTGTTGCTAATTTAATTAAGTGGTATGAGATTTCAGGGTCTACAGATGCCATTTAGAAGGGGATTAATCAAGAGCAGGTGACAAAAATGAACAGGCACAATGTTAGCGTTTTTAACAATCCGACACAGTCCAATGGCATCAAGGGCTCCTCAAAGGGGACACAGTTTGGCCCGTTAGCCCAGCTCTGCTCCCCTTCCCCCACAGGGCTTGGCTTGTGCTCCGAGCAGCCTCTCTGCTTCCTTATGATCAAGACCGAAGTGAAAGACAAGGGATGGCCTCGTCCCTGTGCGTTCTCTGCCTGTTCGCAAAGGGAACAGGTGCCACTGGGCAACCTCAGAGCCTCTTTGGAATTGGTCCCTGGCCTCACACTAAGTAGCACATGTGTCCTAGCCTGGTCCCAGCTGAACACAAGATGTGTGTCCAAATAGCCCTTGAGTACCGACTGTTCAGTGGTTTGAAGACTGAGGGGGACTGAGTGCCCCGAGTCATGGAGGGAAGTGCGTGGGGGAGGGCTTGCACACTCTAGCAATGACACCCACTGAGTAGAAGGGAGAGGGCCAGGGACAAGGGTGCCTTTGCTCAAGGCTGCCTTAGCTGCTTGGGCCATTGGTATGGAAACAGCCTTCTGAGATGCCTGGGAGTTCCTGGAAGATACTCTGTGAGAGGGACCTGAAGGGAAACTGACAAGTCCTGCTGTGCCCTACTTCCTGTATACACACACGCACATGCATGCACACACACGTGTGCACACACACACACTCAAGCACGCACACACCGACCCATACACGCATGGATACACATATACACACACATGCACACGCACATACTCGCACACACAGGCATGCACGCATGCACACGCACACACATGCACGCACACACATGCATACACATACACGCACACATACACATACATGCATGCACACATGCACAGACACACATGAGCACACGCACGTGCACACATGTACACACGCACACACATGCACACACGTGCATGCACACACACACATGCACGCACACACACAGGACAAGACGTGGCAGAAAAGGTAGAGTACCACCCTTACCCTCGGAGATTAAGGGAGCAGAGATCAGGCCAGTGGACTTTTTGTCAGCCAGGCAATTTATAGAAGGTTCTGGGACTAAGCAGGTGGGTTTCATTTCTCCAGATCTGGTTGTCAGTCGTCTCAGAACCTGCATTGACTCATCTAGAGAAAGTTCCTGAATTTCAGAAAGCAAAATGAACAAATGAGATTCTTAACTGCACAGGCTCTCTGTGGGTTTCCTGGGAAAATGCGTGAAGTTCTAGAAAACATCTCCACAAAGGATGTGGGGAATTCTCGGGACTTCAGGAAGACATTCCACTCAGTTATGCTGTGACTATGAACTGCCCTCAACTGGTGGCTCTCTTTGAGCAGGTATAGGAACTTTAGGAGGTGGGGCCTTCTTGGAGGGTGTGCTTTTGTCTGCTTCCGGACTCTCATAAAGTGATCAGCTTTCTTTCCCCATGCTCTTCATCCATGATGTGGGTCTTGCCATGGGCCTAACAGCAATGAAGTTGGCTGACCTGGGACGGAGACTGGGTGGACTAAAACTTCCCTCCTTTAAATTGTTTCTCTTGGGTATTTGTCATAGAGACAAAAAAGTCCAACACACCCTCCTTCAACCACCAGAAAGGAGTTGGTTCTGTTCTTTGCTGTGTGCCAGAGGAGTGTGGAATTAAGATCATTCACAGCTCCAGGAAGGAGAAATGGCTTCATAATTGAGGATTTCCAGTCCAACAGCTAAAGGTTCCACCTAAAACTTGAATGTACTGAAGCTAGCAGGTTCCTTGGGTCCTCTGGAAGATCCAGTTCTCATGCGTACCCAGTGTTGAAGCCCAGGAAACAGAGAGGTAGGCTCTGATTTTATTTGTTCTTGTGCTAATGAGGGGATAGTGAAAGTTCACTTTTTCTCATCTCAGTAAGACCCAGGCTCCGCAGGTGCTGGCCTATCACAAAGGCATTCAGGGAGTTTTCCCACTTTACCCTGTGAGTGCAAATGTCTGGCTGACCTGCTTAATCTCAGAAAGGGCAGAGAAAACACCTCCCCATCCCTCCTTCTGCAAGGAATTTCCCAGAGTACTGAAATAACAAGGTGGAAGCCTGAGATGGAGCAGAATTCTCAAAAGGTACCTGACCGTTCTCAGAATGCTTCTGTGTAACTCACGATTCACTTCTTGGTAGTATGCTGTGGGGGTTTGCAATGGACTTAGGTCATTTTCTTGACACTGTGTGTGATTATAGTCATAGTCCATCCAGCTGGCCTGTCATTACTTTAAGCTACATTTGCTAGTTTCTTTATTGTAAGCATTCAGGTGCTTGGTTTCAGCTCCGTATAAAGCTAACTCAGAGTCAAGGGTGAGGCAGGTGTAGACGGCAGGCACGAGGGCCGGCTGGCATTTTCTCCAGCTTTTGCCTTATGTTCCAAGACAGACAGCAGGGCAGGCTGGTACTTGAGGACGGCCCTGACTTCTCCGGGGAAGGTTAATTCAGGAAGCTGTTGCAGGGAGGGTGTGCCAGTGCTCTGGCCCACACCCAGGCCCAGGATGCTGTGATGGGCACAAGCCCTGCTGTCTAAGAGGGCAGCTGCCACGGGGGCTCCCTGTGGCTTCCTCAGGGCATGTCATAACGTGGTTCCTCTTTCCGTGCAGTTGTTCTGTTCTGTTCTGTTTCCCAGAGTGCCTACAAGACACCGTCTTGATGTGTAGGGATCCTCAATACTTTAGTATGAAGTAGGCTGTTTGTTGGGCAATGTTGTCCAAGTATAGACCAATATGAACATCTGACCCCAGTCAAGCCAGGCACGGCTGAGATGCAGTGCTCAGTAAGTTAGGGGTATTCAATGCATTTTTAGCCTAAGGTATTAGTGGACTCATAGGGACACAACCCATGTGTCTGTGTTTAAGGACTTAAGCTAATTTTAACATTCATCAACAAGGCCCAGTAAACTGGCTTCCCTCTTTTAGATGTATGGCTTGCAAACCCATCTCTACCAGCAACACACTTAAAAAAATACTTTAGTATGGCTCTCATTATTTTATTTCCAGATTCTTAAATTTGAAAGATTTATCAAACCTCAGTTCCATAGACAGAAGAGGCATTAGATTCAAGTGGAATCAATCTGCTTTAAAATAAGTGTCTCAAAACGCCCATCGCCATGTCAGTGTCTGCGCTGCCTAGGTCACTTTCCAGGTTATCAGTGAGGTCTTAAGTACCGTGGCTTTACATTCAAAATCTTGCAAGACCAGATCTGAAGTATTTGAGCTCATCTATATTTTGAGGTTATTGATGTATCCCCTTTCTTTGGTTGTTGGGAGAAGTGGAGAGCTGGTTAAACTGTTCCCAAAAGGGAAGAAGAGGAGGAGGAGGAAGAGGAGGAGGAGGAGGGGGGCAGGGGCAATGTGGTGGCGGAAGTAGTCCATCTAGAGGCTCAGGATGGGTGAGGAGGTCAGCACTGGAGGAAAGTAATTAATTATAAATAGTTCTGAGGAGAATCTATCATAAAGAGCCCTTCAAGTTACCGAGTGAGAAATACAGACCCTTGAGAATACAGTGCTCCAGTGCTGGAGTGTGAAAATGAATAGGAACGGTTTCTGTTTTATTTCAATTGAACTAATATGCTGTTTGATTAAACACCATGAAGGCTTTAGGAAGAACAATGAAGTCAGGAAAAATAGCAAGAAATAGCTGAGTTAGTATTTTTAAATTGTTCACGTGTGTGCAGTTACGAAGCTTCACAGAGGCCTTGGTACGGCTGCCCTGGGGAGTCCGGGCCCTGGAAAGCAGGTCTTCTCATCTGGTCCCACAGGCCCGCTCCTGATGCTCCATGAGCTTCCTCAGGAGCCAAAGTTGCCACCCATGGGTCAGGGCTGAAATCATCACTGTGTGTGGAGACAAACGTCCCTAGAGGAGGGACTGGTCCTGAAGAGGAGGGTGAGTGGTTCCTACCAGGGATGACACAGAGCTCTGATCCTGGATGTACAGGCTCTGGGATCCGAAGCCACTGGGGGAAAAGGTTTAGAAGAAATCTTTTAAGTACTTAAAATTATTGTTTTTTTACTTAGATATTTGTTCTATTCTTAAACCAAAAGGTTTGTGGAGGGGTTTTTTGTTTGTTTGTTTTTTCATGAACACAAATGTCTGAAGACCACATTTCTTCATGCCTGGTCTGGATCCAAATCAGGTTCAAGGCCATTGACAAGCACACAAGTAAGATCATGGAATGATGACAGATGCAGGAGTTCATGGCAGGCCACACCCAGGCCAGGGAGGGGTGCCTGTAGTCTGAGCATCCTCTCTGCCAGGGCCTCAGGGGTGCTACACATGCAGCTCAGTGGGTAGAGCACCACACTGGCATACTGGAGAAGGCCCCGTTCCATCCCCAACATTGCCTAAAATGGGGTGGTAGAGGCAGCAGGGGGCCACGTGGCCTTCCCAGCATGTCCTCCGTGTAGAGTACCTAGGTACCTTGTGGGTAGTACTGAGTTCAGGCTTGGCAGCCAATCTGTCCTCTGGCCAGAGCCACTCCCGAGCTCTGAGACAGGAGCAGAGATGTGGGAGCCAAGCACCTTGGGACCTCCCTGCTAGGGGTGGAAGTGGCCAGCTACCACAAGGGAGTGACCCTGACGTACATTGCAGGGAGGGAAAAGTCACTTGTGAAACCACAGGGGACAGAGAGGAGCCAGAGTGGCTGAGGAGAAGGGGTGTGTAATCCCGAACAGGGACGACAGTGAGGTGGGGGTGGTCTGTCTGACCCGGACTCAGGGAGGGAGGTGCTGGCACTCTGCAGAAGGTGGTGTGGGTGGTGGGTAGGGACTGGGGATCGATTATCTTCTTGGAGAATAGGCAAGTCAGCCATAGCCTCTGGAGTTTCACTCCACCCCTCAGCCCCGACAGGACCCAGGACAAGGCCACTTGGCTGCCAGCACATTGATACAGATGAAATGGGAATTTAACAATGTCTCGGGGTGAATGCGTGTTGTCCTTTTTTTTTTTTTTTTTTGAGGGCGTCACATGATCTCGCTGTGTGACATCTCAAATCTCCATCCTGCTTTGTCCGGCCTCTATGCATGAATAATTTTCCCAGTGCTTGTTTGTAGCAGGGCCAGAGAAAGAGTGCATTACAGGCACACAATCTCCTGTTGTCCCTATCAGCATTCGGGGGGCTGAGCTGGCTTACAACAGTGTAAAGACCCCGGTGGCATGTGTTATAATATATGAGGCATTGTCCCCGTGAAGAACACAGGGAAGAAAGAACATTGTTCTACGAGGGAGCAGTTCACTGGGTTTTTCCCAGAGACTCTTGGGTCAAGTTTTCATAGGCCTATTTGATTTTCAAATTCTGTTTCTGCGTCTTTTCCTCTCCACGAGCAGTGTCCAAACTCCTCTACGTTTGCTTCCCATGTTCTGTGCATGGTGATGTCCTTTAAAGAGTGCCTCAAATAAGTCTTTATTCTTGTTTTCTTGGCTCTCATTCTGTGTTTTCATGAACTTTGACCCCAGCCATGGCAACTGCAGGGGAAATGCTAACAGTGATTGACAGGATTAGAGGAGCTGGTCCCCATCCGCATTTCAAACACTCGGGAACAATGGGGAGGGGGGTGATTGAATTAATGAGGGACGGGGCTGTCAAAAGAGACGCGTACTTTACATAAACCTGATTATCTCTGCAAGGCAGAAATGGAGAGAAATACCAGAGGGGGCCAAGCTTGGCTCCCAGTCCACCTCCAAAGAAGCTTGGAAGGATGGTCCTGCTCAGCTCAGCTGGCCTGGCCTCCCTCCCACGCAGCATCCATCAGCCACGCTACTTAACAAGTCTATTCAGGGGATCAGGAATGGCCCCCAATAGCACTTTCTACCCCTCAGCACCTCTGTTGTTAATTTTCCCTGGGAGCCATTGCTCAGTGTTATCTAAGAACACACTCCAACCCTTGGACCTGTCCTGGCAGCCAGGGTCCTGGCATCCTGGGAAGAGCATGGGTCCTCACTGGAGGGGGCCTAAAAGCAAGGAGCAGCAGATTTGTACCCTAGAGTGACCCTACCAGGACAGGATCACTCTGAGGCTCAGGACCTCCCTAACATGAGGACTAGAACCTGGAACCAGAGTGGATCAGAAAGCAGGAAGCCACCTTGTCACCTGGGAGCCACCAGGGCCAAAGTTTCCTATGGGTGTCTTCAGGGACGGGGCATATATACGGTTCCCTAGGTCACACCTATGTGTCCATTTCACTGGGAACTAAGCAGAGAGACCCATGGGTTCGGGGATCTGACCACTGCACCATGTCAGCAAAAGAATCAAGAGCGACCCCTAAGACACACATGACATCAGGGCATGAGCACACATGAGATCAGGGACAGACACACGAGATCAAGGACAGCACACAGATCAGAAAATATACACACATGAGATCAGGGACAGACACACATGAGATCAGGGACAGATACACATGAGAGCAGAGACAGACACATGAGATCAGAAAACAGACACACATGAGATCAGGGCAGGGACACCTACTGTGGCATGTCTGACAACCCAGTGATGTTGCCAGGCCCCTTTGTTTCTGGCTCTTGAACTGACTAACAGAGGCAGTCAGCAAGTTGGTGACCAGAAGGTGTTGTGGGCATCCTGTTCTGCTCTAGCAGATTGAATATGACACAGGGTGAGGCAGGACTGGACTGAGCACCTTTCCCACACATGGGCAGACTCCAGCCCTGCCGCCCACCCACCCATCTAAGTCACCTTTCCAAAGTGAGTTCTCAGGACTAAAGTGAGGCTTACCCTCAGAGAACAATGTGAAAGCATTTGTGACAGGTGACAGTTCATCCTAAATGCACAGCTCATGCACATGAACATACAACCACAGACACGGCAGCAGCCAGGACACTGGGTCCCATCCTTGTGAGTGCATTCTACCTGCTGCCAGCTTGCTGGCCCAGAGAACAGGTTTCAGAGCCACCCGGCAGGGATGTGCCGGGAATACACCTGCAAAGGCCCATGCTCAGACATGCATGCACAGGGCTGGCTTCCCCAGCTCAGGGACACATCCCAATAGCTGAACCTTCCCAGGCCTGGAGTACCAGAGCCAGCAGCACTGCTCCCTGCCTGGCCAGCAGATGGCTCTGCCCCACACGTCCTCCTGGAGGCTACTACCACCCTCTCCTTGGGGACGGCAGTCCCCGGTCACTTGGCCAGCTGCACCAGGAGGGAGGGAAGGCCCCCCTTGCGAACATTTTTCAGGAAGTGAAGGTGGGGCAGGTAGGGGACATCTCTGAGGCAGGAACAATGTCCTCTGCTTTCAAGGAGGTCCACCCCGTGAAGCTGCAAACTTCTGGACTTCTTCCATCAGGACGACAGGGTAGCTAAGGTGCTGCTGGAGGCCCCCAGGAGGCAGACACTTGTAGATTCCGTATTCAAACTCTCTTCTTGGTAAAGTCGCACTCAGTCGAGATGCAAAGGGAATTGAACGCGTGTCCTCTGTCAGCAGCTCACCTCTGGTTGGCGTCTTTTCTCACGAAAGGGCTTTTATTCCACAGGAAATGGTGAGATTTGATACTGGGAGGAAAGTTTCGGCTGAAAATTTTAATTAAAATAGTTGTGCCGGCACTGAGTCTCATCTCACATTTCATAGCTCTGCGAGGTGGAACGCACACAGCAGTTTGCTTCTCTGGGTTCGCTGGGGTGAACACTCTTACTTAGAGCCACCACTTGATTTAAGGCCCCAAGACATCACTGTTGCAGACTGCAAAATCAGGACCTGGGCACGTTGTCTTCCTCAGCTGCTCAGGGATTTGGTTCTTTGTAGACGTTCGAACTCCCAGAGCCTTGTCCAGCTCAGAGTTCAAAACTTGCAGTCAGACACATCCTGTCAGCAATGCACACTACTGTGTTAGACTTCACTACCTATAGCTGCTGTTTGAGAAGCGATTTGAAGAAAGTCCACCCTGACAAGGCATGGTCCTAAGGACCTTGTTTTAAGAAAGGTGGGTTTGTTTTTTTTGGTGTTTGTTTTTTAAGACAGCTCATTCCTGTGGAATTTATAGCTTCTTTGAGTAAGCTGAGACACAAGACATCCAGTGTTCAAGGAGGCTTGTGGTAAAGAGCTCTGTTTGGGCTTAGGTTTTCTGCAGTCCCTTTTCATTGCTTTTCCACTGCTGTTTACATAGGATGGCTTTTCTTGCATGAGGCCTCCTTGAGCTTCTTACATTTTAAATCTTTTTCTAAGGATTACAAAACCTTCTCAAATATTTCAAAAATCTGTATAAACACATCTGAGCTATCGTGTAAGTGACTAATTATTGATTAGTCCACCCCCTGGCTGACTGGTTGGCTGTCCTCCCCTGTCCAAACTCCCAACCCTTCACTGCACTACAACAGGCACCAGGCATCTAAGGCTGCCTCAGGTCCAGCTAAGGCCAAGGCTAAGGAGAGGCTGAGGGTCACAGAAGGGGAACCTGGCTACCTCCTGCAGGTCTGCTCACTGCTGCTCTGCAGAGTGGGAACCTCCCTCATGTCCCCTCCTTGCTCTACAGGCTCTTCCTGACACCCTCAGGTTTGAGAGGACCCAGCCCTGTGGGTTTCCTACCTATGATACACTGATTGCCCACTGACAGGCTCTAGAATCCTCTAGGACACAGACCTCTGAGATGCCTGGGAGGGAGTTTCTATACTGAGTTAACTGAGGTTGGAAGATGCACCGTGAATGTTTATGGCCCCCTTCCCTGGGCTGAGGTCCAGAAAGTGTCCAGAGCGTCAGCTCCATCTCTGCTTCCTGACTGCAGACGCACTGTGACCAGCTGCTGTACACCATGCCCTGCCCACAATGATGTATTTTCTTAAACCGTGAGTAAAAATCAATCCTGTAATTGCCTTGGTCGGGCACTTTTGTCCCAGCAAAAACAAAAGAAATTAGTGCACCATCTTCACAGCCTGGGCCGAGTGCTCCATTGAAAGAGAAACGCCCAGAGACTCCCTCTTGGATATCTCTGCCTCCATCCAGGAATACCCAACACCCCCCCCACACACACACACAAGGTCCCTGCCCTCACTGGGCACACTGTTGGGGTGGGCTGCTTGGGCACAGGTTCACCAGGAGTGAGGTCAGGGGTTCCAGGATGGTGACACCTGTCTCACCAGGTAAGTGCTTTTATCTGGCACCTGCCTGCCTTCTTCGTGGCTGCCTATCACTTCTGTGACAGGTGCATCCATTAGAAGTGGTCCTGTCCTCTTCCCCAGGTACAGACTCCTCTAAAGAGAAGACTGAGAAGCTGCCTCACCTGAGGCCTGGGGCCTGAGGTAGAGGCCAGCCTGTCACAGTCTGGGCTGGGAAGGAGCCACGCTATGGTACAGGTGTTTCAGAGGCAAGGACAGAGAGACTAGATGACACACAGGGATGGGCAAGGGGCTTTGAAAGGCTCTCCTATGGCTGGTGGCTTGGGCTCCTTGGCTGGGTGGGAACTGTTACCCCTTTGTGAAGGTCACAGGAGTGAGAAAGCTTGAGAACAATTCACATGAGGACTCACAGAGCCTGCATCATAGAGAAGCAGTCTGGATGCATCAGAGGTGCCAAGTTGGCCTCACGATCTCCCACAAGGATGCCATGGGCTCCTCAACAGTGTGACTAGCTTCTGTAGGAGGGCACAGCTGTGTGAGGTCTCAAGGACATGGCCCCTCCATGGCTTAGAGATGCTGAGGACCGAGCAGCAACAGGCAGCATGGCCTGTCTGATCTTCCCACAGTTCAGGGCCCAGTAGGAACGTGTGCACGGCACTGACGGGCACGGCGGGCATGGGCGGGCAAGCAGGCTCGGTTGTACCTTTACTGGAGATCAGTTCCTCATTTTCTGTGTTAGTAGAAATCATGCTTCTAGAATAAGAACAGTACTTAGCAAAAATGATCTAGCTTGTGAGGACAGGACAAGCCAGGAGCCACTGGCCAGCCAGCTCTTGCTTATGACTCCCGGAAGACTGTGCAGAGGACCTCTGGTGCTTCCTCAGTGGTCAGGCAAGGGAGCAGAGTGTGATGTTGTCCTTCCTGCATCGGGTGGAACTCATGTGACCTGTGCCTCTCGCTGGTAAGAACCGGCTGCCTACAACTGACCGGGACTTCAGACTCGTTGACCTGAGCTCAGCTAAAGGCCAGTTAGTTCACAGGTTTTCCTCCTGTTCCAGATGTCTCAGTGATGACACACTGAAGTCGGGCTCAGAGGCCTCTGACTGATCACCGAACAGAGCAGGAGACTGCTCCCCCTCCGTGGCTTGTTTTTCTGCCCTGACTCCACCTCTTGTTTTAGGTCTAACGTCCCCATGGGGACTAGAAAAGAATTTCAACCTGGTTTGGAAGAGCATTTGTTCAATAACAGGTTCAATTTGTATGTGTGTATTAGTGGGGACACGTGTGTAAACTGTGTGTGGAGGCCAGAGGCCAACCTCAAATGCCCTTTGTGAAGAGCTATGTGCACTGTTGAAGCAGGGTCTCCCGTTGGCTTGGAGATCATCAAGTGGATTCGGCTGGTTAGCCAACCACCTAGAGACCTTCCTGTCTCCACCTCCCCACCACTGGTTATAACACTACACCTAGCTTTTTTTTTTTTTTTTTTGGTCTTTTTGAGACAGCATCTCTCTGTAGTCCGAGCTGGACTGGAACTCACTATGTAGACCAGACTGGCCTTGAACTCACAGAGATCCGCCTGCCTCTGCCTCCCGAGTGCTGGGATTAAAGGCCTGTGCCACCACACCCAGCTACACCTAGCTTTTCAAACCCGGTTTCTGGAGACCAAACTTGGGTCCCATGTTTACCCAGTAAGCACTTTACCAACTGAGCAACCTCCCCAGCCCCAATTCTTAATTATTTTAGTATTTGTTTGTTTGTTTAGTGCTGCAATGAATGGAACCCAGTGCTTAGCATGTGCTGGACCAGTGTTGTGCCGCTGGGCTGTACTCCCAGGCCTAGATTCAAGACTCTGCAGACACCGACATCATTAATAAATGTTCTAAGCAGCAGTCTGGACAGGACAGGTCACACCCTCCCAGCTGTCAGAGGTGACCCATGTAGATGCGTTCGGGGCATCTCGGCTGGCTGGGTGGCCAAGGGTTGTGGGGAGCATCCAGCAGCCCGTGGCAATCTCTCCAGGCTCTTTATCTGAGGGAAGCATACATATTCTATCCAACTCTTGCTGACCTCTGAGGCCCATACATCTCCAGGAAAAAGCAGATCTTGGATCATGTCCATTTTGAAATCAGTATGTCCAACCCATATATGAACCCAAGGGTGCGGCTAGGGAGCCCACACATCTCATCCTGCCTGGGGGATGATTTGTCACCATAAACCTTGTGACTTTAAGTCAGGTCTGTGTCCAATTTCAAAGCCTTTCTTATAATTTCTGGAGGCCCCTCTGTCTCAGTCTTTGTCTATAAAATAAAAGCTAAGTGGCTTGACACTCTCTTTGGGGAACTGGGGAACTGGGCAGGGAAGAGTTAAGTGGCCGAGTTGCCTGCAATTTCTCAATCAGCCTTGGGAAGCCTCAGGTCAACTTTGCTCATAAAACTCCACACAAATATTTCTTTTCCTATCAGAGGAATTCTAATTCTGCCCACAGACCAGGGCCACTCAGATTATTACACATTATTAAAAATTAATTTTAAAAACGGTCTGTTCTTGTGTCCAACTTTAAAAGGACAGAGCAGGAGGGCTGGAGACACGGGCGATTGTGTGGGTACGGTGAACCCCAAACTGCTGCTTCCACAGGGATGAGTGGAAGCCGATAGTTCTGGATAGTTCCGAGCCACAGCCATGGGAATGTCAACACGGCCAGGCCAGGAGGGCCTCCTGGCAAAAGCCAGTGAGGGCCTCAGTGCTCAGTACGCTGCACAGAGGTCGGCGGGCTGAGCTGTTTGCTTCCTGAACTGAGTTCCCACGCCGTGCGTCCTACCTCCTTCCCGGTGTCTGCTTTCGGAGTCTACTTCCCATGCCCTGCCTGGGTCTTACCTGCCCCTCCTGGAGCAGCCAACCTCCTCGTAGGACAATAGAGGACACTACCGCTCCTTCTGACCACTTGAGGGACCTCGTTTAATCTTAATCAGCTCTTGAAAACCCATCTTCAAATCAGTCACATTCTGGGGCAGAACCCAGTGAATTCTTGGGCACGTTTTGGCCCTACAGCCTCAGAGCTGCCACCGGGCCCTCAGCCCATCAGCCAGACTCAGTGATGACCAAGCCATGGTTCATCTGTACTCATTCACACCCCATGTCCTCCTACCCTGTTTTAGTTGGGCTGTTCTGACAAAGACCACAGATCAGCCTGGCCGGTGAGCTCAGGGATCCCCCTGTCTTTGCCTTCCCAGCTCTGAGCTTACAAGTGCATGTCACCACGCCCCACTTTTTATGGGTGCTGGGGTTGAACTCAGGGCTTCATACTGAGCCATCTGCCCAGCCTGGCTTTATTACTTCTCTAGAGAACTTGTCACCTTCTGAGGTACTGAGGATAAAGAGGTCAAGGCATCTAGTTTGAAAGGCCAGAATCTCCCATAACAACCTAGTTAATACCTTCTGGGGAAAAATCATCTGGGACATGTAGACATAAGAGCCAGCTCTAGGACTCTAAAGCTTCCGCAAATTTTGTTAGATGACCCCAAGTCTCTCCTCCCAGGTCATGACTGATGGGTACATTGGCATCTGAAGTCTTACACTTTTTTGAGCATCTTTTAACTTTATCTTAATGCAAGGTTCAACATCAGCATTGGAAGAGAGGAGGATGGTAAGAGAGCTGGGGGAGAGGACAGCAGAGGTAGGTTCTTTGAATATTCATGAGCACCAGAAGCATCCTGGGGTTTTGCAGTTGTGATCCTGTTCAACTCCAGTGAGAACAGCCCTACATTAAGGAGAACATTGGCCTTTTTCAGAGGATGAAGTTTTGAATTGGGAGGCACCACGAAAAACTCCTGAGCCCTGTTGGATCAGTCTACAGAAGGGCACAGTGTCATTTCCACACACAGCTTTCTGTGATGTGACCGGGCAAGCTGCCGGATGGGAAGGACTGGAGAAAGGTAGATACACAAAACTTAATTAAAGTCAGTTGCTCATTAGGAAAGTGGCTTTGTTCTGAAGGCTGCCTTCCCCGGGGATCATTTGCATGTAAGGAACACTGTGATGGTAAGCACCTAATGTGACTTGGCTTTTAACAACAGTCAGCACCTTATGAATTAACCCTGTTTTATCAAATGTTTCTCCAAGTCTTCAAGTGTTACTTACATGAACTGGTCTCTGGTCCAATGGCTGTTTTTAATCACATTTATGCTGGTCAGATTCTAAGAATTGTGTGTGTGTGTGTGTGTGTGTGTGTGTGTGTGTGTGTGTGCGTGTAGTGAGGCTTCAAGGATATCAGATGGGAAATGGAAGAAGAACAGCACTTGTGGACACAAACATCAGACTCCAGGGTGTGTGTTATTGGTTGGTCCAAGGATTCAGTCACCCACCCACTCACTGATCCATTCACCCTTCCATCTACTTACCCACCCATCCACCCATCGATCCATCCACCTATCTGTACATCTTTAACTATTCACCCATGAATCTACCCACCTACCCTATCTCTATCCATCTATTCATCAAACCAACATCTATCTATCCATCCATTTACCACTCACCCATACATCCATCCACTCACTCATCCACCCATCATCCATCCATCATCCATCATCCATCCACCTATCTACCCATGCATTTATTTTGTCCATCCATCCATCTGCCCATTCATCTATCTCTTATCTATCTATCATCTATCTATCTATCTATCTATCTATCTATCTATCACCTATCTATCTATCTATCATCTTCTATCTATCTATCTATCTATCTATCATCTATCAATCTATCTATAATCTATTATCTATCTATCTATCTATCATCTATCTATCTATTATCTATCTATCTATCA
>NW_008355380.1:1728662-1740319 GCF_000622305.1 Nannospalax galili
CTATCATCTATCATCTATCTATCTATCATCTATCTATCTATCATCTATGTATCTAATCATCTATCTACCTATCATCTATCTAGCTAATCATCCATCCTAATACCCACTTACCATATAAATATTTGTGGAGTTCCCATCATCAACCACCCTATCCCAAGACTAGAGATGCATTGATAAGCAAGGCAGACATTTCATTTCTTTCTCTCCAAATGCGGTGTGAAGAACCTCAAAATGCTGGGAACAGAAAATCTCACTTCCTGATTGGGTTGCTTCAAGCCCAGTGCACAATGAGCAGGGTTAGAGCACAAGACAATCATGTGACATTCACTGCCAGTTGGGAAATCGTCATTATTTTATTGAACTTTGTGCTGGGTAGCTTTACTGTCAACTTGACACACCTGAGTTGAGGGAGCCTCAATTGGGGAATTGCCTCCATTGGACTGGCCTGTGGCTATGTCTGAGGGGCATTTTCTTGATTGTTGAGTGATGTGGGAGGGCCCGGCCCACTGTGGGTGGTACCACCCCTGGGCAGGTGGGCCTGTGTTGCATAAGAAAGCAGGCTGAGCAGGGCCCAGGGGAGCAAGCCAGTAAGCAGCATTCCTCCATGGCCTGTGCTCCAGCTCCCGCCTCCAGTTTCCTGTCCTGAGTTCCTACCTTGGGCTCCCTGATGAACTGTAACCTGGGAGATGTAAGCTGAATAAACCCTTTCCTCCCCAAGTTGGTATTGGTCAGAGTGTTTTGTCACAGCAATGAAGAACAAACTAGGAGAAACTTATTTACCGAATATTCTGAGGCACCATTTAAAATATGTTTTACAAAAACTTTATTGAGAATTTCATAATGCATATAAGGTGTTTTTGAGGCTCCATTTTTATATCATTTTTCTCTAATTTTTTCAGTTGTTGCTAATTTTCTGAGGTATTTTATAGCACTTGATCTGTAGATTAATTTGTTTGCAAACTATGAGGGCAGGTGTGACAGAACTCCTTTGTGTGACAGAACCACTTTGGAGGGATGTGCTGTGCCCTCACCTGCACTGTGACCTTACCTGCATGGCGTCCTCATCTGCATGGCGCCCTCCACTGGCACCTTTCTGCTAAAGAGGTCAGATGCATGTGCTGGCTAGTTTTTATGTACTTGACACTAATTAGACACCTAGGAAGGGGGTACCTCAACTGAGGGATTTCCTCCATCAGATTGGTCTGTGGGCCTGTCTGTGGGGCGTTTTCTTAATTTATAATTGATGTAGGAGGACCTAATCCACTGTGGATAGTGCTGCCCCAGGCAGGCAGGCCTGGTCTGTATTTAAGAAATAGCTTAGCCAGCCAGGGGAAACAAGCCAGTAAGCAGCATTCCTCCATTAGCTCTGCTTCAGTTTTACTTCTAGATTCCTGCCTTGAGCTGCTGACCTGACTTCCCTCAATACCATTCCTTCAAGTCCAGAACTGTCACAAACTTTCTGCCCCCTTCAGAGACCCCCCCCACAAAGTTCCTCAGGAACAGGGACACACTTGTCACCTCTTAGAGAGGAAGCTCTGGACTTGGCTATGGCTCCAGTGGCATTTCTTTCTAGGAAGGTCGCTGTACCACACGCCTCTCCAAGGTACAGTTTGCTTAGTACACTCCAGTGGGGCTGGTCCTGTGTGATGTGGTGCTGGCAGGGCCTCCCTGGACTCCCCTAGGGGCCCACGGCCTTCTCTCCCTACAGGTGCCCTTGTTTCCCGCCTGGGCACCCCATTCCCTTAGGGGATGAAGAGGTGATACAGATGGGGGGGGGGGATGCTTGCTGCCCTCCGGGAATCCTGCTCACCTGAAGGGTGGGAAGAACTCCCAGAGAGCAGAACAGTCACAGGGAGTGGGTGCTTCCCCTGAGATTGAGATGATGGACTGATGTTGCCAGCAACCCATCTGGGGCCAGAAGAGGATCAAAGATGTAGCCTTGCAGTGTCTGGAGAACTCCTGTCCTTCTGTGACTTCCTAAACAGGTTCCAGCTAGCTTCCCTTAGGGGCTGTCGCCCATCCATATCTATAATGCCCATGGAAAGCTTCTTATTACAAAAGGACAGGTAGCTCAGGGTTTGGGAGGTTTGAAGTCAAGGGCCAGGCAGCCCCCACCTCTTTGGCCTCATGTGAGAGCTTTAGAGGTGGTCTTTCACAAAGAGAGATACATGTGAAACAAATAAGATTACTTTGAACCAGAAGCAGAGACAGGTGGGTCCTACAAACCCCTTGGAGGACACAAAGTCAAGGACTCGAGGACTCCCACTAGGCCCCACGACCTCATGGTTCCCCCACTTCCCAATAGCACTGCTCTGAGGACCAAGCCTTTGACACCTGGTCTGAGGGGGCCTCTTGCATCCACACCACTGCAGGAATCCTCTCAGCCCACATCATTCCACTTTCTCCCAGAGATGGGGGACTCCCTCAGAATGAGATGTGCCTCTTGAAGGTTTGCCATTTTGAATGGACCATTCAGAGAGGTTGAGAGCTGCTATGTAAGTCCAATTCTTATCTGGCCATTTTTTGGCATCCTTTGGCAAATGGGGCACTGGTGTGTGTGAGGACTGTTGTGGCTACCCGTCCAGATTCATCTTTCTCCCATTGGCTTGGGATCTTCAAGTCTGTGTAGCTAGCACTAGAGACAGGTGAGTTTTTTGGTGCCAACGTGGAGGATCACACTGGCAGCTGGGATGGGCTCTTGGCTCCGCCTCCCCAGTGGACTCTCCCTAGGTGGGAAGCTCTGATGTCCCTTGGTTTGTCCTTTGCACCCAGTCCTTCCAGTTGTGAGCGCCGGCTGCAGAATGGGGCGCTCCAGGGCTTGGCTCGTAGCTTAAGTGTTAATTCTCAGCACTCCTCGAAGAAGGCAGAGGGTCCCACCCACTGACCTTGTGCTGGTTTGCAAAATGAATTTTCAGTGTGTCACCCACAGACAACCATGGGTTGTGGCCCATAAATAAAAACAGTGCCGACATTTATGGTTGTAGAGCGTGAGTATAATCTGCCAGCCTGGCCTCTCGGTGCAGCCGAACAGCTCATCTTCGTCTTGTGTGGCCAGACCCATTAACTCCAGGAGCTCTTTCATGAAGCACTATTGCCCACTGAGGACTGATCAATATTTCATCTGCAGAACATCTTGACTGAGGTTGTCTGGGCCCATTGTGGACCTGCTGATAATGGCTCCTTTATTCAAGCCAAGTTGTAGGAACAAGAAGATAAAGGAGAGGGAGGAAAGTACAGCATATTCATGGAAGGTATTGTGGGGCTACACTCGGGACAGGAGGAAGGCTTCAGAATGGGCGGCAAGCATTAGGAGAGAGGGCAGAGAGAGGGAAGACAGATGCTTCGTCTACTTCTTAGCAAGCGGGAAACCTAAGGCTTGAGTAAAACTTGAAATGCATTCTGTTCTGAAAGACTGAAGTTACTAAGTTTTTAAAAAAATATTTATTATTTTTATTTTATGAGTGTGTTGTCTGCATGTACGTAAGTACATCCATATCATGTAGTGCCTGAGGAGGTCAGAAGAAGGTGTCGGATCCCCTGGAACTGGAGTTACAGACTGTTGTTAGCTGCCATGTGGGTGCTGGGAATCGAACCTGGGTCCTCTGCAAGAGCAGCCGGTGCTCTTAACCACTGAGCCATCTCTCCAGCCCCTGAAGTTGCTAAGCTTTGAGGCTTAACAGACAAGTTTTTCCTTATATTTGGAATAGGAAAATATTCTTTCTATAAATAAGCACCCCCCGTTGTTTCCCTCATACCCACTCCCATGCCAGTCCTCAAGGATTAGTCTTCTTGGCTGTTCTAAGCACACGGTTCTCTGATGATTTCTATTCTCGTCCTCTGAGGTCCCCTAAGCGGGAGAGACTAGGTGTGTGCGGATCGCCTGGCAGAGTGCTGATGGCAGCATCCAGGTGACAGAGCAGAGGGCAGCCGGATGTCCAGATGACTCACAAGGCTAGGACAAAGGTGGTGAAGGCAAGTTTGACTTGGAAGACAGCCTTTTAAAATTAAAATTTATTTCTTGGAGAATTTCGTACATGACTGCTGTATTTACAGTTTTTCACTCCAGGTCCTCCTACGTCTTCCCCTCTCCCGACTCTTTAAATTCATGACCTCTTCTTCTTGAATTATCGTTCACACACACGCACACACACACACACACACACACACACACATACACACACACAACCTATTGAGTCCATTTAGTGTTTTCTTGCATGTACCTATGTTAAAGGTTGACCACGTAGGACTGGAGAACCTATCAGTGAGCTCCCAGCTGGAGTCAACTGGTTCCCCCACCTCAGCATCCATTGATTGCCCGTAGCACTTCATCTAGAGGTGGAACCTTGTGACACATACCCCATCAACGATGATATGTCAACTGCTGTTGTTGACACCTAGCAGGTCTTACGTAGGCAGTCATACCAGGAGCTCTCACGGGCATGGCTTCCCTGTCCTGTCTGAACAATGCTGTGCAGCAGCAGGCATCCTGGTCGTCTGACTCTTACACAGTTTCTACTTCTTCCAGGGTGAGGCTTTGATTTAAAGCACGTGGCACCGGCATGCTAATAATTACCATCCCGCTGCTTGTCTCTAGCTGCTGTTGCTGTGGTTGGGTGAGACGTGCCAAGAAGTTTTAGCAAGATCATCTGATGGGCATGTTTGGTTCAGTTCCTCTTAGTTCTAACTCTTAGTTTATATGTCTCTCTGGTCTCTGCTGGTCCTTTGGATCTTTTTGGCCAACTTTTACATTCTTTGAAGCATTTTGGCATTCCTATAATTTTCCATCTCCGCTCTCCTCCTCCACTTCTATTTTTAAATTTCTCTTCTGTTCTGCCGAATCTCTCCGGCCAAACTCCCACACCCAATTGGGAGCCAGTCGATGCTCTTACCTCCCGGTGTATAGAAAGTTCTTAGAACATTTTAGTGTCTTCTTCACAATTCATATAGAAACGTTGTTGTGTTGGCTTTCTTTGTTTTTAAATCCAGAAGACATTATTTTACACATTCTACAATCGTGTAGACAGACAGCATTGTGCAGGATACGTCCTGTCAACTTGACACAAACTGGAGACACCTGAGAAGAGGAACCTCAGCTTTGAATCACCTCCGTGGAGCTGGCCTGTGCCCACGTCTGAGAGGAACCTCAGGTGTGAATCACCTCCATGGAGCTAGCCTGTGCAATGAAATAGAACTTTTCTTCCTCTGGTTGTTTTTTGTCAATGTGTCATCGAAGCAACAGAGAGGTAAACGAGAACAGAAATTGGTATCAGGAACATGGGGTCTCGCTGAGATGGACCTGACCGTGTTGTTCTGGGGACGATTATGGAAACACTCAGAACTCTGGAAAAAGCCGTGGCATGCTCACAGTGTAATGAGCTATTATGGTGCTTGTAAGAAAAGAATGTTGAGGGAAATGCAGACCACGGAGACCTGGCTTATGAAGTTTCAGAGGGGTTTGAGAGTTCCTCAAAAACTCTGTCAAGGCTGTTTGTGTGATATTTTTAATTGAGAATCTGTGGTTTCTGGTCAGTGGCGGGGGTGGGGGGGCTGAAGAATCAGCTGTGATTAATAAGCGATCAGCATCATTGATTAAAAATATTCTGGTATCTCCTCAGGGTAGGAACACAATCTGTGGACTGGTGGAAGGGGCTGTATCTCAGGAGGCAGCCAAAACTGGTAATGTGTAGGAGCCTCCCACGGTACTTGTTTTGAAGGAATGAAGGTGTCATGGACAGCGGCTGAGGCTTTGTACAATGAGAGTCCAAGAGAAGGCTTTCGTGAAGGACACCCTAGGTTACAGTGGAGACCCCAGCACCAGATATACCAGAGATACCAGGGCCATGGGATGACCATGAAGGGTAGCAACAGGTGTGCAATGGTGCTGGTTTGAGCTGGTTTGAGCTTAGAGACAGGCTTTGTGTCTGTGGATGGCAGAGTCAGAGAAGTGAAGCTGTCCAAGCCTTTTGGAACCCAGAAGTGAGTCCCAGACATCATACTTTAAGCTGCAGTGCTGGACTTTGGTTTTGCTTAAATGTGTCCAGTTCTTTACTTCTGAAATAAGAAAGTATTTAAGTTTTAAAAATTTACAGGAGCCTATAGTTAAGAAACTTTGAATATCTTAAAGAAATTTTGAACTTTTAAAGTGTCTGAACTTTTTAAAGACTGGTACTTTTGAAACTATCGTATGTTTTATATTAACCTGAGATCTTGGGATAAACAGGAAGGTAGGGCTATGGCTTAATAATTATGTGTTTGTGTCAAGCTGACAAGGGCTCAATTGTGTTCACTGATTTTTGTCAACTTGACACAACTGGAGTCTCCTGGGAAGAGGGAGCCTCAGTGGAGGAGTTCCCTCCATCAGCCTGTGCTCAGATCTATGTCTTATTTTCTTAATTGTCGATTGATATGGGAGGAACCAGTCCACTGTGGGTGGTGCTATTCCCAGGCAGGTGGGCCTAGACTGCACAGGAAAAGTAACTGAGCGGGCCAAGAAAGCAAGCCGGTGAGCAGAATTCACCTATGGTCTCTGCTTCCATTTCTGCCTCTGGGTTTGGGCCTTGAGCTCCTGCCTTGGCTTCCCTTGAGGATGTAGCCTGTAAGCCGAGTAAATGCTTTCCTCCACACGTTGCTTTTGGTCAGTGATCAGAATAGCGGGACAAGAGCAAGCATGCCTGGTTCTCTTTGCTTGTTATTCCTGAGACCTCAAAATGTCAATCTGGGATGACTGTCGTTCACTCTGCCAGACTCGGATCTTGTGGGATCTCCCGGAGTACTTGTCAGTGGCCGACTTGCCCTGCTTCCCCGCCTTTCTTCTTATTCCTTGAAGGGCTCCAGGCTGGTGGCAAACTCCTCCTGCTGCACCTCACCACCACTGCCACCTTTGGGCCCCACTCCTTAGTTCCAATGCCAGTGTCTCTAGACACCCTCAATACACACTCCTCGGGTCTCCATCACTGGATTTCTTCATGTCCTTCCGAGGGTGAGCATTTGGAAGCCATCTGCTGCCTTTTAAAAGGTCTGTTCATCCTATAAGACAAGCCCTTCGGCGTCGCTGCAGATCATTTCTTGGTGCCATTGATGCTGGTTTTCGTTTTCCACTTTTAAGCAGCAAGTTCTTGTGTTGTACTTACCTTTGAGGTGACACTCTCCAACCCCAGCCCACAGACACCCCCAACTACAGCTGCTGACTCTTCTTCTGTGGAGCAAGCTCATTCAGCCCAGGACTCTCTGGCTAGCTGAGCATGGCCAGCCCCAGCAGGACAGGAGGGCCCCGGGGGTGTAAGAACTAAATCACTATGGTTCATTTTCAGTTCAAGATATGTTTGGAGGTCACCATGATTCACAGCTGAGGTGACACAAAGCCCCCGCCCTCCCTTACTAGCAGTGCTGCTGGCTTGGCTGGGAACTTTTCAGTTTATCTTAGGGTTCAGAAATTATAGTCCGCTACGTGAAAGTATCAGAAAGCAGGAGGAGGGGGTCTGGAGCCCCAGGAGAATGGGGAATGTGGGGTACAGACTGTGCTAGGTGAGCAGGAGAGATCATGACTCTCCCAAGTTCCAGCCTCCAGGAAAAAGTGGAATAGGAATTTTCGATGATCCAGGGCTATACAAAACACTGCTCGTACCAACTCTGCACATCAGCCATTTTGCGTTTTCTCTAGACTGATGCCTGACATGCAAGGTCAGAAAATAAACTGGTTCACTTTTGCTACTCAGAGTTTTGAGAACTCTTGCTGTGATGTGAGGACCACTGCTTTTCACACTGGGGGCAGCAACTTGGAGCAGATTGTTTCTTAACACCCCCATCTCTACTCAATGACATTTTTCTGATGATTATAAGTTGAAAGAATAATCATGACCAGTGGGGCAAGACCTTCCTCCAACACTACATGTCACCATGCCAGTAGTATGCACATAGATGAATAAGCAATAAATACTAACGTATGAAAATGAAGGTAATAGATTGATACCTTGAGCTGCATTTCTTGCCTCTGGAGAAAGTGAACCATCGGGCTGCTGTCGTGCTCTTTTATGCCCTGGAAAGCCCTCTGCAAGTTTCCTGGTGCTCTCTGATCTGGAAACTTCTCAGTGGTGCTTGATCAAACTGCCCCTTCCTGTACCCAGCTACATCACCACCTTCAGTCCTGGTTGGCTAATGACCATGTCTTACGAATTTTAATCTTGAAATTTGTCTATGAAGTAACAGACATGAAGTAGGTAATAAAAGTCTGAATTGTGAGGATAAGTCTGGCAGAAGTTCATTTTAAAGCGTTACTGCGTCCTGACCTCAGCGTGTGCTTGATGGGGATTGGTGAACAGGTGTCTCTTCCTGCATCCTGACCTCAGCATGTGCTTGATGGGGATTGGTGAACAGGTGTCTCTTCCTGCATCCTGACCTCAGCGTGTGCTTGGTGGGGATTGGTGAACAGGTGTCTCTTCCTGCATCCTGACCTCAGCGTGTGCTTGGTGGGGATTGGTGAACAGGTGTATCTTCTGTACTAACTCTGCTCAACCATGCTGACCCAAACAGCATCAATTGCTCTGAAATTAGGTACAGTTGTGTTCTTGCAAGGTGCAGCCTGAGAGGCGATGGCAGGTTTTGGTCAGCTGCTCTAGAATAAGTAATGGGGTTAAGGCCACCTGGATTCTCTGTCTACACACCCCTGTCCTGTCCTGCCCTGGTCAGTCTACCCATGTTTAAATCTGGGAGAGGGAGGGTACCGAGCCATCCTCCCTTGCTGGAACCTGGAGATAGAAGCTGCTGAAAGTGAGCTGAAGATCCCGCCCTCTGTGCCTCGATTTCCAAAGTGAGCCATCACAGCAGCCAGCTGTGACACATCTGCCAGTCACCACACATGCAGAACCTGGTGCTGACAGCAGTGTATGCCAATCACTGTGCTCAGCTACAGCCTCCATGTGCTAGAAAGAAGTGGTCAGAGCCACCGCCTGGAACAAGGTCAGAGGGTTTTTCTATTTGTGTGCGTGCATGCGTGTGTCTATGTGTCTGTGTGTGCACGCACATGTGTGTGTACATGTGTGTGGTGTTTGTATGCATATGTGTGTTTAGGTGCCCACACCTGTATGTGTATGCGTGTGGAGACCAGAGGTCAACATTGGGTGTCTTCCTCGGTCACACTCCCCGTGTGTTTTCGAGACAGTTCTCTCCCCAAACCTGGAGCTTACTGATTTGCTAAGACAGCTGGCTGATGAGCTCCTGGGATCCACTTGTCTCTGCCCTCCCCCATGCCAGGACTGTAAGGTTTACCATGGCACCAGCTTTTTACATGAATAGTGGAGATGGGAACTTAGGACCTTATGTTTACACAGAAAGCACTTTACTGAAGGAGCCCTCTCCCCAGTCCCAAAGGCCGTTTTCCCTGGAATTATTTCCTGTGGTTTCCTGACTCTGTTTAGCTCTGGGCACATTGATCCTAGAGGGCAGAAGACTTGGTTTAATGGTTCAGGTTCTCTCCGGAGGGTCAGGACTTGCTCACTGAGCCCGTCGTGGATCTGCCTACCTCCCCTTTGTGGAAATGCTTACAACTCTGCTGAACGGGTGGTTACTTCGCACTGTGCTGTGCTCCTCACTTAGCCCAGTGACCAGGGGAGAGGAGTGCGTACCAACAAGATCAGGCCGAAGTTGCTTACTAGCTTCAGGGTGCTGTGAAGTCAGGCCACCACAACCCTGGGTGCTTGCTTCTTGACGCAGATGAGATCCTCCTCCCAGGTGTGGTCAGCCGGAACCAAAGGACAGGGCTTGCTTTATGAAGCTCATGGACACTCAGTTTATTTCCCCCACAGATGTGTGTTTCTGCCTTTGGCTTCCTGCCTGGCGTGGAGGCTCCGTGGTCTTCAGCCTCATCCACGTAGCAGGAAGAGACAAACTGGAAATCCACCGCTCATGGCTCTGCTTAGAACTGCCCCAAAGTGACGGCACCGCAACCTGCTTTCCGTGGGGGAGAGAGACAAGTGGGTGTAGAGGCTCATAGCTTACTAGAGCGGAAAACCCCACCATGGTTAGGGTGGGTACGGGGAACCTCTATCCTTCCCAGAAGGCCACCCTCAGGAGCAGGAGTTCAACTAGAGCCCACCCACCAGGGGAAGGACACACCATTTGAGACCCTTTGTTCCTTGTAAGAAGAAAGAGCAAGTCAAAAGAGAATTAAGGAGACAGTGCTGGGCCCTGCCCCTCATCAGTCACCAGGACTCCTGTGCACTGTGCAGGAGGTAGGTGGGGTGGAAATAGGGCAGCACAGACCCTGTTTACCACAGCAAGCTTCTCTTTTACAACGTCAGGGCTGGGGACCCCGTGGACACAGCCAGAAGTTCTGTTTGAACATCACCGTGTCCCTGTTTGAAAGTGACTAAACCTGCCTGTTGAAGGATCATTTACCCCTTTGCCAGAAGGGAATATATAATAAAATGTAAAATGATATTTTCACGTTGCTTGAATCAGAGGTACATGTGCTCAACTTAAGTGCTGTAATGAACTGTCATTTTAGAATCAATTCAGGTGTCAGAGCAGGCCTGAACTGGAGCAGCTCTGGGCTCCCAGCCTCCTGGGGACCTGTCCGCCGGGCCTCACTCAAGGCTTCTGTGCTCTGTGTTTTCTAAGTTTGGGTTCAGGGCTGTAATATAGCAAACCCAGGCTGCCCTTCCTGCTCCTGGCCCAGCATCCTCACTGGGATGCTGTGTGACTAACCAAAGCAGACTTAAATGATAGCTCTACCCTTTACTTTACTTCCCGGGGGAAAGGAATAGGTTTACCCAGGCCTCTGACCACAGGGTCTTGACTGGGATCCCCGTTCCCTCCTCTCCTTCCTCCCTCTTTCCTTCCTTCCGTCCACCCTCTCTTCCTCTGCCCCTCCCTCACCCCCCCTCCCGTTCCCTCCTCTCCCCTCACCTTGTTCCTTCACTCCTCCCCCACCTCTCCTTCCCTTATTCTTGATGCATTTTGGGTCTCAAGGGTCCCTCAAAGGCCCAGGTGTTAAAGGCTTATGGCCATCTCTGGTGTTTGTAGAAAATTTCACAGGTGGAGGCAGTGGGGAGTCTCGGGTCACTGGCCAGGCTCTTGAGGTCAATATGGGAGCTCAGTCCCACTTCCTCCTTCATTCCCGACCATTAGGTAAGTGGGCCTCCTCTGTCATATGCTCGAGGCCACCAGATCATGAAACAGTAAGCGTGTAGGCCAGAATGAACCTTTCCCCCCTTTTAAAATTATCTCAGGCATTTTGTTATGGTAATAGAAAGTAAACTAGCTCCACTGCTCAGAGCTTTGAGTTATTGTAGAGGTGTTTATAGAGCATCTTTTAATTGATATTTGAATAAAAGTTTTTTGAAAAACTTCTAGCGATAAAATATAATTCACATCAAGTGGTTTTTAAAATTCGTATCAATTAAGGTTTGCTCAGTTCTGTGACTCTCAGTGGGTTTTGACAAATGCTTATAGACTTTATTTACCCTGACAGTATCATAAGTGACAGGCTCAATGCTTGAAGAATGTGTGAATGTCCCAGTCTTGGATCTGTCAACTTCTACAACTGTAAGAGATATGTGTCTGCCAATCATAAGTTTAAACATTCTCTGTTTCACCCACAGTCTCTCCACCCCCCACAGCTTCACCCACAGTCCCCCCACCCCCCACAGCTTCACCCACAG
>NW_008355380.1:1744083-1753642 GCF_000622305.1 Nannospalax galili
CCACGCCCCACAGCTTCACCCACAGTCCCCCTGCCCCCCACAGCTGTTACCACAGTGCAGTCTAATGGGTGCACACCACACACACCGTGTTTTCACTTGTAACTCTTGCTGACAAGGGAGGAAGAGATTCTTTTCACTGTCTTGATTTCCAATTCCACGTCTTCTGCGGAAGGAGTCCTCTCAGAGCACGTGCTCATTTGTAAGCTGTGAGGTGGGTTGCATGTGGTGCTGTGTACTCTGGTATTTTCGATGTGAATCCTTTGCCTGATATATGGTTTCCGAGTACTTTCTTCAAGACTTTGACTTGTATTTTCATTTTCTTGATGGTTAATGTCTTTCATGGGGCACAAGTGTGCCATTTTAACAAAGCATAACATATATATTTTTCCCTTCTGTTACTGAGCTATTAGTATTATGTTTTTAAAATCATCACTAGAAGCCTCCCTTCGAATTGTTGGGCAGACCAAAATAATTCAGGCTACTGCCACAACACTCAAGTACCACCTGGAACTTGAAGGTTAGACCCTACTGCTGAAGACAGGACATATTTTGGACACAGGACTTGGAGCAATAGACCTGACCTGGAAGCCTTCTCCCTGAAGACTAGCTCTCACAGTTCTAGAGAATACTATGCAAGCTGATAAGGGAGAAAACCAGTCAACAGTCTCCAGCTTTAAAGCCTAATAATCACAAACATTATCGGCACAACAAACTATAGCGGTGCACAAGTGGCACTTTTGTCTTGGGAGTGATCAACAGCTACGTAATTGGACTCATGTAAACATAGCTAAATACACATGCCTGGAGAGGCCATAGATCCTAGGGAAAACCCTGTCAGATCTCTAGGCAAATGTAATTTCTTACCACATGCTAAATATGCGTCCTTATATTTACAGACAAGTAGACCACTCACCACTCATCAAAGAAAATTCTTTTTGCAACAGATGGAGGCTGTTACCGAGTTCCACAACTGGTCAAACTCAGAGAATGTGTCTGAGAGATGGCCAGCCCTAAGTGACACACCTACAGTGTAACCTCTACACTGAAGGCTCATGGACCACAGCAGAACAGGGATAGAGAGCGCTAATCCATCCCTCAGCCCTCGCCAGCAAAGCTTCCTCACGCAGCAGAGTGCAATGCACACAGAAGGCCAGGGTGTAGAGAATTAGACTGCAGAGCGTGTCCCTGGACAGGACTCCTACATTAAACCTCACCCACCCACGGCTCAGGGACCACTGCAGAAGAGGAAAGGTTGTAAGAGCCACGGGTGGAGTGTGAACAGGAGGAAACAGTCTTCCAGGCTCCTGGGAAGTGCTCGCATGAACTTACAGCAGTGGTGACAGCGTGCACAAGACCCATGCAGACAAAAACCAGCATAGAGCTGGGGAAATGGGCAGCGGGCCCCAACCTTAGCCCAGTAAGTGCGGCAACTGATTACTGCTGGGTGAGGAAGAGTTGTTCTTCTCTAAAGGAGTGACTCTAGATAGGCTGACTAGACATCTGGGAACAAAATCTTGACTCAGTAGGTCTTAACATGTATGACAGAATGTATGAAATCCAGTGGGGGGGGGGTGTGGATGGGGAAAGGGGTCTAAACATGATTAAGATGTATTGTATGGAATACACAAAAATTCAGTAAAAATATACATTCAAAATCACTAAACCCAAGATTCTAAATTTCCTTTAAGAAGTTTTTAATTTTGCATTTTATATTTAGGAGGATCCATCTTGGGTGATAGCTTTTGAATGGAGTGTGGTCTATGCCTGGTGGGTTTGTCCTCATATAGTCCTATTTTTCTTCTTTTTCTAGTATATAAAAGGCTATTACTTCTCCACCAAATTGCTTTTGCTGTTTCGTCAAAGATCAGCAAACTCCTGCCAGGTCTGCCAGCAATCTGAACTGTCCCCTCGATGTAGGTGAGATAGGCTCCATCAACGCCTGAAAACAGGGGTAACTGCTCTGAGCGGCATTTCAACTGTTCTAGAACTTCTGCCTTATGTATTTTGCCTTTGTAACTAAATTTATAGCCAACTTTGTTCCTTCTCTAAAACACCTTGCTTAGATTTTGTAGAAATCCTACATCAAGTTAACAAAAATAGCGTAACTGAGATTTCCAGTCTAGAAATATGGAGTACCTCTCCATTTATTTGATCCCTCTTGCTTCTGTCTACTTTGAAGTGACTCTCCTGTGTTGGGTTTGTGTTTGGCGTCGTAAAGAGCAGCAGCTAAATTCCAGCTGTGCGGTGTTTATTACTGCAGTATTGGGTAGTGAATGGATTCTGTTTATTAAAATTCATTTATTTCAGGATTTTTTCATTTGTGGATTTTCTAAATAAACTGTCGTATGATGACAAATAGACAATAATATTTCTTTTTTATAATCTGCATACTTTTACTTTTTATTTAGGTTTTTGGTATGGGGGGTATCTTATTCCACTAGTTAGAACCTTCTTTCAATGCAATGTTTATGTGAAAACTGGAAGTATTCTTGATATTAGAAGGAAACCATCTAGTTCCTCTCTTTTAGCGTGCTGTCCTGAGTTTTTCATAAATTGAAAAATCAAACCATGGAAGATCATTTTGGCTTTTTAAGAGCTTGTTCTTTCTTCTTCATTTTAAAAATTATTTACTATTTTTATTTTATGTGTATGAGTGTTTTGCCTACACATAAGTGCACCCATGTCGTGCAATGGCCTTGGAGGTCAGAAGAGGGCATTGGAATCTCTGGAACTGGAGTTACAGATGGTTGTTAGCTGCCACGTGGGTGCTGGGAATTGAACCCGGTCTTCTGCAAGAGCAGAAGCATTCTTAATCATTTTTCCTCCTCCTCCTCCCCCTCCCCCCTCCTCCTCTTCTTCTTCTTCTGCTTCTTCCAAACCATAACTTAGCACTGGATTTTGCCAACTGATTTTATGTACCATTTGATGTTTTGGTTGTCAGCCTTAACCTTTAATGGTTGTGCTTTATCTCCAATTGATTTATATGCCATTTGGTACGACTGTATGCCATCTTTAGCCTACTTATGTAGAAGTTTATATTGATTTTCAAATACTGAGACAAATTCACATACCAGGAACAACTCCTTTCATGCACTGTTGAGGTTTATTGGCTGGCCTTTTATTTAGAACTTTCCCACCTATTTTCATGATAGGTGTTAGTCTTCTATGCTCTTGAATTGGCCTCCACATTTTGCTGTTAGCATTGGCATCATGAGTTAGGAAGCATCATTTTCAGTTATAGCTTCTACAGATGCCTCTGGGAAAAGAGAGCTATTTTCCTCAAATATTTGGAAAAATTCACTGGTGAAATCAATTTCTAATTGGAAGATTATTATTTTCCAGGTTACTCATTAACGGATACAGTTATTTCTGAACATAGCAATTCCTTCTCTCTTACTGTGCAAACCAGAGTTGTGTCATGGCTGATACGCTTTCCTGGTTTACCACTGAGCCAGGTTTAAGTCCTGGTTTGCCCCCTCTCCTGCCTGGAGCTCCTACTTTCCTGCTGTCCTCCAGCTGCTGCTGTCCTCCTCTTTCTCAGGTTTCCAAGTGAGAACACTGATTCTAGGTCTTATTTCCCAGCGCTCTAGTCTGATGCTGGTTTATCCCTGAGCCGTGGTTCTCTGCTTCCCACAGATCTGGTGGTTTCATTTGTTTCAAGATGTCTTTATCTTGAGAGCTCTGTGGCCTGTGTATTCTCAAATCCCTCTTGTTTGTGGAAGGAGGAAGGGACCGGAAAGGACGGCGGGGGAGGGGAGCCATAAAAGCAAGGTAGAGTGATTCTTGAGCATGAAAATGCCATGAAGAAGCACAGTATTTTTTTTGTTAATTAAAATAATCCATAAAACATAATTTCTAAACATTTGGAACTAATTCTGCCATGGATCTCGCTTCCAGTTCCATTGTCATCTGAGAACACAGGTGACTGTTCCAATCTTGCAGGTATGTTAGGTGCTCTGCAGTCCAGAAAGTTGTAACTCTCAGAGATCGTTGCGTTTGGGCTTGAGAGGAGCTCTCCCTGCTGCTGGTAGATGAATGTCCTGTAACTACTACCTAGATCAAGCTTATTGGCAGTGGTGTTCGGCAGAGGCACCACTGATCTCTGTAGACTACGCTCTTGACAAGATTACCACCAGGTTGCCGGTCTCCAGATATGACAGTGAATTGCTCCTCCCCCCTACTTCCTGTTTCTACTTCACATTCTGGCTGTTCTGGGTCTGTTCTGTAGAGCTGACTTGTCTTCTCGGAAAGCTGGCCCCTGACTGTGATGCAGCCGATGGCGCCTTCATCACTGACCTTCATCTGAAGCTGTCACAGTGGTCCCTGCTCTCCGGGGTCAGAGTGGGCACGTGGGGCCTTTCTCCAGGACTTTCCCCGTGGCCCATCTGTGCGCCATCTTCAATGTGGATGTAATAGGGCAGCACAGGGAGCTTGGTCTTGTTTTCTTAACTTACTCCCTACACTCTGCTGATCTCTTTAATTTAGGCCATTTAAAGTGACTATAGACTTAGTGGGGTTAAAATTAATCATGTTTGTGACTAATTTCTATTTTTTTTTTTTTGTCATATAATTAAGTCTCTATTTTACTTAGTCCAAGCTTGCTTACAGACAAGACAGACACTGCGTGTGTGGTGAGGTCTCTATTTTACTCAGTTCAAGCTCGCTTACAGACAAGACGGACACTGCGTGTGTGGTGAGGGTCTAGGTAGCAGAGGCTCCTTAACCCTCCATCTTTGGTGACTCTGCTGGGGTTTGATTTATTAATCCAGACACTTCAGTCACCCTGGGCAGTTTACTTATATTTGTCCCAAATCGTATTCTCTCTTCTTTTTAAAGAAAGCTTATTTACTTTTTAAATTTTAAGTGTATGGGTGTATTGCTTGCATACACCCATACATTCATAGGTAGGTGCCCCCTGTGCAGGGCCTGCGGAGGACAGAAGTGGCTGTCAGAGCCCCTGGAACTGGAGTTACAGACAGTTGTTAGCTGCCATGTGGGTGCTGGGAACTGAACTATGCAAGAGCAGCCCGTGCACTTAGCCGCTGAGCCATCTCCCCAGCCCCCATGTTCCCTCTTCTTAAAAACTTCTTCCCGTTTCTTGAAGGACAGCTCTGCCAATGATAAATTCTCTTAGGGCCAAAAATTTCTTTTTTGTTCTGAGAAAATCTTTAGTTTTCCTTCACTGTTAAGGTTAGTGGTACCGATTAGAGACGTCCAGGATTTGCCCTGCCAACAAGCACAGTACCCCTCCCCTCCGCCCATTCCTTGCATGGTCCCTGACAGCAATTCCCGCTCCTTCCTCCTGTAACGGCCTCCTCTCTCTTCGCATTTTCTGGTCTGTGTTCTCTGAGCTTCTTCCCCCTCTGTTGGGAGTGTGTCAGGAACGTGAGAAAGTTCTCCACTTCTGCCACGAGCATCATTCTATTCTGTGCTCTCCCCAGCTGCCGTCATATCCGGGGTTCCACTGTGGCGCTTAGTGCTGGAGCCTGGCAGGCATCCTTAGCTTCTGCCAGTGTGGAGTTTGCAGCCTCGCCTTCTGAGTCTGGATGCCCAGCGCTCTGCTCACGGTGTGTGCCAGAATCTGTCTTTCTCCTTGCAGCTCCTGACCCCTGCTCAACTCCTCACAGTAATTCCATCCTTGGTGACGCTGCCGTCGTGGAGTCCCCTGACTCTGTCTTGTTTCTTTCTCTGGCTTCTGACTTTCTGTTTAAAGCTGCAGTGTTCTCGGGATGTGGGTAAATGGCTCTGTTGTGGTTATGAACATGATTAAGAGTTGGTTTTGTTCTGGTCTTTTCAGCCATGGGTCCTGGGCTTCGTATTCTTCACGTCTGCTTTTCTTTCTTCTCTCCATGTTGGCATTTCTTAAGAGCTCTTCCTTTGATACCCTGTGTCCAGCGGCTCTTCTGGCTGGCCCACTGTCACTACACCAGGCCTGTTGGGATGGGAGAAGGGCATGGAGAGGAAAGATGTCACTTCCTGGTGACAGCTGGGTAGTATTCCTGGCATACCACAACCGCAGAAGTTCCTTCTCTATTCTCAACTCTCCATGGATAATCCCACAGACTTTTGTTAAGGAGCGATCGCTGGGCTGGTTTTCAGTGTTTAGACTCCTCACTCTAACAGCATCATCAGGAGAGCTCAGTGGAGCTCCTGACAGTGATGCCCACGTGGACAGAAGTGGTGTCATCACCATCTTGCATTCCTGGTGGATGAGGCCGGCACACTGACCTGGCTGTGATTTTCTAGATCCCTGCTACCCTCAGTTCTCTGATGGGTCAAGATGAGGGCCTGATTTTACTATGCCTAGCCTTCTGCTGTTACAGGGACAGGACACAGAGTCCCAGGACCCTGAGCTGGCCTGGCTTCTACTTGGGCCTGGTTAGATGGCAGCTGAGTGCTCTGCGTAGCCATGTCTTGCTTGCTATCCCTGGAGCGCTTGGAACAGCTCACCTAGATGGGCACTAGTTTGTGTCCACAAGTCATAGATTCACTGAGTCCTGGGAAGAAGCCCTATTGACAACAGCTTCAGCTAGAATAACTGTGAGAAACAAAGTCCCAGATCTCCCCAGCCTCAGACCCTTGGACTTCTCAGAGTCGGAGCCCTCAGGGAACAGGCTTGTCCTGTGAGGATTCCTGGCTCCAGCCCACCCAGGGTAGGGCACATGTCTTCAAGCAGAAACAGATGCAGACCTGTTGGATGTGATGGAAACTTCTGGGCTCCATTTCGTTCTAAGACACATTGAGACAGTCAAAGGCTATCAACGTACACCTGCACACAAAATAAGATGGATTCCCTCTAAATATTTACCAATTGCTTCCTGTTATACTGAGAGGTAATGGAGGAACCCCAAATCACTGGCACTCTGACCTGTATTTCTGAAAACAACATTTCCTTGTTAGAGAGGGAATACTCAGCCAACACCAACGAAACAAATTCTAAACAAACAATTGTCATTCACCTTTCTGATTCTGATGTGGATGTTCAGGAAAGCTTCATCTGCAGACCACAGCACTGTGTGAAACTGACACCAGGCCATAGCAAGCAATATGCACCTGGGGAAAGATTGCCCTGCAAGGTGTGTGCACAACCTGCAGTTCCAAGCTGGGAACCCCAGTCAGGTCTCTTCTGCGTCTCTTACTCTCCCAATATTCTCCCCTCCCTCATCTCCCCAACATCTGCTAATCCTCCTGTTTTGTGTCTCTCTTATGACAGTCTATACTCATTTCTGGGACCAGCGGCATACAGAGTAGAGGGTTCCTGATAAGGGGCGAGGCGTGTCTGTAAACTGCACTTTTCTGCTGGCAGGAACACGTGACAGTGGAGAAAGGAAATGTCACAGCGTTTGTCCTTTGTCCCAGGGCTGGAGACAGGAGTGGGACACCTGACACCTGTGCCCCACTGTCTTTGAAACTTGACATCACTGCTGATAAGCTCCATAAACCCCAGCAACACATGCAATAATTAACCAAAAATAAATGTGTGCTTAAGTATTAATGAAATAAATATTTAGCAGGTTATTTGAGATCTTTATTATATCCTTGATGTTTAAAAAGTAATGAGCTGTTTATTAAAACTTTACGCTGTGACTCAGGAAAGACGTTTTCATATTGAATCTTTCTCCCTACAGTCTTAGAGCAGAGTTTTAATCTCTGCGGAGAGAGGTGCCATCCCCAGGAGAGATGTTGCGGAGATGCCACAGGTGAATGTAGGCATCTGTCAGAATCTGCCAAAAGCTGGGACCTTGTTCTAGCAGTGCAGCATGTAACAGCAACGGTCAGTGGAACAGGACTCAGAACAGAGAATGATCCCCGGCGCCTGAAGCCAGCAGAGGACTCCAAGTTGAGATCTGGGGCTCCAGATATGAGCCGCAGAGCACCCCGAAGAACCTGCCCCAGGGAGGCCCGAGGTGTGTGCTGTGATGCAGCCGGGGCTGCTGTGACACCTTCACAGCAGAGTTGCAGCTGGCTTCCCATGGCTCTGGAGGCTGAGGTCAAAGTCAGCACCATCGCCTCTGTGGGGCCTCTGCCTGTTATCCAGAAGGCATCTTCACTGTGGTCTCCCAGAGCAGAGGCAGGTTAACGGGCCACATGCTAGGTCTGTAAGGGCACCAATCAAGTATGAGGCCTACTCCCCTGACTGACTCATTTCTCAAAAGTCTCACCTGCTAATCCTCTAGGGGTGTGTGTGTCAGGCATTCAATCTTGGATTTGGGAACATAGACAACTTATAACACAGAGACATCAAAAGACCCCAAAGGAGAGTGTAGGGGAGCCACCCTTCTGCAACCCAAGGGAAACAAGAACTCAGAGGCCAGTGCCAGGGGACTCCAGGTGACCTGGTCTTAGAAGTGACACGTGTCATACTCTGTGTCTGCTAGACCTAGGATCAGACCCTACATAGAGGTAGCTTGCACAGACCCAAGGGCCCAGACTAACAACTAAGGGACTGGGAAAGACCTGGTGGGGTGCAGGCTGTCTTGACACTGAGTCAACCATCTACATCCCAACACACCTGCAAACCAGTTTACCAACAGTCCAGCACATTTGGGGCCCAGAGTACCTTCGGCTCACTGTACCTGGGGCCCAACACACCTTAGCCTAGCACACCTGGGCCCAGCACACTTTGGACTCAGTGCATCTGGAGCACAACACCTCTGGGGCCAAGCATGCATATGCCTGCATCACAACAGAAGGGAGCCATGTTGCATGCCACTGCATTTAGCTTGTGCCTATGATCAAGAGGTCATAGACTAAGACTTGATTTCAGGAAAAATTCGAGAATCAACTCCAAGTCCTGCCCTGGTCAGTCAAGGGCTGAATGGTCACAAGTGAACCACTTGACCAGTCACCCTACCTGTGAGGCAGTTGTGCTGACACCTGCTGAGCTATCACTTGGAGTTGTGGGGGAAAAGAGAGAGTAAAGACACCAAATTGCAGGCTCCTCTGACTGGGTGACTGTGCATGTTACCCCCTGCTGCAAGGCCCCCATTGAAAACCTCAGTGTAGCTGATCATGCCGCTGTGGCACAGTGAACAATGCACATGGTCCATGTGTGGGTGGTGCAGCTGGTGATCCATGTTGTCCAGTATCACTCAAGCACCACAGGCATCTAGGGTACCTCTATCACAGGAGAGAGCACTGCTGTGAGGTAAGGTCATTCTCCTCCCCCCGCCCTCCTCCTCCTCCTCCCCCTCCTCCTCCCTCTTCTGCCATGAAATGTCAACATAGGTTCAAACCTCGGTAAAGCAGGGGGCACCCCCAGCAACAGTTGCCTTTGTGCAGAGCCTCCACCTTCAAGTGTGTTGCTCCCCAAAGTGAGCTCTGTGCACTGTAAAATCACTACTTTTCATTTGGTGTGAAAAATATAAAAGTCAGGAGCCATGAAGCCTCTCAGACAAGTCACGTCTCAGGCAGGTCATGTGCTGGTCAAGAATTCCAACTTGCCGATAAGTAAGCTTCATGGCCAACTCTCTAATTAGTGAGTTTCATGGCTGAGACATCTCCAACTCACAGATAAGTAAGTTTATGGTTGAAACATCTGGCTTAATGATAAATAAGC
>NW_008355380.1:1760419-1762723 GCF_000622305.1 Nannospalax galili
ACAATTGCAGATTACAAATCAGGTTCTCAGCCCCCAAAGCCTACAGCCCAAGCTTGGAGTCCTACCTTATTTTCCAGGCACTACATTTGAGCTTGCCTTAACTACCTCACAAGGAGATGAGCCACTGGAGCCACTGATGTAAATATACCCTGAGAAAGTATGTACATCTTACAAATGTATTTGAGATTATGATTGAAAGTTAATTTAGCAGCTGGAAACTATTCTTTACCACAATGACATTGAAAAATATCAAAGTCAGGAGCCATGAAGCCTCTCAGACAAGTCACGTCTCAGGCAGGTCATGTGCTGGTCAAGAATTCCAACTTGCCGATAAGTAAGCTTCATGGCCAACTCTCTAATTAGTGAGTTTCATGGCTGAGACATCTCCAACTCACTGATAAGTAAGTTTTATGGTTGAAACATCTGGCTTAATGATAAGTAAGCCCCCCCGCTCTCCCTATAGCATTTTGTAATAGTTTAAACTAACCAATAACCACGCTTCTGCTTCTGTAAGCTGCTTCTGCCCTATAAAGACCCCAAACCCCAGACCTGGGGCGCGCTTCTCCCTTTGTCAGGAGTTGTGCCCACAGGTACCTGTGTAAAATAAAAGCCTCTTGCTTTTGCAACTCGAGGGCTCGACTTGTCCTTTGTGGTTTCAATTTTACAGGTGGAGACTGTAGTGTCTTGGGGGTCAGTTTGAAAATCCTAGGCAAGACCTCTGATAGATCTCCAGACTCATCAAAGGCTCGCCACCCTGGCGTGTCTGTCTGAAAGATTAAACAGGAAAGGCAAACACTGACTCCAATGGAAAGTGGCACTGGGTCTGTAACCTTCAGCATCCTGCTCACCTGCAGAGCCCCTACCCATAATGCACTAAGTGGATGATTAAAAAGAAATGGGGGCTTAACCGAGGCTAAGCGCAGTGTCCCCGGAGCCTGGCGGAGCACTGAACCATGCCTCTACAGCTGTCTCCACACGGCCCGACATTCTTTATTTATTTGTTATGAAATATTTATGGGTGTTATGAAAGGTTTAAAATAATGTGTCTGTCGCTCTCCCTGTTGCCCCGGCACACTGTTTTCTAATGCATAAATAATTCTGGGCCTGGACACTGGGCGGCACATTAGGAGGGTGGGTCTGCTGAATCACATTTTTTCTGCCTGAGAGAAAATATCATTCCCAGTAATTTTCTACACTTATACAATCCGCGCCGACAGTAAATAATTGATGTATGAATTTAGGACTAACTCCAACACAATCTGACTTTATGCCAAGGGTTACTCCCAGCAGATTCTGAGCTAAATCATCTTGCAAAATAGGTTCTTTCAAGGGAAGGGGAAAAAAAGCTTTTTGAAATTATTTTAATGGAAAGTGGGGACCTCCACACGGCTCTTCTTTTGACGGGGTCTTGCTTTGCGTGGTTGGTAATAAAACCAAGCAAGCTACCCATTAAGAGATGGGAAATGTTTCATTTGTGATCACAAATGGATTTTTTGAAAGATTGGCACAAGCTGTTTTGATTGCACATCTTTTACTCTTGTTCCCCTTGTCCTTGTGTGTGTGTGTGTGTGTGTGTGTGTGTGTGTGTACATGCACGCACGTTGTGTTGTGTGGGGTGTGTTTGTGTGGTCGGCTGCCCTCTGTTTTTGATGCCAGCTTCTCTCCTGTAAAGTACAATTATGATTTAAATTACAAAGGAGATATGTTGGTGAGGTAAAGAATCTGACCAGCAGAGAAGATTCGGATGAAGTGCTAATGTCCCCTTCCGTACAACTAAAAATTTTTTCATCAAGAAAAGAATGTATTCACTCAATCCCAGGTGGGAAAGAGTGAAATCAGGAGAGAGAACTTTCTAGGAATGGTCACTCCATCCTTAGTGTCCACAAAGGCCACTGAGATGATCAAAGACCACAAATTGGGTGAAATCTCCGTTTCTGTGCACTCGGGGAGCAGGGATGGGGTCACCAGAAAACTTCCTTCATGTGATTTCTTTTTGGCTGAAACTAAGAGTCAAAGGCTTTTTTTTTTTTTTGAGACAGGGTCTCCCTGTAGCCCCAGCTGTCCTGGAACTCACTATGTAGACCAGGCTGGCCTTGAACTCACAGAGCTCTGCCTGCCTCTGCCTCCAGAGTGGCTGTTTGTTTATATAAAAAAGAACAAGGCTGTTTCATCTTTGAATAAGACTTATTTTATAATTACATCCTATAGTATTTATGTTGTGAAAATTTTGTTTATTATTTGCTCATCATTTCCTTTAAGAAATATTGAGACCTTTCATACACAGAATTTAATTAAATTTCAAAT
>NW_008355380.1:1763022-1818412 GCF_000622305.1 Nannospalax galili
CTCCCTCCTTCCCTCCTTCTCTCCCTCCCTCCTTCCCTCCCTCTCTCCCTCCCTCCCTGTCTCCCTCTCTCATTCCCTCTCCCTCTCCCTCTCTCTCTCTCTCTCTCTCTCTCTCTCTCTCTCTCCCTTTTACTTTTGCTCTCACTCTCACCTTTTCTCCCTGTGATGTGACTGAGTTGGAGGCAGCACTAGGCTCTGACCTCCTTCTGTTCCATAGGGGGCAGTCGTGCCTCTGTGCACGGAGTTCAGAAAACTCAAGCCAACACTCCTCACAAAGTCCTTGCTTCAGAGAAATGCTTGGTTGCTGGGAAATGCCACGCCTGTGTGTGCAGTCTCCTAACCAGTTTGCTTGGCTCACAGACACATGATGGTAAGCTGACCGGTGGCTTTACATGTACATGTATGGATGATCGCAGAGAAGGTGTGCCTGTGTGACCTGTATGTGCTGTTCGGTGTCATACCAGAGACAGCAGAGGCTCGGGAAAATCTCTTCTTCAGGGACCCGGATGGAGTTAATGGCAGGGATGGGCTGCTGACTGCAGGACCAGACTCATCCCGTGTGGACGGTCTGCCCTCCTCACGGGTACAGGAGAGAGTGTGTGCATGTCTGTGTGTGTATTTGCCTGTCTGAGTGCATGTGTGTGCCTTATGGGCATGTATCTTGGTGAGGGGAGCGCTTAGAGTTCCAGGTGACAGGGTAGCTGATCTGCAGGAAGCTGGCGATGCCACAATGTTTAGAGCAGTCGCCTTTTCGAGCCGGAGCGTTGGATCTGAGTTTAAGAACTCAGTGCCTTGGAACCACCAACCTGCCCAGGCTGAAGGGATGGAGCCCATCAGTTCAAAACAGAAAACCAATCCCGCAGGCCAGCAAGTGTGTGTGTGGGCGGGGGGCATGTGGAGGGAATGCATGTGAATATGCATTGTTTGTGTAGGAGGGTGTGTGCGTGCGTGGATATGAATTTGGTGTATGTGTTGACTCATGCCTATATGTAAACAAATGTATATTTGTAAGCATAAGTGTAAAAGTATACATGTATATGTATGTAAGTATGTATACATATATTTTATGTGTGGATGCATGCATGTGTATTGTACATGCTTGTATGTATAGATGTGAAGGGCATATATATGTATGGGTGTGAGAATGTAGGGATTTGGATGTGGATCTATATGTCTGTGTCCTTAAGCCACTATCAGGTGTGGAGAGAGAGAGAGAGAGAGAGAGAGAGAGAGAGAGAGAGAGACTAAGGGAGACAGACAGACAGAGAGACAGAAAGAGACAGAGAGAGACAGAGAGACAGAGACTGCCCTGTTCAGAGACTGTCGGGCAGGCGTGTCGGGCCCGGGCACAGACCCAGCCGGTTCACTCTACATGAGACTCAAGCAAGTTCTCTGCCGTGTTAGGTGATCATGCCCTGGCTCCCCAGACACTTGGGAATTGCACCCACCAGGTCCAGCACTTCCTAGACAGGCTAGATTCATGCGCACTTAGTCTCCCCTGCTTCTGTTGGGTGCCTGAAGCCACTGCCTCCACTAGGCCTCTTCCAGGACCCACCTAGCTCCTGGGCCAGCTCTGTCCCTCATCTCCTTAGAGAACAGAGAGATATAGACTGGAACCCCACTCCTCCTCAACCATGGGCATCCTCTTCTAAGTCTGACCACAGGCCAGGGGATGACTGTGGGCCGTGTAGACCTCAGATGCCATTCAGTATTGGGACCTGGGCCTTTCAGGCAGTTTCCCTGTCCTCATTTTGCCAGCTGCATGTCCCAGGGTCCTGTGCGGCCAGTGCCGAACCTCAGGAGAGACAGTGTCCTGTCTGATGTGTCCCTCTCTGGTAGGGGGAGCCCAAGTCGCTGCTGAGTCAGTGCAGAGACAGAGCATGCTCAGATGCAGCAGCCCTGGGGTGAGAAGAGGTGCTGGGGGAGGGGGGGCGGTTACAACAGGGCTGTTAGGCCCCTGGGAGGCAGCCACCGTGCTGCTTTTGAGCCTTCATCCCTTCCTGAAATGTACTGGGAACCAGCAGCTTCCTGTTCCAGCCTCCAGAGGTCAGGCCCAGGAATGAGAGCTCCATGTTGACCTCAAGCATACCACCTGGTCTAGGTGTGCATAGGGGCATGGAGGTGGCATCCTGTGGGATGTGCTCAGACACAGGGACAGAGGCCCTGAGCACCTGACGGTGTTAGGCAGGTAGGCACTCACCAGGATTCATGTCTAGGGTCAGAGATTCACCAGGGACACCTGACCACACGGAGACCTTGAGAGGGCCCAGTAGCTGGGAGCTAGTGGCAGTCCCTGGCCTTTATGTAGCCAGGTTGCTTTCTTTCCCTTGACTTCTGTCCAATGTAGGTTTGCAGTGTTGTGGCTCGACTTGGCCCTTGCAGCTCGAAGAACTGACCATGAATTTCAGAGACTGAAGGTCTTAAGGAAATGAATGTGCTATCCTCTGAGTCCCACATTGGAAGGCCAGGACAGGATCACACTCAGTGCAGCCTTATCCTGGAAGCAGGTTCTCCGTCTCTGCAGCACGGGAAGTCAGGATGCAGACGTTCATGCCCATCTGTGCGTCTGGAGGAACAGGATTCTCTGGCCATTGCTGATTCTTTCCTGTGTCTTCTCAGGTGTACACGGAGGGGGATGACCTTAGCTACCACCACCCTTTTTCTGAGCAGGGCGTGGCATCTCAGGGCAAGGCTGCACTTCGGCATTTGCAGTGAGTTGGGGAACACTGTGTGCCAATGTTCTGCTCTATGGATGGACATCTGGATCCCTGCTGAAGAGGTAACCCCCAAAGTCTCTTCCTTCACACCCTGACCTCCTGCAGAGGACTCATACATGGTGACCAGCTGTAGAGACAGAGGACACCTGAATACTCTTCAAAGACAAACATTCGTGTCCCCCTCCCCCCCGCCACACACACTTTAAGTAGCAAACATACTCTCTTGTTTCCACAGTACATGGTGACACTCAGCAGAAACCAAGTTGGTGGCATGGGAGTGGTCCCATCAGACAGGGCTGGGACAACCTTGCAGGGTTCTCCTGCCTCCCCTTCAGTCTGATTTCCAAATGCTGCATAGGAACCCAGGATGGCCTCACTCTTGAACGAGGCCACCAGGGACATGCAGTGCTTTGCTACTGGGTGGAATTCTTTGGAGAGCAAATTCTAACAGAAAATGTAATTAAATGTCTGTAAACAGAACACCTGACTGTGCTCCCTCTGCTGCCTGTGTGCATAGCTCTGATATTTGCCTAACAAATTACCAGAAACAGCTTCTTAGGCCTCCGGTCTCCCCTGAGCAGCCTCTTCCCCATTACTAGGGCTTCAGGGAACACTGGCAATAGGCATAGGACAGTGGCTGTCAGATACATGTGGCCTCCCCTGACAGCCACTGTCCTGTGTCCATTACCAACTTCCCCTGAAGCCCTTCTGCAGTTCTTAGTCTTGCAGCTAGGATGCCCAAGTAACACAGGAAGGTTCTCATGTGGTTTTTAAATTTTATTTATTATTTTTATTTTATGTGTATGAGTGTATTGTCTGCATGTATGCAAGTGTATCCATGTCATGCAACACCCACAGAGGCCAGAAGAGATCCCCTGGAATTGGAGTTATGGATGGTTGTTAGCTACAGTGTAGGTGCCGGGAATTAACCCCAGGTCCCCTGGAAGAGCAGCCAGTTTTCTTAACCACTGAGTCATCTCTCCAGCCCTGACTGGCAACTTTTGAGCCCTGACTACCATAAGTAGAAGCTCCACCTCCATCTCTGGCTTTCCCAGAGCCTCTTTACCCAAGAAGCTATGCCCATAATTCTTTCCTCTCTCTCTCTAATTCCTGAGGAAGCTCAGTAGCTAATGATGGACCACCAATGGAGCTAAAGAACTGATCCTGTTGCCTCAACATGAGGCAGCTGTAGTGATTTATATTTCAGCATGCCTGTGTGGCTGTGAATGCACATGTCTGTGCATGGTGTGTGAGTCTGTGCATATGTGTGCATGGCATGTATGAGTGCTTATGCATGTGTGAATGTCTTTGCATGGCATGTGTAAATATGTGCATGTTGTGTGTGTGTGACATGTGTACTTATGTGGGCAGGGCAGATGTGAGTGTATATGTAAGTGTGCTCATGTGTGTGCATGGCACATGTCTGTGTCTTTTTATATATGAATGTGTGTGTTGGAAGGTGTGAATGTGTGGGTGGCATGTGTGAATGTGTACATGACAGTGTCAGTGATACTGTGTGTCCTTCTTGTCTACTTGAAGATAGTGCTCAGCTGGGTGTGGTGGTGCATGCCTATAATCCCAGCACTCGGGAGGGGTACTGAGGCCGGAGGAGGATTGCCACAAGTTCCAGGCCAACCTGGTACATATAAGTTCCAGACTAACCTGGTACATATAAGTTCCAGGCCATCCTGGCCCAAGTAAGACAATGAGATGATGGAGCTGGTTTCTGGCGCCTTCCAGTGGAATCCATAACTCTCTGTGCCTTTGAACTAGGAGGACTTTTCAGGGTAACTACGTGGCCATGTTTGTCCACGGGGAGGTCGCACTGGGGAAGGGACGGCTTCAAGCACTGGAAGGAAGACGGACTTGGAAAGGGAAAGCTGGTGTAGAGAGGACCCCCCCAAGCAGAATCCTGCTGAGGAGTGGGGAGTCTTTCAAGCCTCAGAGCAGATGTCAGGGAGGCAAAGATGGGGAGAAGGTGCTTCCCAGGGAGCTCTGGTTCCAGCACCCACTTGCCATGTCTTCTACTCAGTGCCTCGTCTGTGAGTGACAGGCAGGGGGAGCTCTGTGGGTTTACTTTGTGTTGGGTCCTCACAGCACTGGCTGCAGGGCCAGCCCAGCCTAGTGTGGGGGCTCACGGGCTCTGTTCACTCAAGTGTTCCAAGATCCACTCCTTAGCAGGTCACACCCGAAGGCAAAACTTTCCACATCTTACCCAAGCAGCAGAGACAACAGGGGCCGTGACATCATTGAGGAAAGGATGCTGAGGGCTCAGCACAGCCAACCTGGTGCTGCACTGTCCAGGGGCTCCATTCCTCTCACCACCCGCGGGCCCCACACCCAGGCAGGATCTGCAGTCCTCTAAGCAGTTCTGACATATCCCGTCTCATCCCGTCTCCATCTCCACCCTGGGTGACCATGGTCTTGGCTCCGGAAGAAGCTCTGGTCTGGTATTGAGAAGCGAAGACCGAGGACCAAGCGTTCGGCCCAGGGTTCCAGGAGAACAGCCCTGCTTGGAGGGAGGGGGCTGTGCTGCTTGGGCTCCCATCCCACCACAAAGGTCCTTTCAGCTCTAGAAAGCATCACAACTCTACTGGGTGAGTAAATTGCCACCAGCATATGTAAGCCCTACCATGCAGAGCCACAGCCATGAACACACATGTGCAAATGCCACACACATGCAAATGCACTCATGAATACACATGCACATACAATATGCACATTCATGCACACATATTCATGCATACTGTGCACACCCATGCTTATACTCACATATACTATGCACATACACTCACGCATACCGTATACTTTTTCACATGCTTACACGTACTATGTACACACATGCACACACTCACACATACCAGGCATACACATGAACATACTTTCATAAATACTATACACACTCATGCATACCATATACACATGCACATGTTCACACATACTATGCACACACATGCATACACTCATGTGTACTGTGCACACACACATCACAAAGCACACCATATACATACACACCATACTCATTCATGCTGTGCACACACATGCACATACACCACACACATGCACATACACCACACACATGCACATACTTGTGCATACCATGCACACACTCACACATGTTATGCACTCCTGTTCACACACACATGGTTTTTCCTAGGGGACGGAGACAAACATCTATTCACCCCAGTCAGTCAGGACAACAAAGACAAACCAGAGAGACATTTCTGTCAAAGTCTGGCTAATGAACCAACGACTTTACTGGGCTGATCACAAAACTCAAATACAGCTGTAGCCTCACAAATTTCATCCCTTCATGGGTAATGGTCCGTGAAAGCTGTGCTCTGGAGCTCCCCGCACAACCCGCAGCCAGCTCCACTGAAGAGGGTCTCCTCTCCACAAGTCGCCACTTCCTGCTTTATGATCCTGGGGAGGAATCTGTAAATCTTGCAACTTGCATTAACTTCCTGAACCTCGTGAGTTGTGTTAGCTTCCCGAGACTTATGAGCCTCCTCCTTCCTCCAGGAGGAAATGTTTCAATTCAGAGGCAATCTGAATTTACATGTGCCATGCACACACATGCATATGCATGCACACATGACATCCACATCCACACGTGCCATGCACATATTCACATGTGGCAGACACACAATTCATACATGGCATGAAGGCATTCATGTGTGCCACACACCCACAGATGCCATGCACACACATGCACATAAATGCACACATGCCATGCACATTCACATATGATGTGTACACACACCATGCACACATGCACACACTTGCAGTGAGGCCTCATAACTTCTGCCGTGTCCTGGTGTTCTCTGTGAGATGGCCAGTGTCCACGCAAAGCAGAGACCTGCACTTGAAGGCTGTCTGGGAGCTGCAGTTCCAGCCTGGAGAGTGGCCTGTGTGGGGAGGATGCAGCCGCTTTGCATCCTCCTCAGTGTGACCCAACTGTAGCACTTTCCCTTTGCCACCTTGGGAGCTCCTCCTGCCCCTTCCCTTCCCTTCCACCAACCCCCTGTTGAGGTTGGAAAGGAGCAAGGAGCCAGACCCACCACGCTGACCTCCCTGGGGAGGTCCCACCCTTGGTGAAGGACTCTGTTCTTGGACCAAAGAACTTCTATATACAAAATCCATACTGTGCTGATCATTTAAGGCATCTGGGATGCAACTGTGCCACCTGATCCCAGGGACCCAGAAACACCTGGGTTGTCATGAAGGGACACACCCAGGATCACGTAGAAGGCCAGCTTCCAGGGGTAGTGGGGCAAAGATTTCTGTGCATCCTGGACACAAATGTAGCCTGCTTAACATGATTATTAAATCTAAACTCTCCATGGTAGAAGGGCACAGCTCAGTGTTGACGCCCAGGTGACCTGCAGGCATTCAATGCCAACTCCTTGGGAGCGATGGCAGAGCTCCTGCACTGCCTGGCCCCAGCCCTGCCCTCTGACTGCAGTTCACTCTGTATCTGCTGTGCACAGAGCAGCTCTGGAACCAGCAGGGCCACCTTCAGTGTCTGTGGTGTCCCAGGGCTCTCCCTGGAAGCCTGTCATAACCCAAGTCCATTGACGGTTGAGTAAAGTGGGGTAGGCTTGGGAAGAGGCCTAGGCTGCTTGCCGGACCAAGTACCTGTCTGCCCAAAGGGACAGGAGTCGCGACCATCCTCCCTGCGGAAGACTCGAGCTCAGACCTTGTCACCTGCACTGAGATGAAAATACACACATACAGAAGAGTGTGGTTGGACTTTCCCCTAATCCTTATTTCTAAATGAATGCAGTCTACTCCAGAACTCTTTAGTGTAATAAAAATATAGCTTAGGGTCAGGTAGGAAATTAATGACACGAATTCAAAGTATTAATGCTCAGTGGGATGAAACAGCTTCAATGAAGAAATAATCGAGCTCCGTAACCAGACTCAAATGGAAGGAGATAGAAGCGAGGAACAGTTCCAACAGCAATCTGTTATGAAGGAAATTATGAAAACATGAATAAAATATTTATTTTTAATAAGATGAATGTCTTATTTCTTAAAACTAAAATAAGATCAGAGCCCTATTATCAAAGGCCGGTGATAGCTGCCCAGCACCCTTCATGGCGGTGGGAACGCTCATTTTATCATCTTAACTTCTGGAGCCCTGTTTCTTGTCTTTTTGTTCTTTTTCAAGTTAAATATGTAGCGGGAAGAAAGCTCTGGGTTTCATTTATACGAAGTGAAATCTATAGTGCCAAATGTGCGACTAGGAAATCCTGTGTGCGTGTGTGTGTGTGTGTGTGTGTGTGTGTGTGTGTGTGTGCGCGCGCGCGCGCTCTGCATATGGAGGACAGACCTCTCAAGCTAAGAAAGCCCCAATCTGCTGGCCACACAGAGACAAAGAGATGCTGCCTGTGGCGGCCTGCTGGGGGAGAGCCAAGCCTTGTCTGCCACACCCAGTGCTAATGTCCAACAGTGACAGCATAGCAGACGCTGGGGCCACAGCCAGGAGCATGAGCTCTGCAGGCCCTGCTCAGGCCGAATGCTCCTGGTTTTCTGGTCCACAACAGCCTTGGGCAAAGGCTCATGAGTCCCATGGGAGGAAGCCCTCAGGTACCTGCCTAACACCAGACATGATTCAAGACACAGTAAAGGATAAAAGACATTTATTTAAAGTCATTCACTACAGATCAACCTATAGGAATGAACCGCTGAGAACAGTCTGAACAGATGACATTAAGAGGCAGTGAGTGAGGGCTGGAGAGATGCATAGGGTTAAGAGCACTGGCTGCTCTGCAGAGGACCCAGGTTCAAATCCCAGCACCCACATGGCAGCTAACAACCATATGTGTAACTCCAGTTCCAGATAATCTGATGCCCTCTTCTCTCTCTGCAGGCATTGCACGACACAGGTGCACTTACATACATGCAGGCAATATACTCATACACATAAGAGAAAAATAAAAAGTTTTTAAAAAAGAGACAGTTACATGAACTATTTGCAGATGGTGTTCTTAAAGCCACCAACCATGTTCTTGAGGCTACTTGAATCAATGGCAAATGTGGCAGTTATAAATCAAATACGCAGCAGTGCATGTAACATGATCTCAGGTTCCTGAAGGAACACCTTTGTGTACATACGCATAAAGTATATGATTCTAGAAACATGTTTTTAAATTCTAAATATTACTGTAGACACACACACATAATGCCTTGCAGGAAAAGTAAATATAAGTAGTTTCCCCGTGACCCTTCTAACTTTTCTTTATGTCATTTTCATAACAAATTTCTATAGTAAGTTTAGATTCATTGTATAATTGAAAAAATAATGTCAACACATGCTAGACAATGCCAGGATGAGTGTACATACAAAATATCAAGTGGAGGCCATCAGCCTGGCACACTTTGGGCTTTGCTGGAATCTTTCCTTTCCCAAAACTCACAGTTAGTAAAAACGATTGCTTCCAGCACAGCTAACCATATGGGTGCAGTAGTGGCACTTTTATCTTGAGGGTGATCAACAGTTACCTAATTGGACTTAAAGCCTGCTCAATAGGAGGGAACTCATGTGTGGCACAGTAAACACAGCCAAATACACATGGCCGGAGAGGTCACAGATCCTAGAGAAAACCCTGTGTCTGTTGCATCCCTAGACAAATGTAATTTCTTACTGTATGCTAAATATGCATCCTTATACTTACTGACAAGTATACCTGTCACCACTCATCAAAGAAGCTCCTTTTTGCAACAGATGGAGACCATTACAGAGTTCCACGGCTGGTCACACACAGAGAATGTGTCTATGAAATGCCCAATCCTAAGTGACACATCTACAATCACCAAGGGTTCATGGAACACAGAGGAACAAGGGGACAAGGGGTAGAGAGGGTACTAATGCTTCTCTCAACTCTCATCAGCAAAACCTCCTCAATACAACAGAGGGCAGTGAACACAGAGGGTCACAACTGACCAATGTGCAGTGAATAAGAGCCTGCAGAGTGTGTGTCCCTGGATAGGACTCCTGTCTTAAACCTCACCCACCCAGGACTCAGGGACCATTGCAGAAGAAGAAAGATTGTAAGAGTAAGGGATGGGGTGTGAACACAGGAAACTGTCTTCCAGGTCCCCAGAAACTTGCTCACATGAACGTACAGCAATGGTGACAGCGTGCACAAGACCCATGCAGACTCAGTCAAAACCCAGCATAGAACTGGGGAAATGGGTAGGAGGCCCCAAACTTAGCCAAGGAACTATTGACAACTGATCACTGCTGGGTGAAGGAGAGTTGATCTCCTTTAAGAGAGAGACACTAGACACACTGAAGAGGCTCCAGTGGATGAGGTCACACTGAAGGACATTTGAGGACACAAACCTGACTCCACAGGCCTAACATACATGACAGAATGCATGAAATCTGGTGGGTGGGTTATGGCGGGGTGGGGGTCTGAATGTGACTAAGATGTATTATATGAAATCCACAAAAATTCAATAAAAATATACATTAAAAATCGGAAAAAAAGAATGATTGTTTTCTGACCATTTATAAGATATTGATTACTGGAAGTGCGTGGCTGGCTGGCCTCCTGGGCTCATGACTCTTCCACTTACCAATCCTTGGATTTTACGCCCCCTCCAATCGAAGCTTTGGCATTTTTTCTTACTCAGTATTCAAAGTATGCTTTTAATCCATTGGTTGCAATATTTTCTCAGCATACCTTCTATGTGGCTTCATTTCTTAAGACGTGAATATGTTCCTCGTTCACACGGCCACGTGTGTGACATGTGTTTACACGTTTCTACAAAGCTCATACTTTTGGAAAGGCCTTTCACACACCAGGCATGGGGACCACACTCCTGCCCTTGTTTTTCGGGTGTTTTGCTTTTACCGTTTATCCCTTTAACGATCTTGCTATGGTATGTGCAGCTGTCTGCTCGTTTGCAGTGCAGGGTGCTGCACGCTCCCTCTGCATCCCCAAACACGTATCTGGTTTCTTCTTTCGTATGTTTGGATCAGAACCCAGTGCTGCCGACAAACGGAACCTTAGCGCAAGTCCTGCGCTCTTAAAAAAATAATGAAAGCAAAGCAAAGTGTGGCAATAGGGCAGAGAGCGGGGAAAGGGAGCTCCTGGCAGATCCGCGAGTGTCTTAGATTAGGAGCCCTTTGCCGGCTTTAGCTCCAGAATGTTTCCGTGAGAACTCGTAGGTTAAAAACATGCCCATGGGTTGGTGGGATGGCTCAGCAGATAAAAGCGCTCACCGACCTGAGTTCAGTCTCCAAAAACCACAGTGGCAGGATGGAACCGACTCCGGAAAGTGCGCCTCCGACCTCCGCTGGGCTGTGGCATGTGAATGCAGTGTAGACTTTTACACAAGTATTACACACGCAACTAAAAATAAAAATCCTGCCCATTTCCAGTGTCACCTTTGACCCAGCCTCCTTGCCACCCCTATCACTCAGGAGAGTTGGAACACCCGTTCCCAGCCCCACATTCAGTGGGGGAAACAGTGTTTATCTTTGCCTGTCTACACTCAACGCTACGTTATTCTATTTGCTCAGATGCTTTGAGTTGACTCTGTACTGGAAGACAGCAGAGTCCAGACTGTGCCCCTTAGCGCTGCCCAGAGGAGCCTGGTCAGGGAGCCTGGGGTTTAGGAGAGATGCAGCTTTCTGCTGCTGACACCCTGCTGCTTTGGATGAGGCAAATATTTCTTATTTGGTAGTTGCATATTCCAATGGATTTTTTGAAAAAATTAATAATATATACTATTTAACATATATAATAGTGCACTCTTGTAATTAATATTTGGAAGTGCTCTTTGGTTTTACTTAGAGTGTCTATTTCTATGACTATCTGACTTCCTAAAGGTTAACCTCTTAATGTGACATAATACAGTAATAGATTTGTTAAAGTAACTCTACATTTGACAAATCCATCTTGGTTTTAGTAAGTCACTTTTAATGCATTGTTGATTTTGGCTCATTAGTGTCTTACCCAGCACTGTGCTGGAGGATTACCCAGCTCCAAAAAAGCTGCAGGCATATGCAGACAGAATGCTTAAAACATGTTTTCACAGACAGAAAGGCTCCACAGCATGTCGTCCTATACTTGCCATTGAACACAAGTAATAGATTCTTGGAACAAGTCACGAATCTGGTCCACTAGGGATTCCAGTCAACCTGGGGGTGCAGCAGACAATGTGGGCTTCAGTGGAACAGACTGATGATACTCATTCCCATTCTTTGTGTTGAGGGTGGGACAAAACTTCTAAGTGGGGCATGCAGCTAGAATTTGGCTCATCAGTCAATGTAAATGACTTCTTTGCTAAACTGAGCTGTAATTTTTAAATACTGGAAGAATTTTTCCTCAACTGGCCATGCACAATGAAATGGCTAAAGGTTGGATCTACTTTAAACAGTGCCTACTTGTTAGTCTTCAGACCTACAAGTCCAGCCTTGATTTTGGCACAGGATGATGCTCACGGTGCAAATGCTTCTGCTGACAGCTGTTGTCCAGCTGCAGTGGGCCTTGGAGGAGGTCAGAGTGTGACTGTGGGCCGTGGCAGTGGGGAGGAGAGGTCCTATCATGTGATCTTCCCACCCAACAGATGCAAGGTAGAGCACATATCACTGGAGAAGTGGCAGGTTTTAGTATTGTCTTTAAAAAATTTAATTCAAAGCCAGGCGTGGTGGCACACGCCTTTAATCCCAGCACTCAGGAGGCAGAGGCAGGGGACTCATTGTGAGTTCAAGGCCAGCCTGGTCTACAGGTGAGTTCAGGTCAGCTGGGACTACAGGGAGACCCTGTCTCAAAAAGACAAAATATATAAAATTTAATTTTCTGTTTACCTCATTTCATTTTTAATGATTCCATTTTAAGCAAATTAGCTTGCAGCCCAGGCCTGATGGCGCAGGTCAGTAATCCCAGCTGCTTGGGAGGCTGAGGAAGGATGAGTCCATGTTCAAGACCTGCCTGGGCTACAGAAGTAGTTGAAGACATAAATGGGTCACCTAGGGAGATTCTGTCCCCAAACAAACCAAAAAGAAGGCAGGGGATGTAGCTCGGTATGAAGCACTTGCCTAGTGTGTGCCAGGTTCTGAGTTCAATCTCTAGCATAAAAAAGAAAGGAAGGAAGAAAGAAAGAGAGAGAGAGAGGAAGAGAGAGAGAGAGAGAGAGAGAGAGAGAGAGAGAGAGAGATGGATGGATGACTAGAGGGAGGGAAGGAAGGAAGACAGAAAATGCCCTGCGAAACTTCCGGACTGTTAGCCTCTGGCCCCCGGCATTCACAAAAATCCCCAAGAAGACCAAATAGCACTGGGCTTCCCTCCTTCATCTGCTTTCAGAACCTGATTGCCATGATTTCTAAGATTTGTATAATTTTCTATGCCCTGGCTCTTTTCTAAATTTCATGTCACTGACATGGTATTGGAATAAAATTCTTAACACTTTAATGACATTTGCTAACAAGTCCACTCTACCCAGACATGCCTATAGAAACCATTTTTAATTTTTTCTTTTTAAAAATTTATTTATTCAGTGTGTATGGGTTTTTTAAATCTGCCTGTATGTAAGTGTACTACATGCACGTAATGCCCGTGGAGGCAGAAGAGGGTATCATATCTTCTAGAACTGGAACTATATACAGTTGTTAGCCGCCATGTGGTTGCTAGGAACTAAACTGCGGTCCTCTGCAGGAGCAGCCAGTGCCCTTAACTTCTGAGTCACCTCTAACCTCCGGTTTTGTTTTTTTTTGACACTCACCCACCATTACTGATCATCTTAAAATCCTTTCCTCTTGAATTGATCATTTATATTTACCAGAAAATTATAAATTGAATTGATATATTTAAATATTTAAAAATGATTCTCCTTATACCTTTTTTCAAAGCAGTTCTGGTGAGTCTCTGGGAAGCTGGATGGTGGACTGGGCCTGTGCAGCCCTGCATGTTCTGAGCAGCAAGCTCACAGTGCTGGGCTCAGTACCCATGGCCCAGCACACAGTGGTGGGGTTGGTGCTGTGTAATCTTACCGTCATGATGAAATAAGTTCTTCAGGAAAAGGTCTCTTCTAGAGTTGTCTGGATTTGCCATCCAATTGACTGTTTCCTGTTCCCTGTCGAAGCAGAGGAAAGAAAGCCTGGATTCTAGGGTCTCTTCAGGGGTCTTCCGAGCACAGTGTATTCAGCCCTGAGCTTGTGTCAGGCTGACCCAAGCCTCCTTACGAAATTATAGCTGAGTTTGGGGAGAGCTGACAAAATCATCCACATGTTGTCTAGACCCCATGAAAGAAGACCGCAGACCATGGAAGTTGCTAGAGGGTTGGCAAGCAGGAGAGGGAGGGCCTGAGGATTCAGGTAGGTTTCTGAGGAGGGGGCTTGTCTCTGACAGAGCTCCTATACCCAGGAACCATGGTTCAGGGAACTTAGGCATCCATTTCCCTAGCAATCCAAGGCCTGGGGTTGTCTTGACCCAGCTCCAAGAGCCCCAGTTTCTATCTGCAGAGGGTACCTGCTGGCTGTGTCTTATGGCTGGTGGGACTTGGTGGCTCTCTGGGAATTTCCTCATGAAGCTCTACCTCTAAGACCCTGCCTTTAGACATCATCACTCTGTTACCTGGGGGAGCTGTGGGGATGTCAGTCTTCAGATGCCAGCAGAGGCCTAAACTGATCTGGAATAAAAAGAGACCTAGGTGTCTGCTGCACCCCTGTGGGCACACTGGAGCCGCACCCTGTGGGCACCCTGGAGCCAATCTCTTAGGTCCTTGTGGTGGGTGGGGAGTGAGCACTTCTCAGATCTGACCCAACCAGGCTCCATGACAGTTCCCTTATTTTTAAGGATCCTGGTCTCAGTGCATTCCCCTGATCCCGACTTCACACACAGAAGCCAAGGAGCTGACTCCCCAGAAGTTTCCTACAGACTTTTAGTTGTGACACTAAGCCACAAAGCTGCTGTTAATCACGCCAGTCAAGCATGTTCTTCCTCAGTACCTCGCCCTGAGGTCCAGCCTGGGAAGGGCTTCTGTGTCATGGGCCCCTGCCGCCCCGGCTGATGTTCTCACTGCCAGTGTCTCCCGAGGACTACTGGGCTCTGTGTTATGAACTCTGCTGGAGCATCTCCGCCAGGCATGGCATCTGCCATCCAACCCTCTGTGGCCAGTGCCCGTCCCTCTGCCTCTCCCAGTAATTTCCCTTGTCACCTGGCAGGTGTGATGGCAGGCATCAGCAGAGACCCCAGTCACATTTTCACCTGTCAATACCACCTACACAGCCAGCTCCCAAGCGCCTGGTCAGGATTTGCCTGTCCACAGCGCTAAGTACATCCTGGTGCTCAGAAGATGTGTGATGCTGAAAATGATCTTAAAAAAATATCACCTAGTTCATCATATTAAAGGGAAAGAAACAGGAGTGACTGAAAATGTTTCAAACTTCTCTGGGTAGTGGAAATTAGATCCCCAAACGCACACCCTCTCCCTTTATAAATCCATCCACAATGGATCCATTTCAGGCTCCAGATGTGTGAGTGGACTCCCCAACTACCCTTTCAACGGGGGGCAATTACATCAATTCAATGATTACTGCAACTGAGGTTAACTTGTAGTGAATTAAGTCTGGAAAAGTTGTGGCATCTTGGTTTTTTCACTTGCAAAACCAAATACTTTAGGACCCTGAGATGGCTCAGCAGGTAAAGGGGCTGCCAACTCTGACAGCTTGAGTTTGATCCCTGGGGACCCACATAGTGGAGGGAGAGAACCAACTCAAAAGTTGTCCACTGACCTCCACATGTGCGCCATGTCATGACCACACCATAGGTGGGTGAAGACACCCACATACACATATAAATAAATAATAAGTAAATAATAGAGAGTAGTTAGAACACATTCTGCTCTTGCAGAGAACCTGAGTTTGATTCCCAGCACCCATGTTGGGTGGCTCACAACCACGTGTAACTCTACCTCTAGGGGAATATAATGCCTCTGGCCTCCAAAGGCACCACCAACGCCCCTCCAACAACATACATATATACATAGTTAAAAATAACAAAATAAGTCTTTAAAAATATTAAAAATCATTTAATTTTAGCTTCTTTAACAGCACTGCCTTAGACAAAGAATATTTAAGATCTGTGGAGCTCCCACACCTGAGCATCCAGGGCCAGATAGGATTCCCATTCTAAGTGTGAAGATTCTCTTGGGAGGTCTCAAGACAGTTCCAAAGAAAGATTTGCCTGCCACTAATAATCTGGGTGGTCAGAGGCTGGCCCTACATTGAGCAGGGGGACAGAACAGGAATGAGAGCCAATGAGGTGACTATGTGGAGCCATGGTCATCAGCCACAGACAGCACTGTGTGCGTGGAGAGGTGCGATGTGGTGCTGGGGATCCCTGAAGTCCTGGGGTGACCCACATATGAGACGGATACCGTGTAGCCTTCAGCCAAGTCTTATCTAAGAGAATCAATCAATTTGTATTTCTGAATCACACACCATTGCACATTTACTTAGGCAATTAGGGTGCTGAACATACATCTACAAGTGATAGTTTTCCACTTGGCTACAGGTGATAGGAGCCGAGTCTCCCCAGAGGTTTTGGGGTGGCCAGCGGCAGTGCCCTCCCTCTGCCAAGGTGGCTGTTTGGTCTCTGCAGACATGGTGCCCCTCCTACAGAGGCTAAGTTGCCTCTCACCTGTGCTGTTCTGATGGCTGGAGGGTGTTTTCTGAGCCTCCTACCTTCTTTCCTGAGGCTGCTGGCCTAGGGGAAGGGAAGTGTGGCTGAGGGCCTGGCATTTTTCAGGGAGAGACCACTCTAGCCAAGAGACTGACGTGGTGTTCTAGGGCCACCAAGGAAGTGCTGTGCGTCAAACCAGCCATAATCTGCCAAAGCCTCTTTGCTGTCAAAGGGCCTGGCAGTCCTGCATGGAGGTACCAGCTTAAACCAGTTTATCCAAGGCTCCCCAAACCTCTTTACCTATGTGCCCCCCCCATTTGGCTTAAATCCCTCCAGATAAGCCCTAGATCCTAAAGGATTTGAACTGTCCACACAGGGCACCTCCCAGAAACTCCATTCCCGTCTCTGTGAACCGCACTGTCTGCTCATAGGCAGGGGACATAGGAAGCCTGGTCGGCTGACCTGCGGGAGAAGAGGATGAAGCTGATGCTGCTTCCCTGAGATCTGGACCACACGAAGTACACAGGACTGACAGCCGTCTTCATCTGGAAGTTGCCTTACTCCAACCCTGCCTGTTCCTGCCTTCAATAGACGATTTTGAACTCCATAAGGTGGGTACAGCCTCTACGTGGGCAGGACCTCTGAAAACATTGCCAAAGGGAAGAAAGAGATGCCTCCAGGAGCCGAGGGGTGAGGGCGGGGAAGCGTCTTCGGACACACTAAAGGCTCGTGGATGCACGTGCAGGGCTGCGGGCCACAGAGCCACGGTGTGGAGCTGATGCCCGTCCCAGGCGACCTGCCTGAACAGGTGCTTCCCAGGCCACAGGGAGCAGGAGGGGTCTGGTCCCTGACTACAGCAGGCGGTGCTGTCTTCCATGTCACTTCCCTTCCCCTTCAACCACTTTCTTTTTTCCCTCCTCTTTTAAAAAATACTGCTGTGGACATGTTTTCCCTTGGAAAGGGGATCTGGGGACAGTGGCCTTGCTGGCTTCCTGCTCCCTCTGTAGTAGAGCCGTCCTTGCTCAGACAACACCATCCTGGGCTGGGTCCGGCTGCCAATCTATAATGTTCCCAGCCATGATTAATCTGATAAATAATAAATATATCAATCTAGTCCTTTAGACAAGGACAAATTCTTAGCAGCAGGGAGGCATTGGGTCTCTTTTACAGCCGCCTGTAGTGCTGGGATTAATTATTTAATGCTTAATTCTTCGGGAAATGAGAAGTTTTGATTAATGCTGTCCACTGACGTTCCTTGCTTGTTTGATATGTGTCAGATAATTTTTCCTCGGCAGTCACTCTGAAGAAGCCAGAGGCGACTGTCATGGGGCTCAGACACCGGATTTCCAGAGATTAATTGAAATGAAAATTTAGAGAGCATCACCAGAAGCCCGGCCCCAGGTAACCTTTCTGGACTACATCGCGCTCTGTCGGTGCTGACCTCACTCTCACACAAAACAGTGCTGAGGAAAATCATGTTTGAGGTCCAGGATTTTTTCTCACTCCCAGGCTGGCCAAATTGAAAGGTTTTCCTAGTAGATATTGGTCAGCTGCCATGTGTCTTCTTAAATAGTAGTGTCAAGGTGACATACTTGTCAAGTATGTCAATAGTAGGGTCAGGGTGCATGCATATGTGCATTCATGAGTGCACAGGTGCGTTGTGTGTGCGTATCAGTGCATGTGTGTATATACCCATATGAAGGACAGAGTACAACCTCAGCTGTCCTTACTTGGGCACTGTCTACCTTATTTTCTGAGGGAGGGTCCCTGTTCAGTGTCATGTTCAGCCCAGGGTTACCATGTCCTCCTGCTTACGTTAGCTAACAACTTCTTAACCCTTACCTGCTCAGCCGAGGGCTTGCCCCAAAGCTCTGCCTCACAGATGGACACGTTTATTTTCAAGCACCCGCCTGCCTTCAGCTCTGGACCCACTTCCACCCAGAATGAAATCGCTTCCCTGATGCTTGTTTTTTCTCTTAAGTCAGTGACGAAAGCAAGAGGCCACCTGCCAGGCCATCAAGGAAACGTACGGTGGTGAGACCTGGAGGAAACCGTGCGGATTTGTGCACCGGGCTTCCAAGACACCGCTGGTCCCCGTGGTATTCAGGAATATTCCAAATCCTCTCAAGGCTCTGCAGACTTAGCAAAGGCTGCTGCCCTGGCCTGTCCTGTCTCTGTGCCAGCAGCTCACAGTTAATGTCTCTGAGAACACAGCTCTGGGCAGACAGGGGCCCAGACCCAGCCTCCACGCTAGCTGTCACCTTTCCACAACGTATGACGGTACCCTCAGAAATGGGGCCAACGACATGGCCTGGTTCCCAGAGCACACGATGGGCCGTGGTGACCAAATTTACCCAGTCACCTAATTCTGTTCAAATTCTCAACGTGCCATGAAAACCTTCAGCTAGATTCTAGTTTATTTTTTTCTCTTTCCCAGGCTGGCCAGATTGAAGCATAGTGGTGGGTGCTCGCCAGTCGTTCTGTGTCTATGGTTTAAAAAGGGGGTGGGTAAATAAAAACCAACCAAGTGACATCAAATCCAGATCAGGGGTTTGAGCCTAAGAGTGAAGAGTGAGATCTTGAGTCAGGAAAGGACTGGTGGAGGTAGGGAGTGGGCTGTTAGAGGTGACTGATTGTATCCTGTTATCCACTTAGAGACTCTATATATGGTCCGAGGATAACCTCAACAAACTTGCTATTAGAGTAAACTTTTCTAAGTTTCAGGTGAACTTCAAGGCTGGTTATGCAGGGTGGTTCTTTTAGCACAAAAAGACTTGTGAGGTGCACTGACTGTTTCAGGCTCTGTCTGCCACCGTGTACATGCAAGCGCCTGTTGTCATATAGCTGGGAACAGAAGGGTCCCAAGAGGGAGTGAAGGGACCTTGGGTCTGACTGCTCTACCTCCCATCCAGTCCATGCTCTCCTGAAATGCAGGACCTCCCTTACCTCACACACATCCCCATAGCAAGCATATCTATCCAAGGCATCTCACTGTGATTCCATTCTGGGTAAATTTATCCAGTTCAAAGGAGAAGAAATTGTACCCTGAAAATTCCCGAGAATGTCCCAGATTCAAGAAGTCAGGGTGTGGGCTGGGTCTGCACATTTCCCATTCTGAAAAGCCACAAAGATTTGCGGTACCTACAGGCTGTGGTGCTGTCCAAAGAGGCCCTGGGACACAAGCACCTGTAATTTATCCAAAAACATAGCAATTATTTCTGGAAGAAAGACTCACTCCTGCAATTCCTTTTCACGTTTGTGCTTTCAGAGGAGTGGTCATCAGAAACAGGCGCAGAGGGAGGTGGAGGTGGTATTCCGTGGTGCTGACTGGGCCTGGAGTCCCTGGCCTCCCCTGGCCTTGTTGTAGGGACAGGAGGCCTGGCTCGGGGACAGAAAACAGAGTTGAACAATCTCCTGGTGACTCTAACTGTCCTTCTCCAAGCTGCCCCTGACAAGACAGAGCTGGCTAAGGGCTACGTGTCTATACCCTAGGGGTACCAGCAGGGTCAAGGGACTGCTACCCTGACAGGCTGCAGGGGGATTCCTGGGAAGGATGTTCTCAGCACAGCTGCTACCTCTGGGTCTCTGGTCTGAGGACAGTTCCCACTGGCTGGTGCTGGGTCTCTCAGCCGCACCTTCCCCAGGAGCAGCACAGGGGTGCGTCAGTCTCCCTGTGTGTGTCTGCAGACCTCCACTCTAACCACTAGGTATGGATGGGGACAGGGAGCCCTGTTGAACACAGAGGTCCAGCACCCTGATGACTTGACGATACTGTACTCCGTTTAAACACATCCAGTCTCCCAGTATCGCTCGTTGGCTCCTGGGTGTTAGCCCTCTTTTATGGCCTTCTTTCCACTTATCCAGACTGATCACCTTCCCAAATAATCCCACAGACACCCAGGGACCCTGGGTCTCACAACAGCCCAAGTGTATGGTGGGGTGGAGATGGTGCCTGAGGCCTCCCTGTTCCCCAGAAGCCCATCACCAGGGAATTTGTATTTTCTCTATTTTCTTCTTGAACCTATTTGCATTTTAAATAATTAAAACATTAAAACTGAAAAATTTATAAATGAGAGCTGCTAAGAGAATCCTGCCTGGCAGACAATAGAAGGGGAGTTATTACCCTGGTAGGGTCGCATTAATGTCCTATCTGTCGCTCTCCCCCAGGGGCATCGACGGCATGGCTGGCCCCTGCAGCTTCCAGGTGCACAAGGCACACAGCCCAATGGACACATTCGCTCACCACAACCATGCCCCCCACTCATAAACACACCCACCTCCTGTACTCCCCTCACCTGGACACTCTCTACTGGCGATTGCTTGGGGACCCTCTCTGGGCTATGTTGACCCCGTTAGGGGGCTCATGTCCTTAGGACCAAGTTCCTCTCTCACCTTCTCATGTCTTGTCTTAAAGTTCATTTGGAGGAGGGGTGGGGGTGGAGTGACAGGCGCTTGGTCCTGCCCGGCTCTGCCTGGTTGTAACAAGCGTCGGGACATTAGGAGCCACAAAAGCCGGGTTGGCCAGGCCATCAATCATAGCGCTGACAGTCGTCTTCAGTTTGTTTGTCCCGCTCTGCATAATAAGTGATTGGATCAGGTTTAATTAGATATTGGGTGATCAATCATTGCCAACGAGGCCACTCAGCTTGGCATCTTGATGCTGCAAGGAGAAAGAGAGACAGAAAAAAACAACCCAAAATCTCATCTCGTGTGCATAAATACTGCGGCCCAGGAGCACACACCGTGGCGTGTGACCGAAAGAGGTATAGAGATGTCTGCGAGATGCAGAGAAGAGAATAATTCACATCTGTGCCGCCGCTTCCCAGACAGCGCGCTGACATTTTACTTTCGCTGCATAATTACTTTTCAATATAATATAATATGCATACCTGAGGGAGGAAGGAGAAGCAATTAAATTATGCTTGGCCTTCCCCTGCTGCGCCCCGAAGTGACCAGAAGCCATTCCTCAGAGAGGACTCACTCCTGTTGAGGCTGAGACCATGCGTGGGGTCATTCCTTCTTGAGGCCCACTGTATGAGGCAGGGTCCTCTACAGACCCCAGCATGCAGCTTGGCTGTCCACCGAGATTCTGCAATGGAAGTTTCCTGCTTCTGTGTTCCTATGCAGCTCAGTAAGCCACGGAAGTAATTGACCTCCATAGTGGGTTATTTGTTTATTTATTTATTTAGAGACTCATTTAACCTCATGGGCAGAAGTAACAGGGAACATCATCACATTCATTATTGGGAGGTCAAGGGTCATGTCAATGCTTGTCTACATCTCATTACACACAAAGGCAGTGGGGTCCATGACAGGCTTGGGGATCTGCGTGTTCATTAAGGGTCAGCAGGCAGGCTCCTGTGGCCCTCCCTCTCTGCTGTTGCACCTCCAGGAACTTCTCGTGCTATGAAGCAGAAGTGTGCTTCCCAATCTGATCATGAGGCCTGGGCAGCCCCAACTCCTGGAGGAACAGACCTGTTTATGTCCCTGGAGAGCCGGGTGGACACAGGGTCCTTTCTTTTTGTTCTGGCCACTCTGAAGGCAGAATTCGCCACTGACTGCACGGAGCCTCCTTTCATCTGGAGAGCATTTGTGAGCATGTCTCAGATCGACCACAACTCTGTGCAAGATCCTGAGTGAGCACGTGGGGGAGGGTGGGTGGATGGAGGTGGGGGTAGATGAGTAGATGGAGAGAAGGATGGAAAGATGAGAGGGCAGGCGGGTGGGTGTGTAGATACGTGGAAGGTAGGTGGATAGATTGATAGGTAGATGAGTGGGTTGATGAACACATGGCCAGAAGGGGAGGTGGGTGAGTATATAAACTGATGTGTGTGGAAGGGTTGGATGGGTTGATGGATGAATAGATACAGAGGCTAATAGGCAGAAGGATGAGAAGATGGGTGCACCAGTTGATAGAGACAAGCGAGTCAACAGATAGAAGAGTAGGAGGTGGGAGAGCGGATGTGTAGATGTGTAGAGGATGGATAGACAGACAGGTGGAGGGGCTGATGGGGAGATGGGGGTGGATGGATACATAGGTAGAGGGGCTGATGGACAGACAGGTAGAGGGGCTGATGGGGAGAAGGGGGTGGATGGATACACAGGTAGAGGGGCTGATGGACAGATAGGTAGAGGGGCTGATGGGGAGAAGGGGGTGGATGGATGCACAGGTAGAGGGGCTGATGGACAGATAGGTAGAGGGGCTGATGGATAGACAGGTGGAGGGGGGTTGATGGACAGACAGGTGGAGGGGCTGATGGGGAGAGGGGGTTGGATGGATAGATCAATAGAAGGAAGAATCATGAGTGTATGGGTAGATGGATGGATGGGTGAGCTGATAGAAGGGAGGAGGGATGGGAGGCGCACAGGTGGATAGATGGGTAGAGGCGAGGAAGGATGGGTGGGTGCATGGGTGGATGGAAGCCTATGCAGACAGTGAGTAGAGGCATAGGAGGGTGGCTAGATGACCAAATGTTACTAGATTTGAGGGGTTTGATTCATCAAACCCTTGAGAATGCTAGCCATGGAGTAATGCTTGAGGTAACACAGGAGTCCATGTCTAATGCAGTGATCAGACATTTCTTACCCAGGGGTAAAAGTATCTCCCTTCCTTATAGAAAGCGAAGATAGAAGCAGTTCCCCTTAGATTAGAATTGTAGAGGAATGTGTGGTTTAGAGTGTTCAGGATCTCACCACTGAATTCAAGCAAAGATGGATGTTTCCACTGACTGGCTGTGCTGGATGGCTTTGGTTATCAGCTTGACACACCTGGGTTGAGGAAGCCTCAATTGGGGAATTTCCTTCATTGGACTGGCCTGTGACCATGTCTGTGGGGCATTTTCTTGATTGTTAAGCGATGTAGGAGGGCCCAGCCCACTGTGAGTGATGCCACCCCTGGGCAGGTGGGCCTGTGTTGCATAAGAAAGCAGGCTGAGCAGGGGCCAGGGGAGCAAGCCAGTAAGCAGCGTTCCTCCGTGGCCTGTGCTTCAGCTCCTGCCTCCAGGTTCCTGCCCTGAGTTCCTACCTTGGGCTCCCTGATAAACTGTGACCTGGGCGATGTAAGCTGAATAAACCCTTTCCTCCCCAAGTTGGTATTGGTCAGGGTATTTTGTCACTGTGACGGAAGGTGAACTAGGACACTGGATAAGCATAAAGCAAGCAGCAGTTGCTAACTCTCTCAATGCAGAATCTACGAGAGTCAGGAGATCCTCATAGGAAGTGCTACTGGACTAGTGAACTATCCTGCCTTCACACTCCCTCTCCTGGAACTCAGGAGTCCCCAGCTCCCTAGCATGCCTGTCCCTCTATGCATCAGACCACAGATTCACTCAGCTATTTCTAAGCTGACCATCCATCTTCCTTTCATGAAGAAAATATGAATTATAAGTCAGGACATCTGAGGAAGGTTTGTTTGTGTGATGGGGAGGGCAGTCCTACATGCAGAGCTGGCTCACAGGGTTGTTTGTTGCCTGGGGAGATAGTAGGCTCAGTGGGGCTACAGGCCAGCAGGGTCATCATGGAGCTGGTCTCTGATTGATTCTGTCCAGGAGCTGTGGAGACAGTGGTGCTTGGTACAGTGCTGGTTTTGCTAGTGCAGAGTCTGGTCTGTTTCCTGTATGGACAAGGAACTCTGCAAACATCTTGTCCTGGGCCCATGACAGATGGTTTTGCTTTGACAATGTTCCCTCTGCACTTCCCGGAGTGTTAAAATGAAATCAGCAATCTTAATGGGCCGCATCAGCCGGCTCCTTCCCAATCCCCAATCTATTTGACTTCTGTGTTCCTTTCCCTGCTAGGAGGGTGAGGAGTTTTCCATCTGCCTCCAAGCTCATTTTTCTTAATCCTGGAGTAGTCTTGTGGCCTCTTCTCTGTTTTTGAGGGCTATGATGTCTTTTTACTGCTGTGTGGTGATGACATGGATGCCCAGTGCTGAGTAGCTCTGTGGTATTACTGGGAAGCTACAGGATCCAGCATCTTTGATGCCCTTTATTCTCCTTGACATGTTTGGCCCCTTTGGTCCTTAGGTTTGGTTGTGTATTTAGCAGTGAGGCTGAGTTAAAGATGCCCTGCGTTGGAGAGAAAGGTGCTGTGATTTGGAGGGTCTCCTTCTAACTGACCATCTTGACTTTGCTGGAGGGAGGGACTTCATGTCCCTCCTGTGGCAGCCCCTTCCCAGCACTCACCTTTATTTGATCCCCCTTCCCATCCCCAGGACATGACCTTGTATATTAGTTACTTTTCTGTTTCTGTGATAGAAACACTGACCAAAGCAATTTATAGAAGGATGAGTTAATTTACCTACAATTCCAAAGGGGCAAGAGTCCATCACGGCAGGGAGGCGTGGCGGCAGAGGTGGCTGGAGGAGGAGCAGAAGCTAAGCTCTCACATCTTCGAGGAGGCACAGGAAGCAAGAGAGTGACTCAAAATCCAGCAAGGCTTATGAAGTCTCCCAGCCACCCCCAGTGATATGCCTCCTCCATCATGGCCACAACTTCCAAGACCTCCCAAAACAGCACCACCAACTGGAGGCAGTGTCCAAATTCTTGGCGCCTATGAGGGGCATTCTCATTCAAACCATGACACCTTGTATGAGAAGAGACTGTTCTATTTGCTAAGGGAAGAGCCCTCAATCAGGGATTAGCTGAGAGTACAGTGCCGATGGAGTGGGTCAGAAGAGGAAGACAGAAACATGGGTGCGCTGCTGCTACGGTGAGATCTGACCAGCACCCCTGCCAGATCCCCTCTCCATGGCTAGACTGGGCACAGTCATGATGTCTCAAGACGGTGTATTCCATAGATTTCTAGTCTGGCCAGATCCCACCAGGGAGGGCAGTGTGGAGCACTGGTAGACTGCCCTGTGGCTGTGACTCAAGCTGAGGGCCCAGCTGGAAGCAGGCTAGACATAGAGATGCCCTGCTGTCCAATGAGCTGGTTTACACCCCAGGCCCTGGGTGAGAAGCCCTCGCTGAGGGACATTCTTTGGGTGTAGGTCCATACTGCCCACACTTTCCACCCTGTAACTCTGGAAGCCACTAGGGGACACACCTGGCCGGGTGAGTTCGAGTGTGTTCTCAATGAGGAGGGTAGACCTGGGTGCTTTGTGATGTTGAATATTTGGGGGCCACACACTGATGGCAGAAGAAATGATGTGTCAGAGTCCAGTGGGGGATGTTACCCGGAGAATAGAGGCGGCTGCGTGGATGCAGGGATCAGTAGTGGTGACTTAGCTGTGATTGATAATCCTAAGTGCATTAATGATGCTGGGCTCTAAACTTCCCAAGAACAGAGTCAAGCAACAGACCAGCTCTGTGAGTCTTTGGAAGGGAAGTACTTTTCAGTGCAATGTTGTGCCAGGAGAGGAACAGAGGCTGGGATGGGTCCTGGGTACCCTCCCTGGCCACTGTCACCTGCATTTCTGGTTCAGCTTCCTCTGCTCTGCCTGAGCAGTCTTCCAGGAAGCCAGGCGAACACAGCGCTGAGTTTCAACCCTTCCAGGAAGGCCTGAGGGGTCCTGGTACTCTATTAGCAACCTGACTATAAGTAGTCCTAGTACTGATGAGCTCCGGACCAGCAGGGCTGGAGAAGCTTCAGTGAGCATTGCAAGCCCTTGTTCACCTCCTCTTGAGCCGTGATACAGGCTTCAGGCCTCTCAGGGTAGCCAGGTAGAAGAGCCAGGCTTCCTCCAGGCCTTGGACAAAGCTACCTCTTCCAGGCACAGGACCTGCCTACCTGGGACATGGCAGGGCCACAGGTACGTTTCCATTTGATGCCCTTTGGTACCTGTCTTCCTTGAGTCATTGTCTAGCAAGTCTCTGGTGCCAAGTAGCAAAGGGGATACTCTGTTGCTCCACACTTTCCGGGAAGACGTTCATCCAGAGCCCCAAGATCATCGACTAAGGCACTCGGGGTTCATTGTCTCTGAAATCTGCATGGGCCTGTGTGGTGATTTCACAATTTTGAAAATCGAGATGAAATGTGTTCCCAGTGTTCTGTCAATTGTGGAATGTACTGTGGTCTCAAGCCTGATAGGACAGGACGGAATGGGGTCATCGAGGGAGAACCCGATGGACAGGTGCTGGAGGCCTGGGGGCTCAGTCCCAGAGTATGCCTCCTACCCCAAATCATGTTCTTGTTCAGATGTGACTCAGTCACAGAGACTTGGACCTTGCAGCAAGGTAGAGACTTGGACTTTGCAGCAAGTCTGTGGGAAGCCCTGCTCGGGCTGGTTTTCCCAGAAGCCCCTGTTTTCTCTGTCCTTCTAGACACACAGCTCAGTGATACATAATATGCGGTCTACACTGCACCTGTGCCTGGAATATAGGTCCACACATATGTACAATATGTGTGCATAGTCACTGAAGGGGTTAATATTTAAGACAATTTATGACTATTTTTTAAAATATCTTATTATTTTTATGTGTATGTGTGCATTGCCTGCATGTAGGTAAGTGCACCTGTGTCATGCAAGGCCCACGTAGGACAGAAGAGGCTATTGGATCCCCTGGAACTAGAGTTACGGACAGTTGTTAGCTGCCATGTGGGTGCTGGGATTCGAACCCTGGTCCTATGCAAGAACAGCCAGTGTTCTTAACCACTGAGCCATCTCTCCAGCCCCAATTTATGACTATATTTAAATAAAATATTTTTTATTTTGAGTAATTGTAGGTTAGGGTATAGTTTTAAATTAAATATCTCCTGCTGGCTTCCTGCAGGGTTCCCAATGATGACATCATCACAAGAAATGCCATGACCAGGAAACGTAACGGGAACACTCCCAGGAGCTACCAGAGCTCACCACCTGTGTGTGTTTACATGAGCCTGTGTGTGTTTTCAGTGGGTGTGCTTTTCTTTTCTATTTTTATTACATTGTCTATTTATTTTGCATTTGTGTGCATGCTCTCACACGTACAATATCACATGTATTGAGGTCAGAGCAGTTTGAGGGCGTCTGTTCTCTCCTTCCACTGTGTAGGCCCCAGAGTTGGACCTCAGTTTGTCAGGCTTGGCAGTAAGTGCCTTTACCTACTGAGCCATTTCATCGGTCTACTGTGGGTGCTCTTGAACACAGGTGTGCATGCAACATGTATGTACATGTTTATATGTTCACATGCATAGGTAAGTATGCACGTGTGTGGTTGTTTGTAGTCATGTAAGGCACATGCACCTGGGTAGTTGATCTACATGTGTAGGTCCTGTTTCCTGTCACCTCTCACAGGTCATGAGACTGACCTGTGGCATGCAGAATAACCTCTTGCACTCACTGCCCACCCTCCCTCCTTCCCCCTCCTGACCCTGGACAACACTAAGGCTTCCATGTCTCCATGCTCCCAGCATGGGAGTGTCTGTGGATGCTCTGTGTGGCAGGTGAGCCCCTGCAGCTGGGCTGTGATGAGTCCACTCTGGGTGATGCCTGGGCCTGTGCTTCCTTCCTTCCTAAAAATGCTGAGCAAGACCAGTTTGTTAGCTGGTCATCGAAGTCATCTGGGTTGTTTCCAAGTTGGGGTTAGTGGGATCAAGGTTGTGGATGTGTATGTGCTGGTTTGTGTCGGCAAAGGGTCCCTCTCTGAGATCACCATCTTGTCACAGAGCCAGGTCACACAGGAGCCGTTTACTGGTTTCCTGAGGCATACTGTACACTCTGCAGTGTCTGGGCCCTTCCCCTTTTCCCACTAGCAGGCACGCTCAGCCTCCCCAGGGCTCCACTGACACCTGTACCTGTAACTAGCTTTCATGTGATTAATTATTTTTGCTATTTAAAACTTTTGTAAAAATGGAAATTATGCGTAACTGTAAGTTTGGACCACTTCTTTAAAAAAAAAAGGTGTCCAAAGAGAACAGAGCTCCTAATGAACATGTTCAGTTATTAATTTCAGTTATAGAGTTTATTTTCATACCCACAACAACAGAACAACCCCATAGGGGGAGACATTAACCACGGTGTGGATTTTTGAATAAAGAAACTCTGTATGACTGAACTTTTCATTTTTTGGTGATTTTCTTCGGTCTGTTATGAAAAGGAAGATTTCCTCCTGGAGAACAATCCTTACTTTAGAGTTTGGGCCTCTTGTGTGACTGACCCCTCCCAACCCTACACGTCTACTCTCCTGGTGTCTTCGCCTGTGCTGCAGGGAGCTCTCTGTTGGGAGTGATGAGTGAGGCCCCAGAGCCCCAGAGCCGCCGTACAGCCACTTGTTGAATTCATGCACGCTGTACCCTGCTCAGACACTGTAACAAGGAGCTAGGCAGCCAGACGGGAGCTGGTCCTGGAGCTCCATCCATCCCTTCTCAGCCACCTCACCCAGCAGAGCAGCTCTGAGGTTTAGAGAACTGTGTACCATGTGTGCTCTAAAGACCCGATGGTACAGGCAATGTCCTCCTAGGTCGTTGTTATGTTAGTGACAGATACCTTTATGCCTGGTAACACGGTGGCACGGGAAAGAGCTGCCTTCAAAGACCACGTATTGGTCCATCCAAGTATCTGCTGTAGATCCACAAACTGGGATTGCAGTCTTCTAAGATTCCCCTCCTTTCCACTCACAAGCAGAGACAGGGGTCTCCCAGTAGGACTCTGCAATCTGGTGACGACGGAACTGGGCTGCTGGGGAGGGGCCATGCCTTCTCCCCCAACCTAGGGCTTGAAGCTTTAAACTGTTGCCAGTCACTGCCTGGGGTGAGATGTCTCAGGGGTGAGATGTGGCAGGTGATATCTTGCTCTTCCTGCTTCTCAGGGACAGTCATAAAAAATGAAGCAAGGCGCAAAAAGACCCAGAAGGCCCCGTGTTCTCTGCTGATACAAGAGGGGGCACAGTCACAGCATGTCAAGGACAATATCCATTTACTCTTCGAACCTGCTGAGCAGCATCCCCAGCCTGTGCCAGGGACCGTTTGCCAAAGACAACCAGACAGCCTTGGAGAGTATACGAGGGCCACAGGGTGATCTCCAGAAGGGATTCGAGAAAGACAATGTGTGCAGAAGGGCCTGCACTTAAGAACCGTCTTCTCTGAGTGTGCTTGGAAAAGAACGACGTGCATCTGTCCACCGTGTATGGAGTGGCTGTGTTTTCTTTAGTAAGATAGTAATGTGAGCAGTTTGGGTGTGCCAAGCAAAGTCTCTCCACAAAGAGTTCACCGTTGGAAGGAGGCACATCCATCTGGCCAGGAGCACTCAGGTAGAACGTGTCTTGGGAGCCATGGCTATCAGCACATCCTTCTGAAAGATGGGCAGTTGCGTCAGAAAGCTCATGAATGTTTGTTAAGCAGAGTTTCTGCTGAACCTACAGGAAAGTGCAGCTGTGCAGGCGCTGTCAACAACTGGCTTTCAGTGGCTGAAGACTTCTGCAGGATGGCAGATCTGTGGGAATTCTGCCTGAGAAGGGGCTGGCAACCCTGGCCGGGCCATCACGTTAGCTTTGTGTATCTCCAGCTACTCCGAGACTCATCTTACTGTCCTGCCTTCTCTCTGAATCAAGAAGGAAGAAATGATCCTGTCTGGTGTTTTTCTGAATTCCTTGGTGGGACGATTGCTGTGCTGTCTTCCAAGGGCACCTTCTGAAACCTGCCGGCTGCAATTGGGAAAGGGGCTTAGTTACAGAAACCACTCTACTGTCACTAAAGACATCCTGAAGTAAATTAAACTTAACAGAATGTATTTGGCCAAAGTGAAATTCACGAACTGGGCAGCCCTGAGATCCGGGAGTGGTCCAGAGAGCCCTACCCAGGAAGTCCAGTGGGTGTTGTGGTTTGAGTCATGGCTGCCTTGGAGTGATGTGCCTCCCTGACGACTGGCTGGAACTTGGCTCCTGTGATTGGCTTAGAAGTGATTAGCTTCTGTGGGGGGCATCTCCTCCGACTCCACACACACACACACACACACACACACACACACACACACACACACGCACACACGGGCTGGAACTGAACTCTTGTGACTGGCATTTATTTAAGCACCTGTTCTGAAGTTAGTGTGTCCTTGTTTATATCCTGAGGCTGTGACACATGGAGGCAGTGTTGGGCCACATTTAACTTGGGTGGTGAGGAAGGTCACCATCTGCCCTTCTCACACCACCTGTCCTTCCCAGACCAACCTAATGTGGTGACAATTTTCAGTAAACCTGGTTCAAGTTTTTCCTGGTTCCTAAACACCTCCAAGAAAGGTGCGAGCAAGTTTGGTCTGTTGCCCTGAGTTCTCCTGACATGCCTGCTTGAGAGACATTTACCTGCCTAGAAAACAGTGATGTTCCCAGAAAGGTGGCCAGCAGACTGAAGGGCAGAGAGACTGGCCTGCCTAGTGTTCTCAGGAGGGTGACCGGGGCCCCTGTGGGTGTTTGCACCAGGCTGTCTGGGTACTATGCCACTCTTGAGACCTTCCCTGGGCTTCAGCACTCACTGTCTCTGTGAGAAAACAGCTTTTTGGAGAGACAGTTTGGGTTGTAGGGACCTTGTGGTGAGCAGGGTGGTCATGCCCCTGCAGCAGAGGGTCACGATACTAGGTCACCCAGGTCTAGGTAGTGTAGAGTAGGGCTACAGAGGAGGGTGGGCCACGATACTAGGTTGCCCAGGTCCAGGTAGTACAGCCTCGGACTACAGAGGAAGGTCTTCTGCTTGCCACATCTCTCCAATCCTCTCCACTTCCTTTAGAGAACAGGAAGTGCAGGAAGTTGAGGAAGCAAGGTCTTGGGGAAGCTTCCTCTGAAGTCATGCTGGAGGCCTCAATGTGGGTGACCCAGGAGTCCATGGTGACCAAGCACAGGGTGGGACCATGGGCACCTGGGGCTCCACAGAGAGCCCTGCTGCTCCCATGGGGCACCTGCAGCTGTGTGGGCCAAGGGAGGATTAGCCACAGGCCACCAGTCCCATGTTTCCTGGGAATAGCCTCCATGTCTGTGAGCTCGGCATGTGTGGATTCCACTGACCATCTGTAGGAAACACTGGTAACAGAGTGCATTGTCTATCCTGAGGGTGGACACCGGCTGGGGTTGTGTCACTCCCAAGTGACATGGAGCATTGTGTCCTGCTGTTCAGGAGGTCCATTCACATGCAAGGCAGCTGGCCTTGGCCAGTCAGTGTGAGCACAGGTGTGTCTGCTTCCAGGTCCATCACCCAGGTGCAGAGTTTGCTTGAGCTCAGGGAAGCCTCCCAAAAGAAATTCCAGAGTCTGTTCCGTGGTGACCTATGAGTGGCTTATGAAGCTTGGTATGGAAATCAGATCTCACCCACAAATAAAGGAATAAACAAAGTGTGGCGTGTGCAAACTGCAGTTTCATTTGGGCATAAAGAGGAGGGAAAACGTTTTCAGGAAAGTGGATGGAACTAGAGATCAACTTAAGTGAACTGGGGCTGGAGAGATGGCTCATCGGTTAAGAACACTGACTGTTCTTGCAGAAGACCTGGGTTCGAATCCCAGTGCCCACATGGCAGCTAACAACTGTCCGTAACTCCAGTTCCAGGGGATCTGACAGTCTCTTCTGTCCTCCGTGGGCAGTGCACGACACGGGTGCACTTACCTACATGCAGGCAATACACTCACACACATAAAATAAAAATAATAAGTAAAATATTTTTTTAAAAAATTAAGTGAGCTGAGCCAAACTGAGAGAAAAGCATTGTATACTTTCTATCATGTGGAAGAGATAACGCTCCCTGGGTGGATTTGACCACAAAATAATGATTCTAAGTGGGAACCAGTGACTCCCCATGGCCCCAAACCTGGAGACACTGACCAGCTGCTTCTCTGACCTGACATAGCTGGGCACTGCTGGTATCACACTGGGTTGCTGTAGAGAGGAAGTCAGGCACCTTTCTTTCTTAAAAAAAAAATTAATTTATTATTTATTTTTACTTTACTTGCATGAGTGTTACGCCTGCGTGTGTGTAAGTGCACCTGTGTCCTGCAGTGCCCACAGAGGACAGAAGAGGGTTTGGATCCCCTGGAACTGGAGTTACACATGGTTGTTAGCAGCTATGTGGGTGCTGGGATTCGAGCCTGGGTCTTCTGAACAACCAGTGCTCTTGAACATCGCGCCATCTCCAGCCTCCTCTTTCAGTTTTTGATGCTGGCAGTGTCTGGACATGTGCTTCAACTGGTGTTGGACTCCCAGTCCTCTGGCCTCAGTCTCCCCAGTGCCTGGATCGAGGCAGTGTCACCGCACCCGCTACCTTGTTCTTTCTTCCTTCAAGAAGCCTGGTGACTTCCTCTGCTGGCATCCACAGTTCCTTCTAAAAATGGACTGCCATAATTACATGTTAAATATGATTCAAATCTGCAGGGAACTGTAACTCAATAAGCATGAAGAAATTAATGAAAAGCTTAATTATTATAATAATACCATTAAAATCTAATAAGGAAAAAGTTGACTTATTTTACTTTAGCTTGGCCATCTAATATCTTTTTCCCCCTTTAGCAGAACCATAATTAATTTAGACTTGGATTTTCAGAAAAGCTAAATTATAATCACAGTGTTTAAAAATATTCAGAGTAAAGGAACAGGAGTAGAGGGGAGCCTGCGAGGTGGTCGGGGTCTGTCTTGTTGCTCACAGAGCTTGTTTTAGGAATTGCCATCTTCAGTCCATCGAAGTTTACCACTGCTTTTGACTATTTAACAATCTCTGCTGCTCTGAGGCCTGAGTAAGGTGCTAGGGCCACAGAGCACATAGGCATTTCTGGCTCAGGGTATTCATTAAATTGGCAATAAAGTACTTAAATGCCCCTTTGTATGGTGACGTTTGCTCTTGACCACAGTGGCAAATGTGAGACAGCTCAAGCTGGAGCTCCAAGGTCACTCACTTCCTAATAGTCTTCAAATGAAAGGCGTGTATGTTATCCACCCACGTGAGAGGAGAACTGATCAGGGTTCTTTCTCCACACTCAGGTGCCTTTCTCAAGGCTGAAAGCATGCATCCAAAACCCCACCTTCTGTCACTGTGACCTTGGAGGAGACAGGGCACAGAGTGAAGGACCCACGTGACAAAATGTAGCCAACAGCCCAAACTTAAAGGACCAAGTTCATAAGTTTTCTACGAACAAATTCTAATCATGCCCAAAACCTATTCTTAAAGGAAAGCCACCATTTACAATCACATGAAAGTTATAAATTTATTTCAGCAACTAAAGCTGATGTATTTTGCAGGATCACTTTATGAGCCTATAAGTTGAAATATTAGCCTCTACCTCACACAACTAGAAGGACCACTTCAAAGAGACGAGAGATCCAAGTGTTATAAAGTGTGAAGAGGGAGCCCTGTGCAGTGTTGTGGGGATGATCCTGAGTTCAGATACTGCGGAAGACAGCATGGAGTCCCCAAGGAGTAAAGTGGAATGGCCACCTGGTCGCTGATTTCATCTCTAGATACACCCAAAGGAAATGAAGGCAGTATGTCAGAGAGACATCTGCACCTGTCATTGCAATGCTGTTCACATTAGCCAAGACATGGACAACCTGCATATCCAACAACTGATGCTGGACAGAGACTATATTGTATATGGGCAATGTTGAACACTAGTCAACTTAGATGGAGCATGGGTGAGCCTGAGGGTCCCTGAGTGATGTCTGCTATGTGTGGAAGCCGAAGCAGAGCATGGGAAGGCCATAGTCAGTGCCCACTGTCTGCAGGGAGAAGGGACTGGTGACGTGCTGGAGGAGACAAAGGCAAACACAAACATCCTCATGAATCTGCAGTGGGTGGAAAAGACGGGATGACAACCACGACTGGTGGCTGGAGCACCATGCTCTATCCGATGGAGAGTCCAGCCTGTGTGTGGGGCCGTGAGGGGCCCAGGCTTGTAGAGTCCTGATTTGAAACTGACCCAGGTTTCTTCAATTAAGTTCAATAGGAAAGGAATTTGATAATTCAAGAGTTATTTGGCATTGGAAAAAGGATACTCACAGAGAATGTGAAATTTCTGAAATTTTGAAATGTTCCCAATTCCAGGGATGATTTTGGCATTGGTTTTCTACACATGTCATGGGAGACTCCACAGTTCACAGAACAACTTGCTTGAATGTTTCCAGGGATGTTAGGGCTCCCCTGCACTCAGTCAGGGTGAGTGTTTCCTAATTTGCAAAATAAATAGCAGAGCATTTCTGAGTACTCCATTCTGTCCTGACAGATACCCACACACTGGGGAGGCATCCAGCGCTCTCAATAATGCATGCTCCCACTTCATTATTTTGAAAACATCTGTCGAAGAAGATTCCGCTCCTAGGGGAAGACAAGTGGCTCATAGTTATGTTGGCCCCATTTCAGTATCTAAAGTGGGATGGATCCTTCAAGATGCAATTTAAAGACTCCAGGAAAGCAGGATATGGGAAGGTCTCCTGCCACAGTCAGAGGTGAAATGGTCCCCAGACTGGTGTATGCTGGACCCATGAACCCTCATTAGAAAAGACCTTACTGAAAGGGCTTTACTGAAGCAGTTGACTATATTTATTGTTGAGCTTGGCTGTGTGAGCATGTTACTGAACAAGGAGTCCAGGTAAAGGGCTGGCCCCTCAGGGACCCTCCACTCGCTCTCTAGGTGGTTCAGAGTTCCAGGTAGGTGGCCCCCATACCACCCCAAAGCACCACCACTGCCATCTTCCAAGGATCTCCACCTCTTCCTGATCCTGCCTTCCCTTTGGGATTTACTGATCCCCAGCAGGTTGCACACTAGGCACTCTCCAGTAGCCAGCCTCACATGGCTCAGAGATGCCCCCATCCACCTTCCATCAACCCAAATCGAGCCCAGCTCTATACCATCTCCAGGAGCACATGGATGGCTCCATGCTAACCTCAATTCTTGAAAGGCATCCCCAGAAACTTTCCCTCTATCGGACAGCAATACCCAGAGACTGTCTGCCCATCCACAAACCACCCCACTCACCACACTGCCCAGAGATGACAAGTGGCTCTGAGATCTCCACTCCAGTTGGCAAACTCCAGCCTGGCCTCGACCCTACCCATCTCCACCTGTGACACCTTCCTCTTGGGACACTGCTCACTCCCTCTGTGACCCACAACTCCTGCCACCAAAGGACCACCTGTAGAACAGTGTCAGCCTTCCACAGATTTCTGAATATTGGCAGTGAGAATCTACTAACTCCACAGAAGGTTTGCTTCTGGGTTCAGAAGTTCATATATACCCGGGTGTCGGGGAAGACACCTGATACCTCACCGCACATCAACACAGAATTATCACAAGTTTGAACAGTAAGCAACATTCAGGTGGTCCACATCCTAATATGTTGCAGTCAGAGCAAAAAAAAAATCCAAACACCTGCTCAACAAAGGTGAGACCAGGTATCTATACCAAGAAGCACCACCAATGACCTAACTCCAGGTGCCTAGGTCCAACTGCAAAAACACAAGCAATCTGAATAGTCAAAACAATACATCTCCAGAAATCAGAGCACCCTCTGCGATGTCTGCTGAGAAGAGAAGTTTACTTGAGGGACAAGACAATGGTTTCAAAACAGTGATTATAAACACGTTCAATGAACTCAAAGAGAACATGTATAGATTCGGAATGAAAACTGTAAAAACACACACAGTTTGATGAAAGAAAGAAGACAATCTAGGATAAGAAAACAGAATTTAATAAGGAAATAGAATTTCTGAAGAAAAGACAAACTGAATAGAACTTGAAATGAGAAACTCAATCAGTAAAATAAACTCAGTGCAAAGCCTCAGCAAGAGGATGAATCAAGTGGAAGAGAGAACGTGAAGCTTTGAGCTCAAGACAGAAGAGCTGGATCATTTAGTCAAAGAAAATATTTTCAGTGCAGATTCTGAAAGCCAAGTGAAGATGGACTGATGTTCCACAAATTCTTAAATACCACCGACATCAGGGCTGGAGAGAAGCTCAGTGATTCAAAGCACTAAATTCTCTTTCAGTGGACCTGGGCCCAATTCCCAGCCACCCACATGGCAGCTGACAACCGTCCGTAGCTCTAGTTTCAGGTAATCTGATGCTCTCTTCTGGTTTCCATCGGCATTGCCCAACACAGGTGCACTTACATACACACAGGCAATACGCTCATACATATAAAAATAATAAACAAAATAATTTTTAAAAGACCACAGATAGCAACTCATGCTACTATACCCAGCAAAACTATCAGTCATAATAGGAGAAAATAAAAATTTTAACAATAAAAATATTTAAGGAATTTATGTCCACTAAACCAGCTCTACAAAGGATACTAGAAGCAATACTTCCCTCTGAGGATCCAACACATCAAAGAAAGAATAAGGACTAAATAAACAATTCCAGAACAGTTAACCAAAAGACACCAAAGAAAACACCACCACCACAACAAAATAACAGGTATTAGCAAACATTGGTCAGTAATAGCTCTCGACATTAATGGTCATACTTCCCCAATAAAAAGACACAGACTAAATGATTGAATTTGAAAACAGGATCCATCTTTATGCTGCATCCAAAAAAAGACAGCTCAACATCAACAATTGACACCACCCTGGAATAAAAGGGTAGAAAAAGGTTCTCCAAGGGAATGGTGCTAAGAAACAGGCAGATGCAGCTATTCTAATATCTGACAAAATAGACCTCAAACCAAAACTAGTCAGAAGGGATAGGGAAGGACATTGCATACTAATCAAAGGAAAAACCTACCCAGCAGATATTACAATCCTAAACATATATGCACCAAACACAGGATCACTCAATTTCATAAAAGAAACACTCTTATATTTAAAATTGTACATTGACTCCAGCACAGCGATAGTGGGTGACTTCAATACCCTACTCCCACCAACAGACAGGTCATCCAGATAAAAACTAAACAGAGAGACCCTAGAGTTAAATGACATCATAAATCAAATGGACCTAACAGACAATTACAGATCATTCCACACAAACTCTGAAGAACACACTTTCTCCCAATCCCAACACATATTAATACACAAAAGTCTCCAAAAATTTAAAGAAAATTGAAATAACATCCTATATCCTACATAACCACAAAGGAAGGTTAGATACCCAAAAACCAAGAGAAACAGTGGAACACACACTGATTCATGGAAACTAAATAACACATTACTGAATGAGAATTTTGTCAAGAGGCTGGGTGTGGTGGCACACACCTTTAATCCCAGCACTCAGGAGGGAGAGGCAGGCAGATCTCTGTGAGTTTGAGGCCATCCTGGTCTACATAGGGAGTTCCAGGACAGCTGGGGCTACAGGGAGACCCTGTCTCAAAAAGCCAAAACACACAAGCACACACGCACACACACACACACACACACACACACACACACAGAGCCATTCTTCCTTTTTTTGGGTCAAGGAAAAAATCAAGAAAGAAATTTAAAATTTCCTAAAATTGAATGCAAATGAACATGCAACATATGAAAATCTATGGGAACTAACGAAGGTGGTTCCAAGAAGACAGTTTATAGCACTAAGTGCCTGCGTCAGGAAACTAGAGACGTCTAACATTAATAACTTAACAATGCACCTAACAATCTTAGGAAACAAAGAACGATCAGTACCCCAGAAGAGTAGAGGAGACGAGATAACTAAAATCAGGCTGCAATTCATGAAATACAAATGAAAAATCAGGAGTTGGTTCTTTGAAAAGATTAACAATATTGACAAACCTCTATCCAAATTAACCAAAAGGAAGAGAGCCCCTTACCAATTAATGAAACCAGGAAAGAGAAACATTACAAGTACTGAGACAATTCAGAAAATCGTAAAAGAGTACCTTAAAAACCTGTAATCCACTAAACTGGAAGATCTGAAAGAAATGAATGAATTTCTAGATATGGTACGGCTGACCAAAATTAAGCAAAGATGAGGTAAGCAGCTAAATAAAACCCCTGACAATGACGTGGAAGCAGTGATTAAAAATCTCCCAACTAAAAAATGCCCAGGATCAGATGGATACAGCGCAGAACTCCACCGGACCTTCAAAGAAGAATTAATACTCAAAGTACTCCATAAACTAGAAAAGGAAAGCATACTTTCAAACTTTTCATGAAGCAGGTACTGACACCAAAACCAGACAAAAACCAAAAGAGAAAATTACAGGCCAATCTCTCTATTGGATATAGATGCGAAAGTCCTCAATAAAATACTTGCAAACTGAATGCAAAGCACATCAAAAGGATTGTTGCTGGAGAGGTCATGGAACCCAGAGAAAAACCGGCTTTTTCCACAGCTTTAAACCAATGAACTTTCTTACTGTATTCTAAATGTTCATTCTTAGATTTATAAACAAGTGCACCTCTCACCACTCATCAAAGAAGTTTCTTTTTGCAACAGATGGAGACTAACAGAAAGTTCCTCAACTGATCAAATGCAGAAAATCATTGTCTGTGAAATGCTTAGCCCTAACTGGCACATTTTTCATGCAACCTTTACACATAAGATGACCGCATTTTTCAACCCTAACCAGAAAGGTTTCCTTATGTAGCACATGGTGGTCAAGACAGAACCCTACAACTGGTCAATGTACAGAGAACAAGAGGTGCCTAGTGCTTATCTCTCAATGGGACTTTATTTCAAACTTCTGCCTCCCAATGCTCAGGAATCACTGTAGAATAGGGGAGGACTTTTAAGAGTCACAGGTAGTGGATGACCACAAAAGACAAGTTTTTCAGACACCTGGACAGTTACTTATATGAACTCACAGCAATGGTGACAGCATGCACAAGTCCCATGCAAGCTCAAACCAGACAAAGTCCCAGCATAGATGTGGGGAAGTGGGTAAGAAATCATAACCCAACCTAAGGAACTTTTGGCAACTGATGGCTGCTGGGAGGGGGAGAGAGAGTGTCTTACAGTGATGGGACTCTTGGTAAGTTGACCATGCTCCAGTGGATGGATCCACACTGAAGGACATTTCAGAAGGCAAATTAGACTCTATAGGCTGTATTGTATAGACCTTGTAGTACATTGAATCAGGCAGGAGGCAGTGGGGAGAGGTATGGATGGGGGAGGGGATCTAAATACCATTATAGTATACGAAAATTGAAAAAATTCGATAAAAAGATTATTCACCATTATCAAATTGACTTCATCCCAGAAATGCATGATGGTTCAACATACATAAAACAACAAATGTAATCCACTAAATAAACAGACTCCGGGACAGAAACCACATGATCATCTCCTTAGATCCACAAAGGGCCTTTGACAAAAATACAACACCCCTTCATTGAAAAGTCATGAAGAATATAGAGATACTGGAGACATATTTCCACATAATAAAGTCAATACACAGCCAACCCACTCCAGCATCATACTAAATAGAGAAAAACTCTAAGAATTTTCACTAAAATCAGGAATGAAACAAGAATGTCCACTCTCTCCATTGCTGTTCAATATCGTACGTGGAGGCTTGGGTAAAACAAGAGAAGTAAAGGAGATGGAGGAGATGCACTTTGGAGAGGAAGAAATCAAAGTATCCCTATTTGCAGATGATATCATACTCTACATAAAAGACCCTAATGACTACACCAGAAAACTCCCAGATCTGATAAATGCCTTCAGCAAAGTAGCAGCATACAAAATTAATATACAAAATCAGTAGCCTTCCTATACACTAACAAAGCCATACCGAGAAAGAAAGAAATCAGGGACACAATCCCACTCATGATAGCCTTAAAATCCACAAAATATCCTGGAATGAATCAAACCCAGGAAATGAAATATCTGTATAATAAAAAATTTAAAACATCGAAGAAAGAGCTTGAAGAGGGTACCAGAAAATTGAAAGATTCCCCCAAGCATGGATCGGTAGGATCAATATTGTGAAAATGGCCACCCTACCAAAAGCAATATACAAATTCAGTGCAATACTCATTAAAATTCCAACACAGGTGGACATAGTGGCACATGCCTTTAAACCCAGCTCTCAGGAGGCAGGGACAGGTAGATCTCTGTGAGACTGATACCAGCCTATCCTACAGAGTGAGTTCCAGCCCAGCTGGGTTACAAAGAGACTCCATATTAAAAAGTAAATAAAAGTATTCCAATGTAATTCTTCATAGAAACTGAAAAAAATAATCTTAAATTTCACATCTAAACACACGAAATCAGGATATCTCAAGCAGTCCTGAACAATGAAAGAACTACGGGAAGCATGGCCATCCCTGATCTCAAAGTATACTACAGCACTACGGTAGTAAAAACAGCACAATACTGCCATAAACACAGAAACACTTGTCAGTGGAACAGAACTGAGGAATCATATTTAAGTTTACACATTTACAGCCACCTGATATTTGATAAAGGGGCCACTCAGAGGACTCTGTATCCTACTAGAGAGATACCTGTTCATCCACGTTCATCGCTGCTCTGTTCACAATAGCTAAAGAATGGAACAGCCTAGATGTCCATCAACTGATGAATGGATAATAAAACTATGGTGCATTTACACAATGGAATATTATGAAGAACAAAATTATGAAATTTATAGGTAAATGAATGGAACTGGCAACAATCATCCTGAGTGAGGGAACCCAGACTCAAAAAGACACACATCACATGTTCTCGCTCATAAGTGATGCTAGCTTTGAATCCTTAGATATGCGTGTTTCAATAGCAAAATCCAGAGAGGACAGGAAATTCATAAAGGCTATTGGCGGCGGGGCTTTATGGATGAGGAGATAGGATGCGGAGTATAAAGGTGGAAGGGGGACAAGAAAGGTCACGTGGAGAGAACAAAAAGGCTGGTTAGGAGAGAGTACAGGGGGAATTCACACTAAAGGCCTTTAGAAAGTCATATGCAAACCCACCACTACAGAAGCTACTTAACGTATATACATATATTGTAAAAAGAGAGTATAAGGAGTTACCCTGTAATAGGGGGAAATTGCCTCTACCAGACAAATAAAAAGCTCAGTGACATAAATGGACTCCTTTAGAAGCTGTTGACCAGGGGTCGGAGAGACCCTCAAACAATGCTGGCCACTGCCCTGCCCTTGGTTACCCACCAGAATGGATGGTAAGACCCTATTGCTAAAGATACTACGTGCATGAGCTGTTCCACAAACGAGGAGAAATCAAGCTGGTACAGACCTCAAAGCTTCATCTCTACTGTTCCTAGTGCTGGAAGATGCAATGTATGCTGCCAGAAGAGAAAATTAATCATCAACCTTGACCAGCCTTGAATCCTTTGCGTTTTACTAACAAGTGACATGGCAAGGCATGTGGTACAATATGGCACAAATGTCACGGGATTAACCAACCACATTCGGATTTGATTTAAGGTCTGCTTCATAACATGCAGCCAATTCCTGACTCTGATATTAGGCTGAGGAACTTATGGCTAGACAGGTCACAGGGCTCGGGGAAGAATAAACAACTATCATTCTGCTGAATGGCCATAGTGTTAAACTGACTCCTATTGGTTTACTGTTATACCGAAGTATTGACACATCTGTCATCTCTCGCCAGAGAAGCTTCCTCATTCTGAAAATGGTGATTAACACAGAGATACCAACTGGCCGACATGCAGAGGATAAAAGACTGCAGAGTGCTTATCCCTGAATAGGTACTTGTATCAAAGTTCTGCCTCCCAAGGCTCAGGCATCACTGTGTAAGAGGAGGTGAAAAGGTGGAGAGCCAGAGGTGGTGGATGACCGGGAAAGAGTTTTCCAGACAGCTGAGCAGTTTCCCAAGTGAACTCACAGTCACGGTGGCAGCACGCACAAGTCACATGTAAGCTTAAGTGAGACGAAATCCCGGTACAGACGTGGACATGGATAAGACATCCCAATGCTAGCCAAGGAGCTATCAGCAATGATTGCCCTTGAAGAGGGAGCATCGATGTTCATTAAAGGTGTGATACCGGGTAGGTTAACCAGGATCCAGTGAGTAGACCCACACCAAAGGACATGTAGGGACATCAATTTGGCTTGATAGGCCTTAAATAAATAGGGTGCATGAATTTGGGCAGAGTACTAAGAAGGGGTACACATTGGGGCCAGGGCCTCAATATGATCAAAATACGTTGTATAAAAATCACAAAAATTCAATAAAAATATTTAATTATAATTGCCCCAGTTTCACATCTGTTAAAACAACAATTTGTCTTACGTTAAAAAAAATTGGGACCTCAGGAAATATTTGTTGTTCTTACGGAACTCATTCACATAAAAAAATCAGTGAAGAATCAAACCCATAAGTAGGCTCCAACTAAACGAAAGATAAACAACTCAAATGTTTAAATACATATTTATGCAGAATGTATCTTTCTCTATGCAGTTTCCTCAGACTGTTCAAACAAGAAAGTGGACACAGCCAGCTTCAGCTCGCTCTTGAATCATGTCTTAAACCAGGCCTTGGGCTCATGACGTTGTCTGTTCTAAAGGTTTTCAGGTGACACTGGGAAACATCTCTGTCAGCAAAGTGCTTAGCATGTAAGCATGAGGACCTGTGTTTGGAGCCCCAAGACACACACAATAAAATGCCAGGCATGGTCTATTACCCCTGTGTGGGGGAGGCAGACACAGGAGGCTCCCTGGAGCTCAGCGGTTAATCTAGACAAATCTGTGAGATCCACAGTCAGTGAGAGATGCTGCCTCAAAAAATAGGGTGGGAGCAATTGAAGAAGATACCCGATAGTACCCTCTGTCCTACACATGCACACACACAAGCTTTCATGCCCCTCCCTCCCAGCAACATGTACACACATACAATGGATTGTGTGACTTCACTAAAAAGAAGAACGTGTGTGGCTGAAGAGACGGCTCAGCAGTTAAGAGCACTGGCTGCTCTTGCAGAGGACCTGGGTTTAATTCCCAGGGCCCATATGGCTGCTAACAAACTGGCCTTAACTCTGGTTCCAGGGCATCTGAAGCCCTCTTCTGGTTCTTTGTATTGCTTCAAGAATTCGCTGAAGGGCTGGTTTTGTGAACATGAATTCTTTCAGCCTATTTATGTTGTGGGAGATTTTTCTTTCCGCTTCAACTATAGTAGATATTTTTTGCTGGGTATAGTAATCTGCGTTGGCATCTATGGTATTTAGAACTGGGAATACTTTGGTCCAGGCTCTTCTGGCTTTCGTAGTTTGCACTGAAAAGTCAGCGGTAATCCTGATGGGTTTTCCTTTGCGTGTGACTTGTTGGTTTTGTTTTGCTGCTTTCAGTATTGTCTCTTTGTTCTGAACGTTTAGTGTTTTTACTACGATATATCGTGGGGAGTTTCTTTTCTGGTCCTGTCTATTTGGGGTTCTATGTGTTTCTTGTATTTGTATGAGCATGTCTTTCTTTAATTTGGGGAAATTTTCTTCTACAATCCTGTTGAAGACCTGGTCCATACCATTATCCTGAGATTCTTCTCCTTCCTGCATGCCTATGATGTATAAATTTGGTCATTTTATGGTGTCACACAATTCCTGCATATTCCATTCCTGTGTTTTCTTAAATTTTTCATAATCTGCTTGAGCAGTCCAATTCTTCAACTTTATTTATTCTGTTTTCCGTTTCATTCATCCTATTGGTGAGGCTTTCGCCTGTCGTTTCTAGTTGGCTCAATGAGTGTTTCACTTCCTTCTTCGTTTCAGTCTGAGTTTTCCTCAATGTTTCTAAGTCTTCTGTGAATTCACTCAGAAGTTTATCCCCATCTTCCTTCAGTTATTTCATTTCTTTGTGTGTTCTTTAAATTCATTGAATTCTTTTACATGTTTATAATTGTTCTTTTGAATTCCATGTCCTGGGTTACCTCTAGGGGGCTCTCACTATACTCCTCCTCTATAGGACTCGGGGTGCTTGGTGGGGACATATTATTTGGGGTTTTCATGTTATTTGTTCATTGTGACTTTGGCATGTGGATTCCTTTTGTTGTTTCTGATTCGTGTGCAAGACTCAAGGCTCCCTTGTCGAGTTTAGGTCTGTTTCTGTTTGTTTACTTGATGTGCCTTTGTTGTTTTCCTATTGGGTATGAAAAGCTGGTTGGTCTGGGCTTTAGGTTTTCTTTTGATTCTATATTGGTCCCTGATGGCTGATGAAAGGCAGAGCATTCTGACACCTGCCTGACCCAAGCCAGGGACCTGATTCCCCACAGGCTTTCACGCTGAGGTTCTTTAATTGGACTGATAATACATGCACATCCATACACACATACTCGCACACATACATGCATATACTTATGTATACACATGCATGCAAGCACATATATGCCACACAGGCACACATATGCACTCACAGATGCACACATATGCACATACTCACCTGGGCACAAAAGAAACTTGCTGATGCACATATATTCACACATACACACATGCACACATACTTATATACATGGACATACATACACAGGCACATACACACATGCACAAATACATATACACATGAACATATATGTGCATACACACATGCATGCAGGCACATATACATACATGCACACACATGCATGCACACACATGAACACACCCACACATTTTCACACATGTATATCTGCATGTATCTGTGCACATATGCATGCACATATGGACAAGACACACATGCATGCATGCATATGCAATAATACACACATGTACACTTGCACACATACAAACCTACACACATACGCACACATATACACACATGGTAAGGTGTGTGCTTAGCATTTTGATGGCTGAGTGAGTGCCCCAGGAGACAGGGACAGGGCAGTCTCTCTGGGTTCTCCTGTGTGTCCTTGGCCTGCTGGGTGCACAAATGCTGTGTTCTGAAGGATGGGTCTCCTGGAATCCTTCCCATACCTCACGCTGGGCTGCTGTGCAATCTGCTAGCCTCTACTGGGAAGGGTCCTTCCCAGGCACTGTGGAAGAGCACAGAGAGTTTTGCTGCCTTTCATTTTTGTTTTCTGATACAGATTCTGTGTAACCCAAGCTGATCTCAAACTCAAAATCCTTCTGTCTCAACCTCCCCAGGTGCTGGGGTTATAGGTGTACAACCCCATACCAGGCTTAACTGAGCATTTTATCACAGTAACCAACTTATCAGATGCTGCATAAGAAGCACAACCGGAATTTGAAAATAAGTCAGCCTATAAACCCTAAGTTCGACGTGATGAAAGCCAGTTAGCTGCTTTATAAGGCTGTGGTTTGCTTTAGAAAATCCAAACAGAAGACCACAGAGCGAACTTCAACAGGCAGCCATGAGGGGTGCCACCAGGTGCCTTCCCTACCCTGGGCAGTAGTAACCCAGATCAAGAGGCCTGCACTGTCACAGAGTGGGAGGCACACTGTGCTACAGAAACGCCCAGGCTGCCCAGTCTGCTTTGGCAATTCAACCAGGACCAGCCAGTGTGAATTCTGCAGGCTCAGTACTGAGGCATGAGGAAGGAGTGTGCCGAGAGTTCCTGGTCCCCTTCGAATGTGCTGTTTGTCCTGTGCCGTGCCTAGGCCCCAGGCTCCTGTCCCCTCATATTGTCCTCTCCCAGTGTCCTAAGTGCTTTGCGCTAACCCTGCTGGACCCTTACTCAGCCTCCTAAGTGGAAAGATGGCTAACTGGGTTGTGCTTGTACCATGAGTAGTACTGGCTGGGAGCACATTTGGCGAAAGGACAGAAAGCGTGGTGGCAAACCAGACCTGTATGTGAGGACCCTCCTGGCTCCCAGATGGGCTTTTTAGGGTGTGAGGTGGGGCAAGAACTTTGTGTTATTTCACAGATTTCAGTACTCTGCTGTTGTGAGGCATGACTGTCACTCAGAGTTGGGATGTATGGGTACTGACCGGGGTTCATGGTGGTCAAGGTGGACACAGGTACCCAGGAAAATCTCTGAGCAGAGACAGCAGGAGAGACTGCAAAGATGGGGTGCTTTTATGTGAAACCATGGCTCTCAGTGGGGACCTGAGTTCTTCTGAGAAGGGTGGGGACAGAGACAGGAGGGGTAGTGAGGGAGCCAAGGCTTTGAGGGTAGAGAAGGAGTGGGGCTCTGGGAGACCAGCACTGAATGGGAAGACAGACACTGCAGGTCTCTGCACAGTGCACGCAGTGTTCTTGCTCTTCTGGGACCTGCACTCTGAGATGAGGGCCACAGCCCTGTCTGGTCCTTGTATATTTAATCCTGGAAGAAATGTTAAATTTGCTAAGCGCTTCCACGGGGACATGGACCCTCTCATGGAAGGGCACTCCTTAAGTTCTCTGTGATGGTTGTGCAGAAACACTTTGCCCAATCAAAAGGCCTTCCTAAGAATCCTTTGAAAACAACTTCATATGGGAAAACTAGATTTCCAGAAACGATTCCCATCTAATCTCCTTCCTGTCTCGAGACATCGCTCATGGCAGGGAGGCTCACAGAACCTGGAGAGGAAGTCAGAGGACTCAGGAGCAGCTGGCCCTTTGTCCGTACCAGCTCTCTGTCTGGCTCTGCAGCTTTCTCTCTTTGGCCCTATTTCCTTCTCTTTTCCTTACTATCTTTATCTTTTTCCTTCCTCCCTCCTTCCCACCTCCCACCGTCCCTCCCTCCCTCCTTCCCCTCCTTCCTTCCTTCTTTTTATCTATTATGTCTACACTATCATCTCTTTACATACCATCTCTGTCATCCATCCATCAATCACTCATGTGCCTATCCACCCATATCTGTCTATCCTGTCATCTATCTACCGATCTATCGTCTACCTACCATTATCATCTATGTATCTATGTATCATCTATCATCTATCTATCTATCTATCTATCTATCTATCTATCATCATCATCATTATCTATCTATCTTTCGATCGATCTATCTTCATCATCATCATTATTATCTATCTATCATCTATCTATCTATCATCTATCTATCTATCTATCTATCTATCTATCTATCTATCTATCTATCTATCTATCTATCTATCTATCTATCTATCTATCTATCTATCTATCTATCTATCTATCTATCTATCTATCTATCTATCTATCTATCTATCTATCTATCTATCTATCTATCTATCTATCTATCTATCTATCTATCTATCTATCTATCTATCTATCTATCTATCTATCTATCTATCATCTATCATCATCATTATCTATCTATCTATCATCTATCTATCTGTCTGTCTATCATCTATCTATCATCATCTATCTATCATCTATCTTTCTATCATCTATTACCTACTATCATCTATCTATATCTAGTCATCCACCTATCATCTGCCTATATAACATTTGCCTCACAGCTATTTATCAATTTATCATTTATCCATATATCTTACTATCCATTCATCATCTATCTCTAGTCACCCATCCATATCTCTATCACCTATCTATCAGCTATCTATTTGTCATCTATCTATCAATCTATTTTCTATCTAGTTATTGATCGATATCTCTATGTACTTGTCTGTCCTATAAAATCTGTCCATTACTGAGTGGTATCTATCTACATATTTGTCCTAAAACCCTGTCCATCACTGGGTGGAATCTACTCTCTGACGGAGCATTGACAGCTCTTGCTTCATTGGGTGGACGATCTCTGTCCTTATTGGAATGTTTGTCTGTTTATATTTAGTGTAATTACTGCTATGATTGCACTGAGTCTGTTATTTGGACCTTTGATTTTTCACCTGGCCATGTGATCCTCTCTTCCATCTTTCCTTCGTGTCAATCAAATGCTTCCAGTATTGGTGGACGCCACGAAGATGCTCCTCTCAGACCCCAGCTGCAGAGCATGTAACTGCTCTTCTCTGTGATGCGATCTCACTGATGTTCCTGTCTGGGCCATGCTTCCCATGGCCAGCCCCCAGCCAGTGACTGAGCGTGGCATGACTTCCTGTGGACTGTGGCTCTGTCCTGACCTCTCACTTAGTATCTCCTTCCTCCTAGCTCTGTGGAGGAGTCATCATCTCCCAGGACAGGCTCCCGAGCTCCTCTCCTGCCCGCACCTTTTGGCTGACCGTCTCTGAGGTATCTCTGTACAGCTTGGTCTTTCCCTCCCATTCCACTGGCAGATGCTGTGTCACTGCAGTTCCCTCCCTGGCTTCCCTGTTGATCTTGCTACATCAATCTGCTTTAAGAATGCCAATGTTCATCTTAGATTTATTCCAGTGTGCTTAGAGTTCACATTCAAACAATTCAGGTAGTGTGTGGGAACCTGGCAAGCTTCAGTGAAGGGGAAACTGAATCTGGAACAGGAAGGGTGGATGGAATCAGCGAGCAAACTGGGTGGGAGGAAGAACATCCAGGAAAATAAGAAATCACGTGTAACTGCCTCAGGTCAGCATGAGCATGTCAGAGCAGTGTACGGATGGGAGGAGCAGCTGCCGAGCAGACAGCAAACCCAGCATGGGCTAGACTTGACACCCAGTCTTGTCCCTCGTCACACCTGTCACAAAGGTGAGAGGAAGAGGCTTTGATCGTTTCCACTTTATAGATCATCAAACAAGGGCTGTTTCATGTTGGCAGGGTAACCACTCAGAGAAGTGGGTGCAGGGAGTGAGGCCAGGCCCACCTAGCAGTCAGGGGCGTCTGAGCTCCGGGTTCTATTACCTCCAGGGCTCAGGGCCAGCAGAGAGATGAAGTGATCTTAAGGGCTCAGTTACACCTGCTGTGGTCACCCTTTGCTCTACATAGAGCTGGTGTTTGGACTCCTGGCTGGCATTGCCTCATGCCAGGCTGGCTTCACTGCCTGGCTCCTCTGCTCTCCATTGGAATTGTTGCTTAGACCTCTAATCTAGACTCAGGGAACCTTCCGCTTCTGTGGTCTAATGCTGTGTACCGTACATTCCGTAGAGATCCAGAATCCTTCCCTTGACAGCAGAGTCCAGCAGAGCCAGCTGAAGGGGAGTTCAGGTCTGGTTTGGTGATGGAGAGCTGAGAAGCCAGCCTTGGACTGCCCTGGTGCCTGCATGGTCTTTTCTCCTTCCCACACATTATCCCTCTCAGCTCATTCACGGATCAGAAGGTCAGGCTGCTCCAAGAAGGAGACTCTGCCTCTCCCAGTAACCTCTGAGGACCAGCAGCCTCCTCTGCAGAAGGGGTCCTTATTTGAGTGAAGACAAGGGCCCCTTTGGGACAAGACAGAGGTTGGGACAGGGTGGACTGAAGGAGTGGGAGGCAGAGGGAGGCAAGGCGTTCTTCACAGTCAGCAGCTGATACCTGTGCGTGTTTCTCTCCCTGCATGCCTACCCACATCGTCCCTGCTGCAGCCCCCATCCTGGAGGGAAGCCCTGTGACTGAACAACCCCAGTCTGCCTCCCTTAATGCCGTAGGGTGGCCACTGTCCTCCCTGAGTTTCAATCTCCATCTGTGACCAGACCAGCAGTTCCTTCTAGTTTGGGCTAGCTGTGCATTGTGACAGGCACCCACCTTTAGAGTCAGCGGGGACATGTGTGTGGGGACATCTATCTAAACTCTCCTGGAGCAGGCCTGGTGGACTCGCCTTAGCAGAGGAAGTGTCCATTACTATTCTTGCAGGTCCTGTGATCTCTGTCCCTTCCAAAGTAGCCATAGGTCACCAATGGCAGGGCTGTGCCAAGAAAACCTGGCGGCCATGCCAGCCAGGATTTCAGACCCCATCGAGCACAGGTGAGGTGGCCATTGTGAGATGTGAACTGTTAGGAAGTGAGCTGGCATCTACCTCCACAGGGACAACTCCAATCACCTCCTCACAGTGCTGAGATTGGAGACCAAGTTTGCGGCTCTGGGGTAAAATGCAAGGCATTCAGTAAAGAGAAGAGAGCAACAGTCACAGAACAGTTCACACAGTGCAAAGGGACTCTCCTCAACTTCCTGTGGCCAAGGTCTTCCCAGACGGAGGACGTGCTTACAGCTGGGAAGGGCAGCTGATGGTAACTTTGGTGCTCTGTCTCTGATAGTGAAGTGTCTCATGTGCTCTTGGCCCAGAGCTCTGCAGAGAGGGGCTCTTGGGTTAGCATGGCCTCTGACTCCTGAGTATCTTTTGGTATCTTTTGGTTCACGACGCATAATGTCTCAGGCTCCCCGTGGTAGGGAGAGATGCCAGAGATGTTGTCTTCCTGCGAGTTCAGAAACAATACCATTCCAACTTGCTGCTAGAAGAAAAACTCCTCAACATACCAAGCAGCATATCAAAGCCCAGCTCAGCCTTTGCTGAGGTGAACTCAGGAGAGGCATTCTGGTTCCAGGCACTTGTGGCTTTTCCAACTGCATGCTGTGCACACTCACCCATCTATAGGGAACACATGCTCACATGTGAGCGTGCCCACAGGTACACACTACTTTGAGAACTTGTGTAGCACAACTCGTCCTTCCCCCCTTTGCTGTTTCCTGCAGAGCCTGCTCCCTCTGCCTCAGTCTGGCTTCGCGATGGCAGGGCAGGAGCCCTGGTGGTCCTGTCAGAACTGGAGCTTCCCTCAGCAGGCCCTACCTCACTTATCACCACCACTTAACACTGTGCTCCTCCCTGAAGTGTGTGGCGCAGGTTGGCTCAGCAGATGGAACTCCAGCCTTTGGCCCAGTGGATGCACACAGCAGCCCCCCTCTGGATGAACTGCTCTTGTGGAGAGGGTGGGGACTGGGTCCTTTCTCCTCCCCTGGGTTTGGTGCATTTTGCCTCTTCAGAGAGAACCCAAATGAGGAGGCATCCGGGCACTGGAGCCCTGTCCTATGGGTCCAGGCAGACAACGCCGCTGTTAGAGAAGCAGAGCTCCACGTCAGTCCCTCCCTCTATCCTGCCCGCCTGTCTTATTTCTGGAAGCTGTGATGTTCAATAATTCAGGAGGAGCACGCATCAGCATATCTTACAGCATATTTGATGTGCCAACAAACAGGCTGCAGACTGTTTCATTTCAATTAGCCCCTTTGTTACCAACAAAGGCCCAACAAACCCCCTGAGCGAGGGCCAGGCCTCATTCCAGCCTGCGCCTGGCCGGTCCCCTGCTCTGTGTGCAGAACACCCAGCGCCCTCTGTCCACCCCTCCTTATTTCTCTCTATTGTTCTAATATCGGCTTACCTGGGATCAAGTGACTTTCTCCAGCCCAGAATAAGGGCTGGGCTCCATTCTCAGACCTCTTCTGATCTCCCCAGCTAATTGGCTCAGGTGTAAACCAAGCCAGCAGGGCGAGGACTTTGAAGTGTGGCTGCTGTGCAGAGCGCCTGGGAGCATCCGTCTGTGTGTCAAATACCATCCGGCCAAGCCCGCTGCTCAGGCTGCTAATAACAGTGCAAGTAATCACGGTGTATTACAAGGCTCACATCCACGCTGTCCCTTTAGTGTGCTTATCATTAACTTTGCAGGCTGGACTTGGAACGCAATCTGACCAGTTTTTAATAAGAGAGGGCATCGGTGCCGCCTGTGCGAGGCACCGGGTGACACCAGCTGTGCCTTCTTCACATAGGGAACCACCCTTTGATCAATAATGCCGTTTCACTTTAAAAGGGGGCTTATTTTGCTGAGATGTGCGGGGAGGCCTCTCAGCCCCGTGCCTGCGGTCTGTTTGTCCAGAACACACAATTACAGAAAGGTCTGTCCACAGCACAAAAGGATGCTTGCCGCTCTGCCCGACATCAGCTCTTCTCCCTCCATTTAAGGAGTGTGCCCGCCACAGGGCACCCCTCCCACACCCCGGTCTCCCCATCTATTTTGATTATTAATGGCTGCTTTGCAAATGGACAAAAGCAAGAAAAGTGGTTGGCCCTTCGAACACTTTGATTTTGTTCAGGTCCTCCTCATTTTTAATATGAAAACCTGCCACCTGAAGCCCATGTGATGAACCAGGACTGCCAGAAGTTTCCTGCACATTCTGGCTACACTCTGGGGCTATGATATTGTGACCCTGTGCATTCCCCTTTCATCTCTGGTCTTCAGCTTTTGAGCTGCATGCCCGTGGTGGGCACAGAGCCTTTCATACCCAGCTCCAAGTTAAACGTGCAGGTCTTTCCAGAGTGACATTTGCTGATCAACAATTTTGAGAAATGACACATGCATTAATGTGCGGTGGAATGAGGTGCACATTTCCTGTTCTTCAGACCCTGACACAGAAGCTCCCAGGTGTTTGAAGGGCTGGAGCGCCCAGTTCCTGGACATGAATGTATGCAGAGGCGTTGATGAGGTTTTTTACCCTCTCTGAGGCCTGCAGCCTGGAGCCAGCAGACATTCACTCCTGGTCCTGGAGACTTGGAGGCTGAGGGCCACACACGGAGGGACTGGTATCTAGCACGGCCAGGTTAACGGTTCTAGTTATTTTTCATTTTTTATTTGATAAAACACTGACCAACGCCAAGGTGGGGAGGGAAGGGTTTAACTTCATCTTACAACTCCCCAGTTACAATCCAACACCAAGAGAAGCAGGGCAGGAGCTCACGGCAGGAACCTGGAGGCAGGAACTGAAGCACAGACCATGGAGGAACGCTGCTCACTGGCTGGTGTCCCTAGCTTGCTCAGCTAATTTTCTTATACAGCCCAGACCTGCCTGCCCAGGGCTGGCCCCACCCACAGTGGGTGGGCCCTTCTGTATCAATTAGAAATTAAGAAAATGCCCCACAAGATGGCCACAGGCCGATCTGATGAAGGAAATTTCAGTTTAGGTTTCCCTCTTCCCAGGTGGCTGTAGTGTGACTCAAGTTGTCAAAAATCTAACCAGCACATTTGACCTTGAAAATTTCTTCTGTGTTCTCATGCGGGTGCCCCATTGGTGCCTGTGTCCTGGGTCTTCCCAAAGGCCCATCCACTGGGTGAAGGCCACTTCAGTGGCCTCATATAGCCACTTTGAAGACAAATCTCTAAACAGAGCCACATTCTGAGGCCCTGGGGGTCAGAACATCAATGAGTGAATTAGACTTGGTAGCTTGTGGTAGTGCGAAAGGCTGAGCGTCATCACCTCTGACAGAAAGAAAGCAAATGAGAACCTGGCCAATGGCACTGCTCCTCCACAGGGAGAGGATGTGCACAGTGCAAGAGCATGGCCCAGCAGGGGCACCAGATGCCACACACCTCCCCAGGAATGGGAAAAGCCTGAAAGCGATTGTCCATGGAGTCCCTTGGTGGGAGTCCATGTTTGAACTTTAAGACTTACTGAGAAAATGGGCAACTTGACACCCTCAGCCCACACCCACAGTCTTCCCACCTGCCCATGAGTTAGGGAGGGGCATAGTCTGGCTGCAGGCTTTGTGGTTAGGAGAAGGACATTACCTTCTGATACTGTCTGAAATTTGGACCAGCAGAAGAAACAAGTTTCAGGGGGTAGAGAAGGAAAGCATACATGCAGCATGGGTCTCCCCACAGAAGAGTCCCCCAGGCCCATGTGTGAGCTGCACCCAAGGCCTCTCGGAGGCATGTGTTTGGGAAGCAGGTAGCCCTGTCCATCCTTAGGCCTGCAGGATGCCAGGTCAGGGCTGCAGGCCAGTATACTGCTGACCAAGCTCTCCCTCTTGGAGTTAAGTTTAAGTCTTGTTTTGGTCCTTGTTGGCCTTGTGGGGTGGAGTATACCCAGGCTATCGTCAGCTTATTTTCCATGAGAGTTCTGTCCTAAGAAGTGGTCATCTTCTGTGGGGTGAAAGGAAACACAAGCCTTTTGGGGCCCCATTTCCTCCCTTCTGGGTCTGGAGTCAAGAGGAGTCTGCAGTGAGGTGGTTGATACAGGTCAGAAGCTACCCTCAGACACACAGCCATGATGGAAGGTGGCCTGCCTGGGAAAGATCAAGAGTCCTGCACCCCAGACACGGAAACCCTGAGTGCAGGTTCTCCTGGAAGCCAGCAGGAAGCTCAGTGAGGCCTGAAGAAATGGAAGGGAGGGTTCGCTGCACAGGCTTGATGCCCTTAACACTGGTGGAAGCACTACACACGCCTCCATGGGACGTCCTGTTGCAGAAGTTAGCAGAACCTTCCAGAGGGGGCTCAGAAGCTTGCATGGGGCTGAGGGGACATTCGTGCTGAGGGAACTGAACTTCTGATGCAAGCACTAGTGCTTTGATTCACACTCCTGGGTGAGGCAAAAGAGAATCTTCGTAGATACACAGGAACCCCGCTCTTAGGACAGAAGCTTCCCTGGTGAACTTAGCAAACTTTCAAACACTGGAGGACTGTCCCTCAGACTTCCGTGTCATGACATCATGGAAAACGGAATACTGTGCTTGTAACCTGCATCAGTGTGTGTGTGTGTGTGTGTGTGTGTGTGTTTTCCAGCAAGGAGTAAGCCCTGTGTGTGGTCAGAGGTGAGGACAGACTTGAGGCCCCCAGCAGCCTTGACGTTGCTGTTTCTTCAGGTGCCGAGGCTGGAACCCTGGGCCTTGCACTTGCTGGGCAGGTTCTTCACACTGAGCTGTACCCAGGCCCTGTGGATTCCTTGAACTCTAGGTTTTGTTTAACCCTGAGAAGAGGAATCAGCTGAACATCTGAGCAGTCTTCCTGTCATTACCAGAACACACCTGCGTTGTTATGTGACTCGGGTTCGTTTTAAATAGCTCCACTCAGGTCAGTTCTCCACTGATGCCCATGCATAAAGCCAGGACACCCACCAGCGAAGTATAATCCGGTGCCATGTATGCTTCATGCCTACAGCCAACACCTCACTCTGAAAGACCATATGATGAACGTCAGTTTCCACAGGTCTGTGGAAGGCAGAATTCATTCCATAGAAAGAACAGTTGTTGCTGAGACTGTGAAGCCTTATTGCTCTGGAAAAATATGTATTTTTTATCTTTTGTGTATATATGATGTATGTATGTTTTTGTGGGGGGGTGTGCACACCACTGGTGTGCATGTGGAGGTCAGAGGACAGCTTCAGGTGTCAGTTCCCACCCTTCTCTTTGAGACAGCATCTGAGTTTTCACCTCTGCTGGCTGGTCTGCTGGCCTCCAGGGCTTCTCCTTTGTCTGCTGCCTGTGTTGCAGGAGAGCTGCTGGGGTTAGAGACTCACACTGCCGCTTCTGTTTACATGAGTTCTGGGGACCCAAGCTCAGGTCCTCATGCTTAGGTGGGAAGAAATTCACCCACTGAGTCATCTCTCAAGCCTCTGGGAATAAAATTCTTTTAAAAAATAGATTCTTACTGGTCACAGTCGCCCACCTTCTGAGCTCCTCGGCATCTGAGCATGAATACAAACTCGTCACGTAGACAGCCTTCCTCTCCCACTAGAGGCTCCATACTCTGCCATCCCTGTCACTGTCCACTGTGTTGTCAGCACCCTCATCCATTCCCC